>NC_065517.1:26507893-26596520 GCF_006386435.1 Epinephelus moara | reverse complement strand
GTGTGTGTGTGTGTGTGTGTGTGTGTGTGTGTCTGTGTGTGTCTGTGTGTGTCTGTGTCTGTTTGTCTTGTTCAGCTCAGGGGAGCCTGGTGCGGAGACCTTCTTGGATGCGCTTTTCAAGGAGCTGGCCTTAAGTCAAAAGAGTGGTAAGAAACTTAGGGACAACCTAGGGGCAGTTCACCCCAAAATCAAAACTACGTATTTTTCCTCTTGCCTGTTGTGCTGTTTATCAGTCTAGATTGTTTTGCTGTGAGTTTCCAAGTGCCAAGATATCGGCCATAGAGATGTCTGCCTTCTCTCGAATATAATAAAACTAGATGGCACTCAGCTTGTGGTGCTCAAGCACCAAAAAAATACATTTGGAAAACTCAACAGTAATGTCTCTTTACAGAAATCATGACACGGATTCTCAAGACAATCCACAGACCTTGTTGTGAGCAGTTTCATGTAGGAACTATTTTCTTTCTACCAAACTACACCCGCCAACCATATCACTGAGCAGAAGGAAGTGTGCATTACTTGTGATTCAACCAATCACAGTTGAGGAGTCTTTAACACAGCAAGCAGTCACTGCTCACGGACTATGGATAAACTGTCAAACAAGGCACTGCTTATCAAAAATTAATTAAGATTCTGTTACTACATTGCCTATGTCTGTCCTCAAATGTTTTCAGAAACATGTCTTAGTCTACTGTTTAGCTGTAAAATGAGAAAGTTTGCTCTCAGACACTCCTTTCTCCTGATCGCCATTTATTCTACTGAGCATACATTAATTAGACGCTATTTCCACCATTGCATTAGCCCATTCTTTCTATTCCAGGGCCTTTGTTGTCTCGCATCACACCTACAACTTTAAATTTCTAATACTCTTGAGTCGTATTTGAGTATTTAGAGCAACAGTATGGCATCATATTTTGCAAAAATGTACCAAAAGTAATGTTTTTCTACACAAAGCTGACTGGTTTGGATGTGTATTATTCTAGACCATTATTAAGCTTTAGAGCTAAAATAAAGCCAAGGCCTCAAAAGGTTCAAAAAAGGCGAAATTTGATTTTAAAGTCACTTTTAAAGGCTCTAAAACATTGGACTTTGAACTGTGGATTTTGTGGATTTTAAGGTTAAATTCTTTTAGTTTGGAACTTTGCTGGAATTTTTCTTGAATTTATATATCTAAAAACAGTGTATTTTAAATTTGTAGACACACTGTAGTCATCCAATTTGGATTATGTTTGTCACTTAAGGTACATACACATCTTGTGTCCTGCTTTGTAAGTTAATAGCAGGGTTGAAAGGAGGAGGGTTTGAATTCTGTGGTGGAGGATTAACTTTCATTTGCTTTTAACATATTGATTCAACTGTAAATGTTATCATAAAATATTTATGATATGAGGTATATTGTTTGTTGTATGTTTCCATAGTTACCGGCCCTAGGACGCTCACAGTGCTGGGCAGAGACGTCACTCTGGCAAAGACCTGTGGCTCCATCGCCGACTGTACTTTTGATGAGCTGTGTGGCAGAGTGAGTGTTTTATCCTGGTGTCTGTCTTGTAATAATCTTCTCTGCATCCTGTGATTGTAAAACAACGGTTTCAGGACAGTAACATACATCCTTAACAATAGTTCTTATTACTGCATGTAATCACCATCTTAAGCTATACATATAATTTTTCGTAGAGCGTTTACAAAAAACATTAAAAGAAAAAGGCAGCAGGAACAACATAACACTCATCTCAGCTGTTGCTTTCAAAAATATAGTTACAATACAGGAATGGTGCACAGAGTTGACTCACACACACGCACACACAGTTCACTCACACACAAAATCCACTCACCACTAATCAAAACTGTTGAAATTCAAAGCACCTCTCTTGCCTCTTTATTGCCTCTGTGTTCTGTTTCTTCCCTCCTCTGTGTCCTTATTGTCCAAGCCTTTGCTCTCAAACTGAATCACCTTCCCTCCATCTCAGTCCTATTTTCTGCTCAATGTCAAAAAGCAAGTCTATTGACAATTTAGTGAATGGTTGAGCCTGTTGTGCTACAAAAGAAAGAAAAAAAAAAAGCAGTGAGGTACAGTAATCGTCAGTGTGTGTAAAGTCTGCAGCCTGATGGACAGCGGTGAGCTTTTGCAGGCAGAGTGAGTGAACTTCAAGGCTTCTTCTGACATACATGTTGGCCCGTCCACATTAAGTTTGAGCGCAATGTTCCTGAACGCCAAAGACCCAAGGACAGTGACTGAACATCCGTCTTTTGCACAACATGCTCCCATTGTATGTTACAGACTGCAACGTCTTGTGTGTGTGTATTTACAAGGCTGCTGTGCTACACTGAAACTATTCACCCTCTGCTCTGTGTTTTGCTGTAGTTTACTCACTGATGTAACCTGCTCACTTGTTTTCCAGCCTCTTGGTGCCAGTGACTACCTGGAAATAGCACAGCACTTTGACACCGTATTCATCCGCCATGTTCCCGTCCTGACTCTGACCCTCAAGGACCAGGCCAGACGCTTCACCACCCTCATAGACAACTTCTACGACAACAAGGTGCTCTATCTGTATGACAAACTATAGTTATGGGGAACTAGTTTTTGGTTTAACTAATTGACATTTAGATTGGTTCCCTATAAGCCTTGCTTTCACTAATTCTGCCATTGAAAATGATCTCTTGGGAAAATGATGGCTCGATTTACAGCAGAAAGGAAGTGCATCAGCCATCACGTAGGATAGCACTTTGGTTTTTTCCCAGTAGCTATTCAACCCAGTCGCCAGAAACAGAATGTTGGCATTTCATGTTTCTGCAAACCACTAATACGTTACATTTGTACGTTTCATGCATATCATAGCAACATTTCAAAAGTGATGTAGTTCTGATTACATGTATATGAGCTGACTTTGTCATTGGGTGGTGGAGGGGATGGTGGATGGTGTGACGTCTCATCCTGGCATTCCCAGCCACGATTTTGCTGTCAAAATTGGGTATTTTAAGCCAAACTTTTTGTGCCTCAACATAACTATGTGAGCCACAACATTGTTGAAAGCTAAAGTTTTAACATATTGGCTACACGACTGGTTAAAAATGTTACGTTTCGTGGTTTGCAGAACTGTACAATGCCAACGTGTATTCTGGCGATGGGTAGAGCTATAGGTAACTATGTCCACCTACCAAAGAGTATCAAAGTAAGTTCTTTACAGTTATTGTCCCCAGTAGTGGAAATGGTGGACAAAGGACTAGCTGAAGTAACTGTGAAAACTACGGATGTCAACGATTAACCGTTTATTGGTCAACCGCTTAGAAGATTTTTGACCAGTTCCACATGTCCATCTACAGCTTAATTTTGCTTCCCTTCAGTTTATTGCGCTGCAGACCAGAAGGGTCAGGTGGGGGCTAGCTAGAGTTAGCAGCGCCACACATTTGGCCATTACTGCTAGCAATGCTGTCCCGACCCACCAGTGTTGCTATGGAAACATTGTGCCTACCCTCCAGTCTCCCCTAGCTCAAACCGTTTAGCAGTGTCAGCACAGCTAGTGATGCTAACATTGTAAATAGTGTTAAAAGGGTTTTGCGGCTCAGAATGAAGCCCCTTACTCCCCTTGGTGACCAGGGGAGAGACTGTAGGGTGGGCACAATGTTTCCACAGCAACATGTTCTGCCACCGGAACGGAATGAACGAATGAGTGGTGCTGCTAGCTAGCTCCCAACGTTAGCTCCCACCTGACCCACATAGTTCAAAATGGTCAAGAAACCAGTGGAAACTGGAGTTTGGGCGGTGGTCATGTTTCCACATATTAATGTGATTGGCTAGCTGTCTGTCAGCAAAGACAGAAAATAAAAGGCAAACATTTTCATCACAAAACATTAAAATTTCACCACTTCTAACTGGGTAGTGCTAAAGCTCACTGAGTCAAAGGAGCACCGGACTAAAAGGAGAGACCTCTTGTATTTCAACTATTTTTGTTTTCCTAAAAATTACCCACTTAGTTACCAGCAGATAGGTGTCTAAAGCAAAATTCACAGAAACTGACATCCCTAGTGGAAACTGGTAGTTGCCAGGCTCTGAGGAAAATGGACAGTGATCCAGTTGTTTTTACAACAGCGACATCAGTAATACCATTTGGAAACGATAGGGGAGGAAAGTTGCCTGTTTCCACTGAAAGCAGTGAAGCGGCAGATAAAAATGGTACATCCCTACACTATTCACTGCTGCAAAAAGTAATATCAGATTATTATATTACCACTGCATTCAGTACAGTATTCAGTTAAGTGTCAACCTCATATTGGCTCACTTCCCATGAACTATATTTTCATCATTCAGTTCTTTATTGTGTCAAAGAGGAAATTTGATTCGGTAAAAAAAAGTCAACGTGCACTTAAATCTTCTCAGGGATGCAATAAAACACCTCAAATTGACTTGAAATATATACGTACTGTCATTTTAAGGAGGTAATAAATGAATGGTTAACTGCTGTCATTTAATATTGATCACAGGAAACAGACAATTAATTATATAGGAAGTAACCTCTATTAATTAACTGGACATTCCTGTATCTATTTTCTTCCCTCTGTGTCCCAGGTGAGAGTGGTTCTGCTGGCGGCCTCTCCTTTGGACCGGTTGTTTGTCCACACAGGAGGGGACAATGAGAGGGACAGACAACTGCTGGATGACCTCGGCCTCAGCGGGGTAAAATCACATCTACTACAACAGAACATAACGAGTTAAAGGAATACTTCACCCACAAAATGATCACGTGTATATCAGTTAGTCACCCTGTGTTATGTTGAATAAGAGAAGAAAACTGTTTTTCCCGCATGACAACGAACGGAGAATCAAAACACTTTTGACAGCAGCAAAACTACATCAATTTGGATATCAATTTCCATGTGACATGGAATTCATGAAGTAGATGTAGTTTTTCTTGCATGACTCATGACATGAAGGTGAACGAAGAATCCAAAAACGGAGAAAATTCTTGATGGACTGAAGTACAAGAGGTCCACATTTAACTACAGCAAAACTATATCAAAACATCTGTTTACAAACTCTCACACAACTCACGCAGTATATTCCAAGTTTCATTCATTCAGTCGTATGTTAAGCTTCCCAAACACATGCATCTTTGCTAAAACCTTATTTATGCTTATGCATTTTATTGAGCAGAGTTCAAATGCACACTTTTTCCCAGGGGTTCTTCTTGTCATTTGTGTGACTGTTTATGAGGAAGGGTTTTAAATAGTAAGGTTTTAGTGAAAATGCACATGATTGGAAAGCATTGAGCATACGTCTGGATAAATGGGACTTGGATTATACTGCATGAGTTGCGTGTGAGATAGTAAACTGCTGTTTTGATATAGTTTTGCTGTTGTTAAACGCGGACTCCTTGTACTTCAGTTCATCAAGTATTTCTCTGTTTTTGGATTCTTCGTTCACCATGGAGTTATGCAAAAAAAACACTACCTTTACTTCATGAATTCCATGTAACACGGGGTGGGTAATTGATACACAAATAGTCATTCTGAGGGTGAAGTATTCCTTTAAAACATCAGGAAAACCATCATCTCCTCACAGCAATGAATGGATGTCGTTCCCAAAATCCAAATATTTGTAAAAAAAAAAAAAATCTCATTACTGATTTCTCTGTAAATTAGTTCACCTCATAAAAGGCTTCAATAAGGATATAAATAAGTGGGTTGTTTACTAGTTATTAGTTCATAAGAGTGTGGACTACAAACTTAATAAAGGGAATTTACAGAATCACAGGAACACGTACATAAGTCTGCAGCAGCGTATGGTGGTTAATATTTGATGTTAACAATCACATTAAGCTTACTTATTGCAGTATAAATCCAAAACAAATTTCTAATGTACATTTTATTAGACCCAATGTTACTTAATTTGTTATATCATATGTCAATCAAAGTTTACATTTTCAGGAAAGGGTTAGGACTGAGACTATGTGAATGTGAGCATGATATTCCTGAAAGAGGGTCTCTCTCTCACACCAATTGAAATCAACCCTCTGTCTTTATTCTGTTTCTCTAACCCAAACTTGTTTCAATATCAGCCGCTAACCCTGGTGTTGGCTCCTCTCTTCAGGACGCAGCGGAGCACCTGACTCTGTTCACAGCCGAGGAGGAGATCTTTGCCTCCCAGAGGACCGTCTCCAGACTGATGGAGATGCAGACGGAGTCATACTGGATGAGAGGAGACCGCAGTCACAGCAAGAAACACACCAACACCTGACATCCACTCCTGACTGCCTGACAGTCATATATACCTCCAGACAACACAGTACCTCACCGACTACTGACACTACGCAAGAGGAGGTCCTGTTTAATAACAGAAAAGGCCCCAGTATATGCAGGAAGCAGCAAAGTAGATATATAACAAAACTAGATTTGATCAGACTTCCCTTCATCTTATGCATCTGTTACCCCATTTTACTGTTCGGTCCTCTTCTCAGAGGTGTGCTCTCTCCCCCTTGTGGACTGTTTATTTTTAAGAATATGAAAACCTCTCCAACGTGTGTGAACCACAAGGCAAACAGGTGCTCACCTCAGGGAGAGGAGAGGAGCCAAGTGTCCGTCAGAGTAGTTGGCTACTGCCCTCTAGTGGGTGAATGACAGAAAGGTCAAATATTCTCAATGAAACAATATCTGTCTCTGTGCAGCTTTGAATGAAACCTTTACTATATAAAGCCTGGTATCAATTTAAAATGATTTTCATGATGTAATTCCATCCATGAAGGTCAGCAGCTGTTAGATTATCATTGATGTATTCCAGGTTTGGATTCTTAATCAAGAAGAAGTCGTCTTGATTTTGATGGTTTGACTACTGTTTTTTTGTTTTGTTTGTTTTTTAACTGTACTACCTGAGAGGGGAAATGTGTCTTGCATTATTACAGTGATTATCATGCACAACTTCAAGCTGGAAACTGCAGTAAAACTAATAAAATATAATAAAATTGTTAAAACAAACAGTTGTGAAGGGGGTCATGCAGGTTTGTACAAAAGATCAACAATTGAATCTGATTTAAAAAATGCACACCGACACAAAAAAATGCATAAGACACGATACCAAAAAAAACGCCCCTTCAGTTGCTAAAACTTAAACTTTATTTTAAAAGAACAGTGTGTAAGATAGAGGGGGATTTAGTGGCATCTAGCAGTGAGGGTTGCAGATTTCAATCAGCTGAAACTTGTCCCAGTTAGAATTCCTTCAGTTTTCATTGCTCAGAAGGTTTTTTCGGGGAGCTGAATTATCCACATGGGTGTCCTCCTCTCCAAAACACATGGACTAGCTGATGTAAACTGGTAAAAACACTGAATAAAGCAGTTTAACATCACAAATCAGTGTTTCAGGACATCTCAGACAGGCTACTAGTCCAGCACCTACTCACATGTGTTAACCTTCGCCCTGAGCCACACATTAAGGAGGTTTTTACCAGGAGCTGATTAAAACTGGCAAAACACTAAATAAACAACAAATCAGTGTTTTTCCAACACTGCTTGATACTCACTACAGTGGCCAACGCGAAACTGCGAATGGCCCCCTCTAAAGCCAGTGTTTGGTTTGTCTGTTCTGGGCTACTGTAGAAACAAGGCAGCGCAACATGGCAGACTCCATAGACGAGGACCCGATCCTTAAATAGATAGAAACGGCTCATTCTAAAGCAACAAAAACACAACAGTTCTTATTCTCAGGTGATTATACCCCAAACAAAACATTTTTTATTATATTGTTTTTATTTTATTCCAATATATCTCCCTAAATCCTACACAGTGGACCTTTCATTGCAAAAGGTAAAAAAAAATTACTTTTTTTGGTCATATTAAATGAAATGTCTTCTTTTTGCATCTGAGGAACTTTTTTTTGGATGAGATGGAACAAAAAAAAATAAATAAATACTGGAGCCATGCAAAAATAATATTGCACAATATAGATTCTGTCGTAGTGTGTTTTTATGATTCTCGGTCTAATTTAAAACATGAAAAACTAACATTGTGTCAGCCAGAATGACCGCAACATTAAAGCTGTAATATAGTTTAAAGCAGTGGTTCCCACTTGTTGGGTCGTGGTCCAAAAGTGGGTCATGGACCATTCGGAATGGACCGCAAATGACTCCCAAAGGTGTCAAGTTTGTTATAAACAAATTTTATTTTTAAGTACAGTGAATTTCAGGCACAGAGTTTTGTGGTGAAGTGCTGTTTCCTGCTGTAGAGTGAGTGACTAATGGACGGATACTGAACAGAGACAGCAAACTAGCTCTACGGCATGGTGATGTATGTAGTATGATGCTAAATATGTTAAACTGTGTGGACCTCAAACTAATGACTAAGGAGAAATCTAGACCCTGGAGCTGGAACAGATGGGCACCAGTGGTTTAAAGTATACTGGGTAATCTCATTCAGTATTCATATGCTCACATTGTGATGCTGATGTTGATACAATATATTACTCAGGCCTTATAAACACCTTCCTAGCTCTTCATCTGCACAGTGTATTATGTGGTTACAGATAGACATTTTTACCGTCTTACTGTGTTGTGTTGATACTTCTTCCTGTTTGCCAGTAGGTGGCAGCAGAGGGTAATCAATTGCTACAAGGTTTGTTATTGCGTCCATCTGAGGATGAGGTCATCCTAGTGCACCACTCCAGCCTGGACCAGCCCGCCCTGACAACTACAGTGAGAACTGTGAGCAGCACCTACAGAATCCAAGCCAAGAGCGTTATATAAGATTCTGTGTCTGCACCAAGCAGCAACAGTACAAAAACACCACAGTAAAAACAAATCTCATTATATTCAGACAGTAAACGACTCAGTGTGTGTGTGTGTGTGTGTGTGTGTGCAGGTGTGTGGGTGTGCGCACGGATGCATGCACGACGTGTATCATTAAAAAGCGCTTGAGTGGGTAGCACGGCCCCCAAGACTTTTCCACCATAACTGTCAATTAAAGGAAAATCAATCACGCCCTTATGCCAAGGCCCCTAATCCAATCAGAGCACTATGCTGTTTGGGGGAAACATCAGACACAAACAGAGATGGCCGCCGTGCTTTGTGATTGTCTTAATTGGGTGATTCACGCTGGCTTAGAGGGGTGGTCGCAGTCTGCACCCTTTCTGGACCACAGTCTTGACACCCCATGCTGACGCAGGGAAGATGGAGCAGCTCACCCTTTGACGCTTTCTCATTGTCTTATCAGTTAAAATGGGAACAGATGTGAATAAAAATATTAATAGTATGGCTTCTGCTTTTACAGTCAGTTTAGGCAAAGTTGGATAAATCACAAGAAGTCTTAAAATGTGCATTATAGGTTTGTAAGACTTTGATGTCAGAAGGTCTGTCAAACATGGATGAAATGGAGTTGTCATAGGGCAGAGTTTTGTTGCTCCAACCTGAAATAGGTCACTAAGTGTGTAAGTGTTAAATGAGTTCCTGGTAAAGAAAAAACGTAATAAAACAAATTGTTCTGGGTTGTGTTGGTCCGCTCGCTTGTGTGCTTAAACGTGTCCTTGTGAAACACAATTGCGGCCCTCAGAGGGGCACCTAGGGTGAAGCTGGCTTATCTGTGCTGATACAGATACTGCAGCAGGGTACTGAGGGAACACGTCTGACACTTATTTTGCTCACATGACATAGATTGACAATGAACTTTGTAAGGACAGCTGGAAACATACACATCAGCCGACTGGTTTAAATGTGCAGGTGCATATATGTACCCAGAGGAAAGGGTAAATAAAAGTCAGTGTTGTGGTCTTTACACTGAAACCTAAAAACACCCAAACAGCCTGTAGGGTTTAGAAAAAATAATGGTGTGCTTAATGGGATGTGCTGAATAATCAAATGCTGCTGCTCTTTAAGAAAACAGGTTAAAGGGGAAAACTGAAATATGTATTTCAGGTAGTCCTATGTTTATTTAGAGTTACACACTTTGGTCATGAGACAATTAAAGAAATGGTTTCAACCACAGCTCATCTAATCATGGCATATGAATTTTAAAAATGCAATGCTTTACTGAATGATCACCTATAACAAAATATCATATACATTTGAAATACATTTAAATGTACTCATGCATATTAGAATAGTGCAGTGTGATACAGTTGGCTTCATACAGTACGTCTGCACACACTCAGACATCCTAACCTCCCTCTGTACATCCAGCGAGCAGTTAACTCCATAGTTCTCTGCAGGAGCCAAACTGCTGCATCAGGTATTCTCTTTGATGTGAAGGGAACAAAAACCATCACACAATATGTGGTACGTGTTCCAACTATCTGCCTGTAATCCTGTACAGTACTGACTGCTGCTGCAAATGAGCGTGTGTGTATATGTGTGTGTGTGTGTGTGTTGTAGCTCTCTGCCTGGATAAATTTATGTCAGTGCGCACAGTTAAACTATAACGTCCGACCTTTTCAGAGGGCACGTGTCAGCTTGGTGACGGTGAATACTGTGAGGAAGATCCCCCACACAAAACACAGGCACACGGGTAATAAGGTATATTTAGATATGATTTAGTAGGAAATAACTATAGCATATGTAACTCCTGCCCAAAACAAACAATAATAACATCCTGAAATAAAAATGTATTATGGTGATGTCATATTAAGAAATAAAATATATTTAAGGACCATATACACATACAATAAATCCATGCAGTGATACTGAAGTGATACTTGTTTTGGTCAGCTGTGAGCGCGCATTCCTGCACAGAAACCGCGAGCACGCGCAGATGGACGCGCACCTTGCACGGCAGGCAGCCCTCGAAACAAAGAAGACGAGGCTGTTTTGATCCTGAGGAGGAGGAGGAGGAGGAGGTGGTGGAGGAGGAGGGAGGTCCAGGGCATCACTTACAGGATGGAGAACGATCTAGGATTTCTGCCCTCATCCCTGGCTAATAAACGGGATGACGTCACCCTGAGCGAGGTGGAACAGGCTCCAGAAAGGAGGCGTGGCCTAACGCGCCGTGACAGACGTGACTGACAACCTGGTCCGCTGATTAAAGGCACAATCGACATTATAGTAAAGCAACAAGGGGTGATGTGATTAAGAAATATATGTGGATGTTATAAAGCTAAAATAAGGGCACGTGATATCATGTGTATCATGTTTTTATAATGTGTAATTTATCATGTCAATAAGATGATGTCAGATACAATACAAATAGGCTGCAATACAATGTAAATATAAGTGCAAATAGACCAAAAGCCACAAGTAATATGATGCCATATTGAGTAATATTGTAATATTTGTCAATATTTTCACACTGAAATATGTTTAATTTCTTATTGAATGACTGATTACCTATTTCTACAGGGGCTCCACACCATTGATTATTATTTAATTATTTAGTTATTCATTTATTTGAAGCTTTGGGTTGATGATTGTAGGCCTTTTTGAAAGCACAATTTGTATTCCAGCTGAATTAACCTGCTAAGAAATCTGCTTCAGAGGTAAAACAGCTAGTCAATTCATCCAGTATTACTTAGAAAACAAATTATTTGAGTAAAAAAATTCCCAAACTCACTCGGTGGTGTCTCTCAAATATGATTATGTGTGATCGTAAGCTGAATATATTTGAATTTTTGGCTTCTTTGGTCGAATACTTTATTGATCTCCAGAGGAAAATTAGGAGATGTTATGGTGGCTCTTATACAGAAATTATAAGAAAATAAAAATAAGAAGTATGCAAAAAAAAAGGTAAATTATCCTACAATATATAACACAATATAAAAATATGAGAAAAATATAAGAGATAGGCCTATGTTGTATGAGAAATAGAAATTAGTAAAATATGTACAAATATGTGCATCATACTACAAGTGTTCTTGCTTATATGGACCAATTGGATTACTTGAGAACATAATAGATTTATCAATAAAGAAAACAGTTGTTAGTTGTAGCCCTAAACAGCTTTATAAAAATCTGAATGAATTCTAACAAAGCAGAAACCTGTAGCACACCTGTAGTGCACTTACACCAAGATGTGTCCTGCAAACTAAGGTTGGACCAAAAAAAAAAAAAATTTCCCCAGCACACCCCGGCTGTGACTGTAAAAAGTATAAAATAAAACCAATACAAAAGTCGATTTTGAGTCTTCTGTGGTGTCCGTCTGTCACTAACATGTCAGGACGTGTCCCGTGTCCCTGCCTCCACCTGTGCTCAAACAGCCCCGTCCTGTTGGGCTGCAGTGTCTCTTTAAAAGGCGATCCCATGCACAGGATCCAGGGGGCTGGCCCTTGATCGACTTGCATGCGCGTGTCTGTGTATGTACGTAAGTGTGTGTGTGTGTGTGTGTGTGTGTGTGTGTGTGTGTGTGTGAGGGTGTATGTGTGTAAGTGAGAGCGTGTGTGTGGAGAGCAAATCGAGATACAGTAGTAACCCAGAGTGAGGTGGCAGTCTTATTCCACATCGACACTGACTTGCCCTGCATACATCCTATCTGTCTGTGTATCGCGGAGGAGCGCACTTGAGGAGTGAAGGAGGAAAGAGTCAAGATGGCATCTGAAAGTGGCTGTGGACAATCCGGGATATAGTCTTATTCGGGTTTTCTTTTTTTGTTTTTGGAGGTACCACGGAGCGCAAGTGACTGGCCGTGCAAGGTATTTCATTTAAAGTGTTGGGAGCGGATTTATTTCCCACAGAGATGAGGTTTGAGCACTTTCTCCTCAGCCATTGATCTCCAGTGGGTGGATTCAGAGCCTTGCACCAGGACGGGGATTCAGTGTAGAGCTCCTATTGATGATTAAGTAGTGTTTCATAATGAAGAGAGACGCGACTGCTTTATTTTGCCTTGTTTTGTTATTTCTATGAAGTAGCTAGTTTATTGCAGCTTCATTGACAGAAATATGTTAGCGTTACGCACACAGTCAATGGCTGTATTGTAGGCTATCTGTCAGGCTGTGTTTGAACTCGGCTCTAACTCAGTGTTGGCTCTATTTCTCTGTCTTTATGTCCTCAACAGGCGTTAATAACTAAGTTGCCTGTGGCCCTGTTGTTGGGACTTCGCTGGTGTGGAATAGCAACAAAGGACGGGCACGCGCATTCATGGGACGCGACTTTGACAGCTCCTCATTTCTTGTCTTGTAACTTTATTACCTGGCAGCGGGGGCGAGATTTTGACCGGAGCAGGGAGACCATGGCTGAGGCTGCACTCCCGGACTTGGACGTGGTCATCGACCCGGACTTCGAGCCCCAGAAGCGGCCCAGGTCTTGCACCTGGCCGCTGCCGCGACCGGAGTCAAACGCGGTGAAACCGGAGAGCAATGACACTGATATTATACCTGAGGAGGAGGATGATGAAGATGATACCGCCACCCCTACGGCCGCAGGTGTGAACGGCTCCGGCTTGGCGACAGAGGACCACAGCAGCAGCAGCCCCGCGGCCGATGGAGCGCTCTCCTCCCCCGGCCAGGAGAGTGGAGGCTCCCCGCTCTCCGCGCACTCCCCGACGGGCACCTCAGGCGCGCTGACCCCCAGCAGCCTGGCCGCGCAGCAGACTCCGAGGAAAGCATCATCTCGCCGTAACGCCTGGGGGAACCTCTCCTATGCAGACCTGATCACCAAAGCCATTGAGAGCGCGCCGGACAAGAGACTGACACTGTCCCAAATTTATGACTGGATGGTGAGATCCATCCCCTACTTCAAAGACAAAGGCGACAGCAACAGCTCTGCAGGATGGAAGGTAAGAGTCGCCCCACTCACTCACCCACCCCCCCGGCCCCCCTCCTTCCTCCATCAAAACAAAAACAAAAAGCATGTGGCTTGTAAACCCACTGACGCACACACACAGACAGACACATTCACAAGATGAAACCAGCGCAGTCGCGTTTTTACGAGCGCTTATTTGCAAAGTCTAGCGCTCATTATTACCTCGCATGATCATTCTAATGGAAATTACAGATCAGTCTGAAAACGTGGAGAAAATAAGGGGGGAAATCACATCAGGGAGGCATTTAGGATCATTAATCTCTTTAAGCAGCGTGGGGTTTGGTGACCTACACGTAATTATCTCATAAATTGACCAAAACGTGACATCTTGCATTTATTCCCAGACACTTAATAGACAAATAGTGGCGTTTTGATTAAAGCGGCATCAGATGCATGCCCCTTTGTCTCCTTTTATTTGACGTTTCTGGTGTGCATAATATTCCTCTGAGGCCACAGTCACAGTCACATGGCTGGAATTAGAGCAAACAGAAACGTTGTAACCGGTTTGTCTGGAAACACAGTAGCCTATTTTGAGTGATGCAACCTCGTTTAAGACTCTGAGAGAATGATACAATTACATAAGAGTTTACTGAACAGCAGCTAATCCATTACTAGGAGCTGCATGTAAACAAAACGATTTAACAATATGTGGAGGAAAGAAAACGTGAATCCTGAGAAGACCTCTGCTTCTGCTTGAAGGCACAAACCCTCGCTGTTAAATAAATCTATGTGCAGATCCACAGTAGTCTTTTTGTGGTTGTGAGTAGTAAGATTATAGTCACGTTATGTTTTTGTTTTTATTTTTAGAGGCTAAATTTCCATCGTGCTGCTGTAACTGCAGTGGCATTGCCATTTGTTATGTAAACCTTGGCAGGGATCTGTCTCTTGGGTCAGGTAGGCAACTGCCGAGGTGGCTGCTCCGGCCATGCGGGGATTACATAACCGCTGCGTGAGTTTAGGTGAGCTGTTAAGGGTAAAGCTTTCTTTTTAAAGGCAGATATCTGGTCACCCAAAAGACATATGGGGGGCCCCACGAAAACAGACAGGGAAGGAGGGCGGCACAGAAGGTCAGAGAGCAGAGATTAACACCCATCAGAGGCTGGAGGACCAGTCCCATGGGGCGTGGAGCCTATAGGCCATATTTTGTCAGGGCTTCTCAAGTTTTGCTATGCAGTACGCTTCAGTGGAGAGCAAAGAGGGAGGCTGTGTGTGTAGCCCCACCAAGTCAAGGCCGGGTTCACCGTCACCATGCAGGGCTGTTACTCCTGGAATTTCGGGCATGAGGGCCAAGCTGTCGGTGGTTTAGTGTTACGCATGGTCTGTCAATAAATCTCGGCCGCAGCTCACAGCCTTTTTTTAGTTTTCTTATAAGAGAGTCTTTTCATTACAGACTCTAGTTGTTTTGTCTCTAAACACAGAGTTGTGGCGACACACAGCACACCAAATTAGTTTAGATGTTTACTTTTGTTTAGGATGATAGATCTCAGCAGCTCCAGACTGACAAGCATGTTCCTCAGCATTAAAGGTCCAGTGTGTAGCATTTAGGGGCATCTAGCAGTGAATTTGCAAAACTGAAACTTCTCCCATGTGCCAAACGTGTAGGAGAACTATGGTGGGCCATGCAAAAACACAAATGGTCCAATCTAGAGCCAGTGTTTGGTTGGTCCATTTGGGCATCCCCCAGGAGCAGCACCAGGCTTTGAAGCCAACTTTACATAGTGGCCAAACATGGAATTACAACATCTGGTACTGTCACGTTTTCCCCATAGAGTTATAATGTGAAAGAGAATCAGTGCATACATTTTTTTGAGCGTCACAACCTCTGCAAAATGGCTCGTTTCACTGTCAGGATTTGATCCATTAAGTCCAATAACATTTAGTAAGTCTAGAAGAGCAGCACGATTAAATGATTTTATCCACATTCAAGTTAGCGGAGGGCTAAAAAGGAAGCTAGCCACTCGGCCGCCATAAGTCTTTTGTGGCTTGCTCTATGGGCCCCACGATGCGGAAGATCTGGGTAATTCCATACCATGGAAATCAAGCTTTTTTGGCTTTATGTGCCACTGAGCAACTTTCAAAATAATGAACATGGCCCCGCCTCCAACACTCACAACTCTTGGCTACTGCAAAATAACATGGGGGACTTAGTGGAACACGGCACGCTCCATATATGTAGATACAAATGGCTCATTCTGAGCCAATAAAAGCATAACGATTCTTACTTTCAGGTGACTATAAGCTAATAGAAACAGTTATGAAGATAATATGCCATGTCTGCCAATAGATGGTCGTAAATCCCACACACTGGACCTTTAAGGCCAGAGCATGTCACAAGCTGCACTATGGTTTTAGTGAAAAACCCATGAAACCAAAGACAGCCTGCAGAGCCAGGTGTTCAGAGGACTACCTCTGTACGGGCACATTGTCACAGCCCCTTCGCTCTCCATTTCACTCTCAGAGACTCTAAGGTTTCACCTCCACACAGAGCCGGGTTTGAACACCTACAGTTTCATGCAGCCAGGGCACCTTTGTTGAGGAGATTTGCTGAGCAAATCCCAGTAATCCCCCTGGGTTTCTCTCCCAGGTTCCCACTTACGTCATTGCATTTCATATCTCTGTCAGTTAACCATTAGCCCCGGTAAAAGTAGGTTAAGACAGCCAAGAATAACAGCAGGAAATCTTTTATCACCTTAGATTGTCATTAACCAAGAGAGGCCACTGCGCAAGCTTTTAATAGTAACACAATGTTTGGTCATTTACTTGTTTGTACCCAATGAAGAACACAGTGTACACTAGGTCAGCCATGACCCTAATTTTACTTTCTTTAAATCTTTTTTTAGGGCAAGGTATTGAACATCAGTGCTGCCAACTGGCATCAAATGTCTCATAATAATGTTGATTTATTCTGTGAGGAGATAGTTACAGAATTAAATCAAATTTTTGCCAATTTTAATTTTTTTTTTATTGAGGCACTTTTGTCCCAGCCATAGTTACATTGGTCATGATACACAAAGTCAAATCAAAATCATTCTTGTGTGCTGTTAATAGTTTTTCAGCTTAAGTGTTCATTGGTCTTTTTTTAGTAGCACACATCGTACCAATACACTGTCCTGGTGGTGTAGGTGTAGATATTTTTATCTTGACAAAATTAAAAACATTTACACCATAAATTGATGCAGAAAACGCACAAATTGGTGCCTAAAAATTCACCAGAATGCAGGAAATTAAGTGTTAAATGCTCAGATTTTTCTGGCATAGGACCCCCAAACCCCCTGTTTCATATGCGTCTCCCCACAGTTTTGAAATGAAAGCTACGCCCTTGTCTAGAGGGGCCGGTCTGGTTCAAGAGCAGCTGAAATGTGTGCTATGAGACGCTTTGGTATGGCGGGGGAGTGACGGGCTGCGTCTCAAAAATAGCACCTGTAAACACGTCTGTGACACTGAGACTGTGTCTTTCACCTGTGAGTCTTTGCATAATCAAAAGATTAGGTGCACTAGTGTGTATTTGTGTGCACAGGCAGGTGTATCCTTGTGTGTGTGTGTGTGTGTGTGTGTGTGTGTGTGTGTGCGCGCGCACACACAAGTATTTCTGACTGCAGTGAACCTTGTGCTCCAGTGTTACTTAACCCTGCTGTAACATGCTCCCTGTTCCCAGCAGCTGCCCATCATAGGCCGAGACCTGATTATGTCACAGTGACACTTAACTAAACACACACACACACACACACACACACACACACACACACACACAGACTGACATTCTCCTTTTATGTTATGAGTTTTTAAGCAACACTCCCTCCCATTCACGGTACATACAGTTCTTTCTACCTCAACTTGACCGTTGAAGTGTGTATACATTCCCGTGCAGACAGACATGCTCAGACATATACCGCACAGTCGCCCGGTCATGTTCAGGCTTGTCACCAGGGTTCATGACTGTGAGCCTCTTCTGCAACTTATACAGGGGTCTGAAATTAGTTTGTCTCATTATAATTCATACATGAGATTACTTAATTCTTTAAGCCCTTTAGGGTTTAGTAGTGATTGTCAACGTGTTGTTTAACAGATACATTAGTCATTATGTGCGTGTTTAATTGATGGATACTCGCAGGTACTTTACGTACAGCTCAACCCACAAACCTGTGAGTCATGACCACAAGTGTTAAACACACCTTTTCTCATTTGATCTATCACTTTACAAAGAGACCAAAAAGCTGAGGCTCATCCCAGGCAAAACCATCACACACGCACAAACACACACACAAGGAGGCTACTGCGCTACTCTACACACATTCCCCCATCTGACTTTGTCTGGAGGCGTATGGAAAACAGGCCCCTATAAGCCCGCCGGGCATGTTGATTATCATTTTAATGGCCTAGCACGCTGAAAGTGTTGATTCTTTGGGGCTGAAATTATTTATTGTTCCTATCAGAGCAGGACGGGGGTTGACAAAAGGGAAGGGGCTGCCAGAAAAAAAGAACAAAACATGAATCCTTTCTTTGGCTGTCAATCAATGGGGAGCCGAGTGAGCTTTATGTGTCATAAGATCCCAAAGTCGGCCATGGATATCCCTGCAAGGCATGGCTGGAATTTAAACTTGTAAGAATTATCTGAGGTCTGTACATGAGATAACTGGGTAGTAAGGAAATTGTAGAAAGGAAAATATGAAAATAAATAAAAAAGCTTAGGTGGGAAAAGTTTCTGTTTGTGTGAATTTGTGTGTGTGCTCAGGTACTCAGAGCACAATCAGGAGGCCCCTCAGATGGAGCTGGCACTGTGCCGAGCTGAAGGAACTGAAGCAAAAAGGCAATAAAAAGGGGAGTGGAGGGGGTCGAGGGGGGCGTGAAGACAGTAGATGGAGGAGAAGGGAGGGGGAGCTGAAGGAGTAAATTAACAAGCTTTGCTCCAAATTGGTGTATTACAACTGCCCTCTGGCTGTGATTCCCAATGGAGGGGTTTGTGGGTGTGTGAGGCTAAAGGGGGCGATGGGTTATGGGAACACACCAGCTCCAGACACCCCTCCAAGTCTGAATAGTGTCACCCTGAGCAGTCAACCTCTGTGTGGAGGAAAACCCCCAGGCTCTGTTCTAGTTCCATTTCCAATCAATGAACACATTATTTTCTTTACATGCCTGAGGAGTTACACTGCATCAAAATTTTACATCTGAAAATTGCCCCATATGGACAAAAGTGTGCCAACAACTGAGCATTACAACCATATGTTATTGCTGTCCATCCAATAACAAGAAAATTTACATTGATGTTGAGCCCTAACAGCATCCACTCTTCTTTGATGGCTTTCCACAAGATCTTGAGAACCTGGCTGCAGGGTTTAGTGATGGGCAAACTGATTCTTTTCACAGTATGGGTTAGTGATGTCAGTTATGTTTAATTTTGCTTTTGATAGCCTGACACCCATTAACCAGTAACTAAGAGGTTAATTTGTGACAAAGAAAGCAAAATGATGTGAAATACAAGAGGTCTTTCTTTTTAGTCCACTGCCACATTGACTCAGTGAGCTGTAGTACCTCATTTCGAAGCGCTATCCATTTAGAAGTGGTGAAATTATAATATTTTATGATGTAAATGTCTTGCCTTTTATTTTATTTTCTGCTGGCTTTACTGACAGACAGCCGGCCACGTTAACATGGATAAACATAGTGCCCACTGCCCACCAGTTAGCTACCGTTAGCCTTGGTCGCATTGCAGTACCCACCACTCAGGTTGAGTGGGAGCTAGATTAGCTAGCAGTGCCGCTCATTCGCGATTACCACTAGTAATGTCATCAGGATAGCAAGATGACGTCGCTACGGAAAAATGGTGGCCACCCTCTGGTCTCCCCCCAGGTAGCCCCAATGAGTAAGCAGCTTCATTGTAAGGCTAAAATCCCCTTTAGTGTTGTTACCAATGGTAGCACCTAGCCGTGCTGATGCTGCTAACGGTGCTAACAGAGCTAACAGTAAAGGTGCTTGCCATTCAAAATTGAGCCGCTAACTCACCGAGGCAACCTGGGCAGAAATGAATGAAATACAACACATCTTCTTTGTAGCAACTTACTTACACCTTAAAGCACATTCACACCAAAGTCGGAAGAATGACTATCTGAGGCACATGTTAAGGCGCCATTTGGAGGTCTTGCCTGATCGCTTCTTTTTTAGTCACTCTAGCAGGCAGTGTGAGCAGTACCCTACGATAACAGCGAGTGGGCGAGTGGGGAATGTTGGGGATTCATGAGCACATTCATGACGTACGACAGGCTGACACGGTACATCCCGGACAGTAAAAAAGGCTGTTCTGTAGGCATTTCACCATCTTGCTGTCTGTCCATCTGCTGTGTGTGAAGGTGGACACATAATTTGTCACATTTTCTGTCATAATTAGTTCAGGCTTTGAAACTTGCAGACACATAGTAATCTAGCTGTCTGTTCTGTTTTGAAGTCTCACATGTGTATGTGCGTGTATTTGTATCTGCAAGAAAGAAAAAGAAAAGCAGATTTTTTTGTCTCCCTCATTGGTTTTCCCATCATTTTCTGCATCCTCGCCATCTCAACCATGTCACACTCTGCACGATCTGTTCTCCTCAAAGACACTTCTCAATTATTCAATGCGCTCGGGATGAATTCAGATCACTGTATTAATTTTTAAGAGCCTGTTCTTGGCTAAAGGCTAACCCTCTTTCACAGTTTCTGTCTCTCTTTCATCGCTCTCACTCCTCTTTTTTACTCCACTCTCTCCCTCTCACACACCATCCCTCATTATTTTCCTGCCAGCTCCCTCATTTGTCTGGATGTAAAACACTGTGGTGAGCAAAAACAAGCCATCCCCCTGTAGCTTGTCAGTGCTTCTCTGAAGCACAACTCTTGAAATCTGTTGTGGGCTCTAATGAATAGAGATAAATCTCGAGCCTCGGCGCTTGTTACACTCCGCACTCCCTTGATTTCCTCCTTGTCTTTTTGTGACCATCATGGCAACACTGCCACATTTTTTGAAACACTTGAGACATTATGGCCTCGCTGTGAAAATGAAATGAATAGTCTTAAAACCTCGATGTGGCCAAGCCGGGCTGAGCTGTTTGCAGAAATCCAAGAGTTTGAGGCAGATTTTAGGCATGACTTTGAATTGCTCTACATGATGATGATAGTTGAGGGCAGACGGGTCACAGGATTTATACGCTCTGTGTTTTGTGTGTGTGTCTGAGTGTGTTGAACAGACACAAGCAGACAGCAAAAGAGAAACCAGCTGCCTGCACAGCTCTAAAAACTACATGAAAACATAAGAAATATGTACAATATAGCTGCTTCAGAATAAAGAAGCTGTACAGTTGTGTGCCAGCCTGGAAAAAAGTGTTTTTGTGGTATTAGGTTTTGGCCCCAAGGGACCACAACGCCCTGCCAGAGGGGAGTGCAACAAAGAGTTTGCGTACAGGGTCAGAGGGGCCATACTTTCCTGCCCACCACAGGGTCCTGGCGGTGGACAGGTCCTGGGGGAACAGTAGATTGCAGCCAATCACCTTTGCAGCAGAGTGAGTGATACACTGCAGTCTGCCCTTGTCCTTGGCTGTGGTAGCAGCGTACCAGATGGTGATGGAGGAGGTGAGGATGGACTCAATGATGGCAGTGTACAAGTGCACCATCATTGTCTTTGGCAGGTTGAACTTATTCAGCTGCCGCAGGACGTACATCCCCTGCTGAGGCTTTTTGATGAGGGAGCTGATGTTCAGCTCCCACTTGAGGTCCTGAGTGACGAAGGAGCCCAGGAGGCAGAAAGATGGGGACAGGTGGGTCTGCAGTCTTCCTGAAATCCACAGTCCTCTGGAGTCATACTAACATGTGACTTATTTGTATGAGTTTGTTTATTATTCTCACTTGTTATGAAATGGTCAGAGCAGGCGTATGTATGATTAGACTCGGAGGGCCAGGGTCTGTTTTGGTTGACACTCTTGTTGATGTTTAGTCATCTTGGATTATTGTTCTTGTTAGTTATCTAACAGCAGCCCTTCAGCATGTTTACATGTTGATGTCACAAAGGAAACCATCTTTATTTGCTAAATTTCCGAGCAGTTCTCTGCCCCGCAGGCAATACCGGACATGATCTTTCCCCCACGTCATAACTACATAGCAAAAACGGACCAGAAATCGACTCTTGAGAAAAGTGAGCCAGACTGGTTATGCTGATGCTGTAATTTTCTGCAGCCCGCGTGATAACAAATCATAGGTGGAATTTTCCCAGATGATTAACTTAAACTTCATTGCTGTACAAAACTAGAGCAGAACTATCATGGTTCAGTATCTTTCTGCAGCCTGTTGAATCACCAACACTTCTGATCCTTCTCTCAAAGCACCCTCACATTGTAAAGCAATTGCTCAGTATACAACATCAGACTACACTGATCTTTTCCAACTGTTGCGGCACAAAACTGGTGTTCGAGCCAGATAACCACAGCACACAGCTGAAGGTGCAAAAATTCACCAGGAGGTGGTGAATAGAAATGCTGGTATGTAGGCGTCCTTAGACTCACAAAAAGGGGATATACAGGAAGAAGAGATCTTCTTTTACCTTCCAGGACAAGCACACAACACACCAGTTCAATATGAGCAGAAGACTGTGGTGGTTTGTCCAGTGATTAGAGACTAGTCTTTAGCTGGAGCACCGGTTCAAATCCTCCCAGCTCTAAACTTGCTGATCTGTAGTTGACCCTGACCTTTGACCTCTTTGGAGAAAGGTCAAGCAAACAACTCTCCCTAGACAGATCAATACCTTACAAGTGGAAGAAAAGTTTTAGCGATGTCAGAAAGAATACAGAAATACCAGTCTGACTGGAAAATCATGCTACAGACATGTCGCTCCAAGACATACTGTCTGTCCGCCACTGGAAAAATAAATAAAACATCTAGAAAACCTGCAATTACACATCATCCTTAGCCCAGTTTGCTCTGTCTAAATAAAATTTCTCTGCAAATACACATATGCAAAACAAAAGTGCTCATGGGCAAGAAAAACATACCGTAACTCTGCACACACTGTTTGCAGAAGTGTGTTTTTATCTGAGGTATATGTCAATCAGCGTGCCAAAAGAAGCACCAGTGTTTATTAAGTAAGCACACGTGCTCGCAGAGATATTCAAGTGAAGGTGAATTTGCTGAGCATTACACTGATGCATCAGCACTACTGTATTTCAGTTATTTTTATGAGTTGCGAGCAGCGTTAACAGCAAGGGGACTGAGGCGATGCCAAGATTTTGTCAACAGTGTGTTTTACCATCAGTGCTGAAGTGAGCTCCAGGGACTTTCTTACACAGTAAATGTGCAGATCTTAAAGAATACTTTGACGTTATGGGACACATGTTTTATCTGTTTTCCTGCCAAGAATTTGATGAGAAGACGGATACAACTTTCACATGTGCACCGTAAATACGTGGCTGAAGCCAGCAGCCAGTTAGCTTAGCTTACTGTAGAGACTAGAAACAGGGTACAGTTAACTTGGCTCTATCACAGCGTAACAAAATCAACAAAGCTCACAAGTTATATCTCATTTGTTTAAACCATACCAGAGCTGAAGTGTAAAAACAACAAACTGTGGTTTTACAAGAGGTTATGTACCAGTCGCCCACCAACCGGCTGAGTCTCCAGGTAGTTATTGGTCCTGTCCGAGAAACAGTCAAACAATTGTCGTTTTTACAGTGTGACTTTTTGGTCTTACCTTTGGACAGAGCCAGGTTAAAGATTATATGAAACGGTCTTTCTTTTACACGAAAAATGTTTGTTTGTTTATATCATAATTCCACCTCTAATATCTATTTCATGTTGCTGTGAAAACATCACCAAATTTCTCCATCAAACAACTGAATTTAGTCTCACAGAAAATTAAATTTTTCAAAATTACATTTGAACACATCATAAGAAAGTTAATTTAGCTTCGCCAAAAACGCGAAGCGAATGCATCATAATGTACCTTAATGCAACCTCCCATCAGCATTTTGTTTCGGCCACCGACTGCTAACAGCTAACAGCTAATAACTAATAGCTCTCCTCTTGCTGGTGTCAACATTGATTTGTTGTTCATAATATAGCACTATCCAGAAAAAATAGTGTGTGTTTACTGCGTCCTTCTGTCCCAACTTTGTCCCAAGGAAGATCTATGTTCATCCCAAACATATTTTCTATTGTCCCCGGGACGACGGGGGAGTGACAGGACGTTGTTAGTCTGGAGCCCTTCTGTTTTTAGACTACGCAAAATTGATATGACACAGTGCAAAAGCATCAACCACTGCCTTTGGCGAATGGCATCTCATTTGATAATAGGCCGATGGCAGTCAACAAGGAGAATATCGAATATTCCGATGCTCAGCTGATAGATTGTTTTACTAAGGTAAAACATTTAATATTAACATTCCTTCAGCAAAAATAAAAATTACAGTATCCTCCCCTTTTTTGTGATCCCACGTCCCCTGCCAGTATTTTTGCACAGTCCCTCATAAGTTTCCAGTCTTTGTGCTAAGCTAAGCTAACCGTCTGCTGGCTCCAGCTATATATTTACCTTACAGACATGAGACTAATGTCAATCTTCTCTTCAAATTCACAGCAATAAAGCTAATAAGCTTCTTTTTTTCTCCTTTAAGTAAACTTGCATCTCTGACTTCGTCTTTCTGGTTCGACAATAACAGATGACACGTACCTGTCACCTCATCAACTGTGTCACCTACATTTTCCCTTCTTCATCTCCTCCACCCTTTGTCAACCAACCCACGTCTGTATTGATACAGCAAACACAATAGTGGACTTTCATACAGGAAATGAGTAGCAGAGCACAGGAAGTCTCACAGGACAGAATTGCGGGACTCTGTAGGAGTCGACTACAGATGACTGCTGTCCCCTTAAAAATGTGTATGTGTGTTCATACGACGACATGCATAGAGGCATGCATACTTGTGTCGACAGGGCAAGGGAGGGGGGTTGTTACTTGTTTGTCTCCATAGCAACTGATAACTTGTCAAGCAGGTGGGGGGACGACTCGCCGTTTGGGTGACAGCTGATAACAGAGTGACCCACTGAAAAGCGTCTCCCCTCCCCCTTTTCTTACACACACACACACACACACACACACACACACACACATACAGTCAGACTGCACATACCTCCCTTTCTGGCCTTGCTTCTCAGTTTCTCCGATAACCACATTGCTGAAGTGGGCCCCTCGCCTCTCGGCCATCTCCTCCTCTGTAATCGACTCCCTCCACCACTACACACGCCATCACACCACCCACACAAACACCCTCTGTGTGTTGCTCTGCCATATTTTCTTAAGTAATTAATAGTGTGTATATTTCTTGAGGCAGGAGTTAAAGTAAAGATGTTTTGTGTATTTCGGGGGATGTAGAAGCAGGTGAAGATCTAAGTATCTACCTGTTTGTCCTCCGTCATCATCCGAACTCTGTCAACAGTCATCAACGCGTGCCTGAATTGAGGAGATCATCTCTGCATCTGGCTCACCATTGCGACTCTTGGCTTTTAAACTTTAATTTGTTTTCGTCTGAGCCTGTCTCTTTCAATTACACCACTCCACCTATCTGGCATCACTGAGTCGGCAAAGGATGCGCTGAGCTACTGTTCCTGATTAACATTTAATTGACTACAATAAAGCTTTCTGTGTCAGCGGAGGGAGGTAGAAGAAAAGGGGAGGTGGCGAATGGGAGGTGAAAGTGATGTGAAGTCTTTCCGTAACCCAAATACAAAACATAAAGGCTTTTTATCTGGCATTTTTTATTTTACTGGCTGGTAAAACGTTAAGAAGAGGACAGGAAACATCGGGTAAGGGAGGGCGGTACATCATTTATCAAAGATCCCCACGCAGGTTCAAACAGAGGATGTTGAGGTCACATGGCTAATGTTTTAACAACTAGGTCATCAGGACAGTCCCCAGTACATAAACGCTTTAAAGTTGCTGCCCTGAACATTTAATGTGGGGTGACTCAGGTCGGTATTTCCCAGGAAAACTCCAGCACCACACAGGAAGTGGTGCATTTCATGTTTCTGTCAGACACAAGAGGATGTCTGGACAATGAAATGAACTCAGTAGTGAGCATGAGAGGTGATGGCCGTTACAGAGAACAGATAAGAAAAAGGGCACCACTATATATCATCATTGAGAATTTGAAGAAATGGATGACACAAGACTAAACACATCTTAAGATGTCTTGTTTTGTTCAACCAACAGTCCAAAAAGGCAAAAATATTTCAGCCCAGTCAGCAGAAGAAAATGTCAGCATTGTACATTTCTGCAAACCATGGATAAGTTACATTTGTACATTTTAAACGTGTCATATGGATGTTTCTAAAGTGACATGGCTATGATCGCATGTATGTGACTCTTACTGACTTTGTCATCATGAGGTGGAGGGGATGGTGGATGGCGTGACACCTAGGCAAAAAGGCTGCTAAGGCCACTGTTCAAGACCAACAAACAACAAAAATGGTTGCTTGTTAGTAAGTCATTGGAGGTGTTTCCAGCACAGCGGTGACTGTGCCATGAAAACTTTTTTTTGTTTTTGACGAGACATTGGCAGCGTTTTCAGCTGAAACTGTGCCACCAAAACTACATGTTTTTTAGCGAGACATCAGCGGCATTTACAGCGAAGTATGCCACCAAAACCAGGAGTTTTTTTAGTGAGACATCTGCAGCATTTACAGCAGTAATTGTGCCACCAAACCAGGTTTTTATTTTTTGTAGCAAGACAACACCTGCATTTCCAGCTGTGATTTAGCCACCAAAATTTCTTACTACGACTGTGCCACAAAAACTAGGTATTTCAAGCCAAAACATGATATTTTCCTAACCATAACCATGTGGTTTTTGTGCCTAAACATAGCCACACATTAACCACGGCTTTGTAGAAAGGTAGTTTCAACATATCCACTACATCATAACATACAAATGAGTCATATCGGTGGTTAACAGAAACCTACAAGGCCAACATTCAGTCTGGCGTCTGGGCTGCATATTTGGTCTACAGATGGCACATCCTCACATTTGAGAGTTTACTTAAAAAAAGACTCAAAATATTTCATCAAATCGCCTTTTTATCCAACAATTCTAACCTAGAGATATTAGGTTTGCTATCACAAAGCATACACTGTTGCAGGAAGTTATTACTTTCTCATAAATCAACAACTGTTCATAGATTTGATTCCCATAGTGCAGTCTGTTGTGCAAAAATCCCAAAGTGTTCAAACATTTTGCGTAACCAGTGTGCAGTTTTACATACTCTTTAGCCTCCATTGTTATGGGTGGAAGCTCTCAAACCTCAGAGACGGCACTCCCAGATTTGATAAGCAAAGACTGAGAGTGCCATCAAGCAGCCAGCCTGCCAGCCACCTGTTCAACCCACAGACTTTCTATCCCAACACACAGGATTCTCTTGTCTCTGTGAAATCCTATAGGTCAGAGTCACACATGCAAAGCGTGTCAGTTTCTGGTATGAATTACACAGCTCGAGATGTGTTGCTGTACACATGCTGGGCTCCAATGTTCCACATCCTCCATGCATCATTAAAACAAGGGAATGATGTTTTCGGTTCTTTCTGGGTATCTGATAATAGTTCCCATAATTTCCCCGGGGTGATTTGTCTGCGCAGAATACAGTCTCCTTGTATGTGTGTCTGTGTGTGTGTGTGTGTGTTTTAGCCTTTCGAGGCCCACTCAGATGTTTGCATGAAGCTGGCGGTTCGCAGTCCATTGTGTTAGTCGGGCCTCAAGGTCCCACACACACACACCAGCCTCTTAGCACTAATCCCACTCTTCATGAAGTCACAACTACAGCCCTGGACTTCTGTGTGTACGTGTGTGTGTGTGTGTGTGTGCGTGTGTGCGTGTGGAGGCGGGTTACTGTGGGATGAAGGCAAGCCATTGTTGAGCCTGCTTTAGCCACTGAACGCTGAAACAGAAAGACGAGGCTGACGGCAGCAGTTGAAGTTACATCAAACAGCGTGTATGTCTTTATGTGTTCATTTCTGTTCATGTATGTGAAAAACCCCTCTGTGTTTGTCTTGTGTAATTTATGTTTTCCACATGTGTCAAATGTGAAAATGTCACTGCTTGCACGAGAGGCTAACTGCAAGGGTAAAGAGAAAACACGCCAGGGATAGAGTTTCAATTAGACAATTTTTCTGTCTCAAGTCGCTCTTGAAAAGCTGGAAACCATCTGCTCTGGGGTGCTTTGAGCTGAAAAACTGGATCTGAGGTCTGTTGCATCTGTAGTTTCAGCCATGTCCTACACTTTTCATACTTCACAGGCTTTTCACATATTCTGTAAAATATCTCATCCTCTACGTCATAGATTAGTACCTTTTTTTTGTACAGACATGCGTAATGATATTGGTGACACTCTGACTTAGTGACAACAAGAGGTTGACATTGTAGTTTTAAGTGAAACGTCTCAACAACTACTGGGTGGATAGCCATGAAATTTGGTACACATTCATGTTTGGATTTGCTTTGAAACGACTCCCAATCTGTCTGCCCACCTTATATTTACTTTCGGTAACAGTTTTAACTCATCGTTGGTCCAAAGGAATAGCTAGTCTTACATGTCAGCAGCCAACCACACAGTTTACACTGGCTTGTCCAGTGAATGTGAATGGTCATGTGATATGGAATTTTAGGCATATTAATATGGACGGAGATTTTTTCAATAAAGGCGCTACAACGTTTGTGTGTACGGAGATCGTTTCTGTTTTAAAATGCCATTTTATAATGAAAATGTGGATGTGGCATCTTAGTCTCGTAGAGAATTAGCTGACGCCTCGAGACGTCCCTAAGATTCGTAGATGCCTCCCATCGAGCTTGTGAGCTTCTGATTACAAAGTAGATACCAGATGGCAGTCACCTCTTTTACCTGATCTGGTTCTTAACTTATGAGAGGATGAAGCAATAAATGGCCTTGTATCTGTTCAAGAACTTCCAGTTTATCTGTCTCTTGTCATCTTGGGATGAAAAAACTAGGCCAAGTCACAACGCATATTAGGAGGTCACTGTGGATCTGAGGAGCTGGTCCTCCTTTCTTTTCATTTCTCCCCTCCTCTTGTCTTATCTGTTATCGTTTATGAGGCCTAGGTAAACCTTTGTGTTTGCACACCTGGGTTTTATAAGAGAGAGTGGGGGAGGGTGGAGGGTTGATAAGGGTCAGCAGATATGCCTGCAGAGCGCAGCAGCAGATACGGGTCGATCTAATAAGCATGCCTCTCTGTGTTTGCTGACAGTGCACAAACTGACTTGACCTTTAGCCAAATATTTTTTAGACAAGTTTGTTTTATTGGAGGAAAAAAACTTGGGAGCTGAAGAGCTGACAGAAGAGTCTTGCAAATGACTCTGAGGTAGAGAGTGTGCAGTTAGTGAAATCTGACTCTGGGGTCGCGGGCTGGGGCACATCTACCTTAAGCTGATGAAGGGAAAGGTCAGAACGTGAATGCTGGCCCAGTAACCCAAAGAGAAAGGTTTCTGTAGGACCTCTCACCTACAAACCTACAGTCCTAGTTTGACTTCAGGCACCTGGTCAGCTTAAAGCAATGAACCTACTCCACCTTCTCCTACATATTCTGTTGAAATTCAACATGAGAGTATTGCATTTGATGTCAAGGTCTAGATAGTACTATGAGGATGTACGACCAAGGTCTACCAGGTCAAATCCTTAAACCAGCTGAGCATATATGAGACAAAATGTAAATCTGAACAGCTATTGGGGGAGCCTGGAGCCTATCCCAGCTGACGTAGGGCAAGAGGTGGGGTGCACCCTGGACAGGTCGGCAGACTATTGCAGGGCTGACACATAGAGACAGACAACTATTCACGCTCACATTCACACCTACAGCCAATTTAAAGTCACCAGTTAACCTGCACGTTTGGAACTGTGGGAGGAAGCTGGATTACCCGGAGAAAACCCACGCTGACATGGGGAGAACATGCAAACTCTGTGCATTTTCCCCCACCCCAGGGTTCAAACCAGGAACACTTTACTGTAAGGTGACAATGCTAACCACTGCACTACCGTGCCACAAATTAACTTGATGTCACTCAAATGAACAGCCAGAGTGACCAACAGCTTTTTGGATATGAAAGTGTGATTTTGTATTTGCAAATGGTGCAGATTTAATTAAATTACCCATGCACAATTTGCTGTGCAAAGGTTAAAAAGACATAAGCTACTTCCTCAGAAATAATTACTGACTCAGAGAAGCTGAATATGCACTCTTTAGCCAATAACATTGAAAGGAAAATGCTGTACGAATAGTTAGAGCACTCTGCTGCAGCCATTATTGAATGCATGTTGTAGCAGATTTCTCTCTTTGCTTATCTTTGTTCTTCTGTCCCTCTCCGTCTCTTACCACGTGCCATGCTTTTTTTTTCGTCTGATGCGGGTAGCTAGGCAGAGAGAATGCCCAGCAGTGAGTGTGTGTGTGTGTGTGTGTGTGTGTGTGTGTGTGTGTGTGTGTGTGTGTGTGTGTGTGTGTGTGTGTCTGTGTCTGCGCGTTTCATTGCTTATGGGGGCATGAAATCGGTCCAAAGCCCCAAGGCACACTGGGCACTGCTCTACCCAGACAGAGAGCCTTCCGCTCTGCTTTACACAGCCCTTCCTTCATCTTCGCCCTGTGTGGTGGTGTGTTTGTAGGCATTATGGGTGCATGCATGTGTGATTCCTCTCAACTTGTAGCTCATCCCTCTGTTCCCACGGCGACCTTCATCCCAACCAGTGAGCCATCTGTCCATCAATCACTTAGTCCCTCTGTGCTGCTGAGGAGAGTAACCGATACCCAGAGACACTGACCTTAAGACCTGAAGGGTCTCAAAATGGCTTCACGTCAAGGACAGAATGCCAGATACACACATGCACATTTGGAGGGAAGCAAGCATGCAATAGTATACATACATGTACACATATTAAACTGGAGCGATACACACTCAAGCACCCAGCCAAGGAGACATTCTCCAGTGTGCGTTTCTTATTTCCATGCTCTGCTCCAGGCATTTGAATATGGAGGGGCCCTGATGGAGCGAAGGCTTTGTGTTCACCATGAATATATAGGCACGCGTGTGTGTGTAGTACTATACGCAGAGGGGGCTGGGCTAATGCAGGGGAAAGCCCTGGCCTCAGCTGTTGTTGTACATTTCCCCCCAGAGAGATCCTCACTTTCCCTGCACAGCCAACTTTCTCTCCTGTTTTCCTTTCTGGAGGAAGCCTTCAGGTCACCGTGACGTGTGAGGACTTACAGCAGCACAGTTGAGGAAGAGAAAGTGGGCCTCTCGCCCCCTCTCCCTCATTCTCCCTCCATTTCTTCTGTCATTCCCTCGGCATATTGGTGGTGGTGGGGGATGGGTACGTACAGTGTTGGAGCTCATGTGATCTGGCTGGAGAGTCAAGCAAGCAGACAGTGTGTGCAGTCCCACCCTGTTACACTGTTACTATCTATGTAGAAGACTCTACACACTGCAGACGACTGAGGCAGAGGATAATTAAAGGGATACACTTCCCTGAGAAACTTCAACACAGTTTTAAAAAACAACTGTTGATGATATACCTTACATCTCGGAGAGCATTTTGTCTTTCAGTGGTGTAGCTCAGTGGAACAGAATGTGTTGCAGCCAGAAGACGTCTTGCATTTTGAGCAAAGGTCACCATCTCTCAACTCTTTTTGCTTTACATAATACTATCTGCACCTGCAGCTTAAAGAAACAAGTTCAGACACCTCTTTTTGTTTGTCCAAATGCATTATAGGAAATGTAGGAAATAACTCAAACAGAAGTAGAAATAGCTGCAAAAGCTGATATCAGTCGCCATATTGGCCAATCTATTGGAGTGCACTGTCAGCAGCTGCCACTCTGATATGCAGGGTGCATTCTGTTTGCCCTGATACATTCTTAGCATCATCTGTTAAGGCCTGGGTATGCCTGAAATTAACTAGTATGTATGAAGTGCCATCCAACTCAAGTGTTTATAGCTGTTCCACACGTGGAGGCAAGGTGAAAAGTCTGTCACATAGAGAGAGAGACATGAGCACTACAGTTGTTTTACAAATAGATCTGCAGCACTGGTGCAACAAAGAGCCTTCTTTATGCTAGCTGTGATTTTTTTTTTTACACTGAACCAAACAACATACCACCTCAGTGGGTGATTATAGATAGCATGCCAACGTTTCAGAAGCAAAAGAGGCATGACAGGCGTGTATATTGAAGCCCAGACAACCAAACTGATATTAAAAAAAAATAGTGACAATGAAGGTCAATTGTGTTGTCTCTCATCACCTGTGTCTCAGTCAAAAAGTTGCACTTGAACACACTTTAAAGACCACAGCCAACAGTCAACAAGCACATACATTTTGTGCCTGGTTGAATGCACCTAACTCTTCATACCAGCAGGTGGCAATAGTCTGTATTCCTCATTCAAAATTGAAAACTGAAAGACCGACAGGACAGATTCAAGATGCTAGTTAGCAAGTTAACACATATACAACACAACCCAATGCTGAAAGAACAAATTATATTTACCTTGCGCTAGGGAACAACACAACAACTCATGTCCTGTTGACTTTACTGTTTGTTTACTTTCCTCACTTCTGTTTTTCTTCTCACGCATGGAGCTAAACTGCCAGTGATTTCATTTACCAGTGGGCATAGCCGTCTCCCACATTGATTCAACATGTTAAATTGACTGAAAAAAAGCCCACAAGGTGCCAATGACTAGTGCAAGTGGTGCGGAAAACACCACAAAAAAACAATCGCTCACCAATAGCAGACCATCAGCTTGGTTTGTCAGGGCCGGAACATACGTGTCAGGCAGCACTTTAAAAAAAATAACAATGGCAGACATGGCAATAACAATCATTTATTGCCCATAGTATATGGCGGCTTTTCTGTTGCTGTTCCTCTTCTTTGAGTTAGCTGCTAACTGCTGCTAGCATTTTAAATATCCTGGTGGTCGATTGCACACATAACACGTTGTCAAAACGTCACAACTGTCCCGTCCTGCCGGCTCACTTTTTACACAGATTTAATTTGCCGCTGTTTCTGCATTCCCACCTTGAACAGTCTGTGTAAAAGAGGCCCCATTACGGCTCTGACCCCTTGTATCACCATGAGAGTGCTCTATAATGGTGCAGCGTGCAGACTGTAGGGTCACACTAGCCCTCCACCCCTCTCACTTTCACAATACAGTCTAATTAGACCTTAGCGGGTTGAGTGCTGCTCATTTTTTTTGTTTGCTTCAAGTAGACGGGTCAATATTGGTCAGGAATCCATTTTCATATGAGCACTTGAGTCAATGTGTGCATTATTCATGAAGACCCATCACCCCTGATAGGCTCAGCTGTCCGTTGAAAAAGAATGAGGCGCGGGGGGGGGGGGCGTTGTGTATGGACCACCAGTTTAAGCCAGACCTGTGCTGACCACTGTATCCTCGGGGATGGATTATCGCTGTGCAGTGACATCACTGTGTGGTTGAAAGGCTTTTAGTCTGATTAATGTACAGTGTGTGTTTGCATGTGTGTGCACCAGATACAGATCTGGTGTGTGAGAGTGTTTTTAAATGTGAATATGCAAGCGCCTATATGTGGTTTAACTCGGTGCATGCATGTGTGTGCATGTCTAAATATGTTTGTCTCTGCACACCCAATGATTCAAATCCCATCTTTTCCCTGGGCACCATATTATAGCTTTTTGTCTTCCCTCTACTTCCCATAATCCATCATTTCCAGAGTGTTGGCTCTGTTGTGGGAGCTGTATAAGCCTCCATCTCTTTAAATATGGGTTAGTGTGCCTCACGCCACCTCTCTGCACCTCCCCGTTGCCCCCTCTTTTTCCTTCAGTTTGCCTTTCTTGGCTTTTTTATTGTCTCGCTTTTTCCTTCCTTCCCGTTTGTTGCCACCACAGCAAAACGATGGCACATAGAGCAGAACAGCATAGAAGAGGAACGCATTATCTATGTTGGACTCAAATATAAACGCTTATGTAAGGATTTCTCCCAGAGCCTGCAGTTTGTTGGCTGCAGGTTGAACTTTCCATTTCGCTCGGTGCCAGGGATGCCCTCATCCTCTCTGTGGTGGCATCATGCTGTCAAAGGTGTTTGTGTGTTTAAGTGTTGTGCATGTGTAGAAAAGTGCACGCTGTGTGTAGTTTGGTGTCTGTGTGTGTTTGTGGGCGAGAGTTATCTCAGTATCTCTGTCTCAAGGCTGTGTTTAGATGAGCTCAGTGTTTCTCTTGTCAGTCTCAGCCACAGACATCTACAGTAAATCTTGTACACTTTTATTGATTGTTTTATTTGGCTCAAAGTCCACCTACATGTGTGATTTCTTCTTACTACAAGGATAACAACTCTACAGATAATAGGAGAAAATGTAATGCAGTAACAGCTCCAGTCTTTATCATGGGATTATGCGGTTTAGCAGCTACTGTATGAGTAGTCACGAGACGGATAACGGCTAAAAATGGATGCTTAGGTCATTTCAGTAGTGCTGAATAAAAACCACAAAGCCTCAAAAAGTCTGCTGTCAAGGAATTCAGCATTTTTGAGCTTCATTCCAGGTTTTTATTGACTTTAATACAAGTCAGGAGGTCATGAAGTCAAAACATGAAAATCACTGAAAGTCACTTTTGATATTTTTCGAGTGGCCCTTAAACAGATAGTTTGAATTTTTTGAAGTGGTGTATATGAGGTACTTATCCATAGTCAATGTATTATCTACAGTAGATGGCGGTCGGCTCACCCTCAGCTTGGAGAAGCAGGCAAGAGCACTGCCATGGAAGTTAAGCTGTGCGCTGCTGTGGAAGGGTCAGCAGCAAAACGAATTCTAGCCACCTAAAAAATCAATATTGGTTTAGGTGTACACTGGATTTAGAATATTTTCATGCTTTACCTTGCTGTCAGACAGCCTTTTTCTGACTGGCAACTGAAGCTGTGATATTGCTTTCTTTAAAGCCGCCATACTCCATTGACAAAAACAATAACTGTACCTCGCAGAACAGGGGAGTTGCTGATGAACCACTGCCTCGTTTACATAGTTTGTGTTACTGTGTGACTTTGGTGTTTTAAAGGGTTAGTTCGGATCCACCAAAGTCGCACAGTAACACAAACAAACTGACAGAGGCAGTGGTAGTACAGCAGCTCCTATGCTGTGTGAGGTAAAATTACTGGTTTTGTCAATGGAGTCTGGCATTTAAGAGAGCATAGATGGATATAACAGCTTCAGTTCCCTGCTGGAAAGGGTTGTCTGACGGCAATAAAATCATCCTAAATAGAGCAAACACTTTAAATGATTTTGATTTTTGTAGGTTGGACATTTTTCAGGTGGCTAAAATATGTTGCTGCAGCTTCCTTGGCGGCACTCCTGTCTGCTTCTCCAAACTGAGGGCACGCCAGCTGCCATCTACTGTAGGAAATACTATGGATAAGTACCTCATACAACCCCACTTCAAAACATCCAAACTACCCCTTTAATGATGTTAAGAGATTGTTTTAGATAGCACAGACTTCTCAGGCGCAGAAAAGGCTATCCTGGGACTCGGGCTGTGAAAGGAGCAAGGACAAATACGGGGCACTAATCCACTCTTTAACATTAGCCAGCATTAGCCTTCATCTGTCTGCAGTTGTAGTGCCATAACACACACAGGCCGAGGGAAAACAAGGAAGCAACAACCGTTTATTTTTGTCTGTCTGAGCCACATTTTGCCTCCACGCTTTTTTCCTTCCTATTTTCTGTCTCTCAGCCTCGCTCTCTTCTGTCTCTTTCTTTTCGCTCATTCTCTGTGACTCTCATCTGTCAAGCTCACCCTTTCTCTCTCTGTCTGCCTCATTCTCTCTGCCCCTGTATGATTACTGAAAACTGTATGGAGACAGTGCAAGAGCTCCGCGGAGAGCGGCCGACGCCATTGGCTGGCTGGCACTCCACCCCCACTCGTGATTGGCCGCAGGCCTCAACGTAAGATTCAATCAGCTGGGTGGAAGTGTATGTAGGTCAGTGTGTAGCGATGTGAGCCTTCGCTCTCTCTCCGTTCCCCTCCTCCACCACCTCAACCGGCTGTTGTGTTAATTGGCCACGTTCCAACTTTCAAACCCAGAGAGACTTGAGGCAGGAGAGGAAAGGGGGAATAAAGCAGGGAGGTTAAAAGAGGAAGGGAAGTTGAAGAGGCGAGGGGGAGGAGAAGGAAGAGGGCAGAGGAGGGTAGGTGGGGGAAGGGAATGATTTAACATGGGGTGCCCTGTTGCACTCAACAGTGCAATAGTACAGTGTGTAAGTCAGTCAAACACACACACACTATCCAAACAGACAACTCCTGGCAAATATAGCAGCGCAGGGTATTTATTTTCTCTGTTTGAATGTGATGAGGGAGAGAGGGAAGAGGAGGAGAGAATCATGAATAAAGGGTGGTGTGAAAGACGGAAAACAGATTGGCCTCGATTTTCTACCATTACAAACCATTCATGCTACCCAGTTTACCCAGTGAGTTTCCCCAACGCTGATCACAGGGCGTCCTCACAGACTTACATTCCACAGTGACTTAGCTGGAGAATAGTTTTGCTATCTAATCTGCTTTTTGTGACTTTGCGGACACTGTAAACCGATTGATACACACAGCAATCATGCCACAGCTACCCCACGCATCCTATTCCAGCTTTTAAAGTGAGTGTGCCGCCCGAGGAGAAGCTCGCTCGGCGCTGCTGTGCTCGGCTACACCAGTGAATAATTCACGCTAACCCAAATTCTTCTACAGTGCTTACTCTACCCCTAAGTGCTCCCACACAGACACAGAAACACACACATGCCCAAGCACCCCCTGTAAGTGGTGGTCCCTAGGCGTTGCCCATAGTAGTCTAACCCAGACAAGCAGACTGTGAAAAGCAGACAAAATAAAGTCTTGTACACTTCACTTTACTACTCCCTCTGCAGCCATGTCTGTCTGCATACTTCACATTAAAAGCACCCCGCAGCAGTTTGTGTTCTCTGTAGCCCTCCCTTTCTATGTCTGTCTGTCTCTCCATCTACACATCTCGCCCTTCTATGCCCGCCTGCATTTTCTTTTATTAGGAACCCGTCATTTCGTACAGTAGCACTCATTGCATTTTAGATGTAGCCCTGCCCACATGAGGTAAGGCACATTCCTGCCTGTCTGGCTCTCTCGATTTCCTTTTTTAAATCTCGTGTCTCTTGTCTCTGTCGGCTTCTCGCTCTGCCCTAGCTTTGAACTTATTATGGTGGATGTAGGCGACTCTTCCCCACCCACCCACAATTATCCACACACACACACACACGTGCGTGCGCACTGGGTGACTTTAGCCTGACTTTACCCTCTTACTCAGCCAGCCACTGACCCACTTAGTGTGGAATAGAGCACCAGACAGACGGCAGGCTTTTTACTCCAGGGCACTCTGGGAAAACTAAGCTAAAAACAACAAAAGATGCATATGCATACACACACACACACACACACACACACATACAGTGGACAAGCTTACTCAGAGTCTGATCATGCAGACGATGGAAAGCACAGTCTGCATTGGTGCCATCAAGTAGTCCCATACTGGCTGGTCCAGTGAGGTCATCACTTGATACCTGGAAATGCAGACAGTTGCGTATGCATTACTGTATTTATGAGGACCTCTTGCCTCAGCTTTCTGCTGCTTATGTAACTGAAAATTTCAACATATAAATAACACTCATTTGCTTTCTTGCAGAGAGTTAGGTCAGAATACACATTTATTCAATCTGTTCAATATGAAGCTGGAGCCAGCAGCCAGTTAGCTTAGCTTAGCATAAATACTGGATAGGGAAACAGGTAGCCAAGGTAACAAAATCCACCTATCAGGATCTGTAAAGTTCATTAAAACCTATCTAGTTCACACTCCTGTTCACATGCACTATCAAGAGCATACTGCGAAACCAACAGGCAGCACTTCAATCTTAACCCTTAAGCCACGCAATAAAGAAAAAGAACAAGCTGGCCAATCAGAGGCCTGAAGAAAAGCTATTCTACCTGGCTACCTGGTGAAGTGACCTCCATTGTGCATTCTGACGCCTCTGTTCCTCAATAGTAACTGTAAATGTATGTGTAAACATGTTTAACATCTTGATAGCAAGGTTAGAGGCAGAACTGTTTTGGTCACGTCCACCATCGCACAAAATGTCACCTCATTTGTGCCGCCTCAATAAGGAGACAACAGCGCATGCTTGTCTCAAGCCCGAAACTGTTTCTGAACAGTTTTACAGTCACCTAAACAATAGTTTGCGTGTGGTCGAAAGGCCAAAAGGCGGAGAAAAATCTATGTTTTCAAATATACCTGTGTATGTGTGGACTAGGCCTATATCTCATTGTTAAATCTCTGTAAAAACCAAAGTGTTAAAACACCAATGGGAGGTTTGATGGGAGGTTTCTGTAGCTGGCTATTTCTTGGCAGCTACTTCCTGCATCATCCTGAGGTCACCAGGCAACCAAAAGACTCTCACAGAAGTTAATGTTTCAGGACAACAAAAAAAAATTGGCACACAACCCCTCCATAAAATCACAACTTATTGTTTTTGCCCTTTGGTTGTGCTTTGTGCTGCTTGGCAGATTGTGTTACCTTCATACATAGCCCGGCTTGCTGTTTCCATTCTATATGCTAAGCTAAGCTAAGCTAACCAGCTGCTGGCTCCAGCTCTATATTGAACAGTCAGATATGAGAGTGGTATCAATCTAGTCATCTAACTCTCTGCAAAAAGCAAGCAAGCAAGCAAGTCCTCAGAAGTGTAGAGGATAAAGTTCAGTATATAGAAACAGTCACACCCCCGCAGAGCATGTAATATATACAGTGGTGTGAAAAAGTGTTTGCCTCCTTTCTGATTTCTTACTTTTTTGCATGTTTTCCACACTTCAATGTTTCAGATCATCAAACAAATTTAAACATTAGTCAAAGATAACACAAGTAAACACAAAATGCAGTTTTTAAATGAAGGGTTTTATTAATGAGGAAGAAAAAAATCCAAAGCTACATGGCCCTGTGTGAAAAAGTGTTTGCCCCCCAGCTCCTGTTAAAACATAACTGTGGTTGATCACACCTGAGTTCAATTTCTGTAGCCACACCCAGGCCTGATTACTGCACACCTGTTCCCAATCTAGAAATCACTTAAATAGGACCTACCTGACAAAGTGAAGTAGACCAAAAGATCCTCAAAAGCTACAGACATCATGCCGAGATCCAAAGAAATTCAGGAACAAATGAGAAAAAAAGTAATTGAAATCTATCAGTCTGGAAAAGGTTATAAAGCCATTTCTAAAGCTTTGGGACTCCAGCGAACCACAGTGAGAGCCATTATCCACAAATGGCGAAAACACGGAACAGTGGTGAACTTTCCCAGGAGTGGCCGGCCGACCAAAATTACCCCAAGAGCGCAGCGACGACTCATCCAAGAGGTGACAAAAGACCCCACAACAACATCTAAAGAACTGCAGGCATCACTTGCCTCAGTTAAGGTCAGTGTTCATGACTCCACCATAAGAAAGAGACTGGGCAAAAATGGCCTGCATGGCAGAGTTCCAAGACGAAAACCACTGCTAAGCAAAAAGAACATTAAGGCTCGTCTCATTTTTGCCAGAAAACATCTTGATGATCCCCAAGACTTTTGGGAAAATATTCTGTGGACTGACGAGACAAAAGTTGAACTTTTTGGAAGGTCTGTGTCCCATTACATCTGGCGTAAAAGTAACACCGCATTTCAGAAAAAGAACATCATACCAACAGTAAAATATGGTGGTGGCAGTGTGATGGTCTGGGGCTGTTTTGCTGCTTCAGGACCTGGAAGACTTGCTGTGATAAATGGAAGCATGAATTCTGCTGTCTACCAAAAAATCCTGAAGGAGAATGTCCGGCCATCTGTTCGTGACCTCAAGCTGAAGCGAACTTGGGTTCTACAGCAGGACAATGATCCAAAACACACCAGCAAGTCCACCTCTGAATGGCTGAAGAAAAACAAAATGAAGACTTTGGAGTGGCCTAGTCAAAGTCCTGACCTGAATCCTATTGAGATGCTGTGGCATGACCTTAAAAAGGCGGTTCATGCTCGAAAACCCTCCAATGTGGCTGAATTACAACAATTCTGCAAAGATGAGTGGGCCAAAATTCCTCCACAGCGTTGTAAAAGACTCATTGCAAGTTATCGCAAACGCTTGATTGCAGTAGTTGCTGCTAAGGGTGGCCCAACCAGTTATTAGGTTTAGGGGGCAAACACTTTTTCACACAGGGCCATGTAGCTTTGGATTTTTTTCTTCCTCATTAATAAAACCCTTCATTTAAAAACTGCATTTTGTGTTTACTTGTGTTATCTTTGACTAATGTTTAAATTTGTTTGATGATCTGAAACATTTAAGTGTGGAAAACATGCAAAAAAGTAAGAAATCAGGAAGGGGGCAAACACTTTTTCACACCACTGTATATAGACTGTGACCACACCTTGAAACTTAAACACACACTTGTCATTATGTAACACACTGGGGATTAGCACAGATGTACACCATACGTTAAAGAAATGACACAGGATTTCACACATTAAGGCAAACAGATATCATCAAACGTTTTTTTTTTTTTGTTTGTTTGTTTTTTTGTTTTTTGTTGCAACACAGGGTCAAATCCGCAGCCAGTTCAGCTCTTTCTTCCACCCCTATCTCGTGACCAGAGAAGCTAGCGACAGACCGACCAACTAATGCAACACCACCACTTCCCTTTTCCTCTGGTTATTTCAGTCAGTTTGAGGCCGGTGGCTGCTGACTGCTCGTGCCACATCGTAGTGACTGGGGCGAGGTCAGCATGTGAGTTCAGAGCGGTTAAAGTCACAAGTTGGGTTGTTCTCTGACTTTGCACTAAGGACACCTGGGACTGCTTCACTTGCACGGGCTGCAGCTTGTTCTGTGTTGCACTTGGTTTATTCCTTGATTACTGTTTGTCCTTAATGTCACCTCTTTCACCCTCTTTCTCGCGTTGTCTGTAGTGATGTGAACTTGTTGCGTGACTAGCATTCACGAGCAAGCCTTTCATTACTGTGTGCGTTTGGGTCAAAGCGCTGTCAATCAGCTTTGAGGTGAGGTGAGTCCTCCATGAAAGGTTCACACACTCTGTGGTCAGTGTGTTGTGCGAACATATGTGTGCCTTTTTTTATTAGCATGTGGAAGCTGTGATTCTAAGCCTATTATCAGAAAGAGGCCCGCTCATCTGAAAAGCCTGTCAGCGCTTTCTTTCTCTCCAGAGTTTTTTCTCCTCCACTCTTCCTTTCTTCTTCCCCTTTTCCCCCCCTCTCCGGTTTACAAGGCCTTCGCACACAAGCTCCAAAGGATTACCAGACACACCCCTTTCAGAGGCACTGAGCCCTACAGCTCCTCAGCCACCTCACAGTGTGCATGTGTGTGTATGTGTGTTTGTGAGTGAACATTTGAGCATTCGAGATCTCACACTTTCTACCCACTCTGCCTCCTCAGAGAAAAGAAAGTGGAGGAGGAAATACAAAAAAGAAGAGGTGGAAAGAAGAGAGCGGGGTGGAGAGGAGAGGCAGATTGAGTGATTGCTGCTCACCAACACAGAGCGGGAGAAAGAGCCAGAGAGCAGCGTTTTGGCCCGCAGCCAGCTAGTGCCACCATACAGCTTTTGTGCGGCGAGTTGACTTAGAAAGGACCTTTCAGAGAGGCAGAGAAAAGAGTGGGAGATGACAGGGAAATACAGAAATGGGGCAATGAGAGGACGTCAGAGCAAGAGGAGAAAAGGGCAAAATAGGAGGAGAAATAATCACAAAAGGCAGCTGTAAGGGAGAGGACAGACAAATAATGAGAAAGGAGAAAAATGAGGAATGGGAGGAGGGTTTAAAGCAGATGATAGAGACTCATTCATGAGCCTGTACAGTAGATTAAAGAGATCAGGCCATAGCTACACCCTTCTATCCCTCTCTCCATCCCTCTTTACCCTCCCCCCAAAACTCAGTCTAGCTTCTAAAATCTCACAAAGTAACTGCAAACACTCAGACAAACCAAACCAACATCAAAGAACAAGTGGCGATGAAGGCCAACTGTTGCGTCGCCTCACACTGCCTTTGTCTCGGCCTATAAGATGCACTCTGACTCAAGGCTGACAGCGGAGGCCTCAGTAAAACGAATCAATCATCGCCATGTCATCACAACAAAAAATCGTACCTAATATAAGAAGTTTGTTTTGATTTCACGCCCTCTTGACTTTAGAAGGTTGTTTTGCTACCTCGCCTCTGTGTCTCTTCTTGTGCGCTTAGCTGAACTGCCAATCAGAGGGATTTCACTGACTGACGAGCTCCACCATCTCCGATATCAATTCAATATACTGAATAGGCTGAATAAAAGCCAACAAGGACCAGCTAGTGCCAACGGCCTGACATTAACCAACAGCCAACTGTCAGCTTGGAGTGTCAGTGCCTTAACAATCACGTGCCGGCATCCCACTCCGTAGTTTTGTTTAATTTCCTCAGGTGAGGTCAGGGGAAGTGCGCTGATGTCACTGTCTGGTAATTCTGGGTAATGCCGTCAGCTGCAGCTTAGATGAGCCGATTAGTTGTGAGACCGTCATTTCCGGTCATGCCAACACATTCATGCATCTCAAAATGAGTAACCTTCAAAACAAAACTAGCAGGGATAGCTGAAAAACAAACTATACTTTTGGTGGCTACACATGCAAAAAATACACACACACACACACACAGACAGAAGGGGTAGCTGTGCGGTTGCCAGTGGTCTATTAATAGCGGGGTAATATAAATACAAAGTGCTGTGTGTGGGGAAAAGAGCTCGACTGGAGGGAGGGTGAGGTGACGTGGTGGGGAGGGGACACTCTTATTCAATGGAGGCCACTGTTCACCTGACTGTGTCTGTGTGTTGGTGTGTGTGTGTGTGTGTGTATCCTCATGGATGTGTATAACATGTTAGTGGGTGTAAGGAAATACCACCCTGACCTGTGAATGGTTGTAAGTGTGTGTGTATGTGTGTGTATATTGTCATGTATGAAGCGGAGCACTAAGCTGTGAGCGCCTGAGAGAGCAGAGACAAAGACAAGGATGAAGGAAGGCAGAGGAGGGCCTCTTGTGTCCCCGCTGAACCCTCTCTGCTCCTGGTAAACCAGGGGCCCAGATGCCCATATTCTCATACCCCCAAATAACCCCCTATAGCACGGGGGTATTTAAGTTCACGCCGCCCTCTGGCCCAAAATAAATACTGAGACCTGATAACAATATACAGTCTGCCTGGCTAATGAAATTCCAACATGGTCACCATGGCGTTGAAGTTCACTTCATGCAGCGAGGACAGAAAGGAGGAGACAGTCTGAATGTAGCCAGGCAATGAAAATTAATGATAACCTTCCAAATATGAACATGAATATAGAGTTTAAAGGTCCAGTGTGTAGGAGTTAGAGGGATATATATTATATGTAATATAATATAATAAGTGTGTTTTCGTTAGTGTATAATCACCTGGAAATAAGAATCTCTGTGTTTTTGTTACCTTAGAATGAGCTGTTTATATCTACATAGCGAGCAGGTCCTCTTCCATAGAGTCTGCCATGTTGCATCGCCATGTTTCTACAGTGGCTCAGAACAGACAAACCCAACACTGGCTCTTAGCCATGGTGGCGTTTAGCATTGGCCACCATAGTTAGCAGCTCCTTTGTGATGAGCAGTGTTGGAAATACCCTGATTTATTTATTTTTTTTCCATGAAACTGGTTTATTCAGTGTTTTTACTGATTTAAATCATTTGTTTTGGAGAGGAAGAGACCTCTGCTGATAATTCAGCTCCTGGTGAAAACCTCCTGAACACTGAACACTGAAGTAATCCTAACCGGGAGAAGTTTCAGCTGGTTGCAATCTGCAATCCTCACCACTAGATGCCACTAAATCCTGCACAGTGCTCCTTTTATTTGCTCCATGAAGCAAATAAAAGGAGCACTGCACTGTTTCATGATGGAAACAGCTTGGCGTCCAAGTGGTGAAGAATGTAATTGGCAGTACACTCAGCAAAGTGGAGGAAAGAAAGCTAAAGAGTGGGCGAATGAGAAATTTGGAGAAGGAGTGGTGGGTCCCTTTGGACAAAGATGCATGTTTGAAAATTCATTGCAATCTGGCTCACAACTCTTCTAGCATGTCCTCTCTATCCCAGACTTCCTGTCATTCTCCTCTGAGTATTTTTTTGATATAAACAAAGTAGCATTAAAGAGCAGCATAACTGAGAAGAATGGGGAGTCCTGGCAGGACAGTCGTCACATTCTTGCTTTGTCTCTCTCTGCAGTAAATCATCTCAACAGGCAGCAGCTGCCTGAGTCTTAATGACAGGGACAAACAGATTAAAAAAAAAAACAGTGTGCAAGACTTTGTTTTTGTGCAGTAATATCCTAAATGAGCTGAGGTGCCAGACAAACAATCCAAAAACTGGACCTTTCTATTCGTTAACAGGGAGATTCAAGAGGAAAAAGTGGAAGGAGTAGCAGCTGAGAAACACAAAGGAAAGTGGGCTTCTGTTGTGTGCGGCTCAGCGCACCCTCCTACAGCTGTGGTTTAAAGTCTCTGTTTAGAGTTCAAGTCCAGAGTCAGACAACCACACGCACAGATGATATCAGGGTTTAGTTTTAAGTCACTCGCAGTTTCAGTCAATGCAGGGAGATTTAGATTTAATTCCTGATTCAACATTGCGAAAGTTTAGAAGTTCTTTGTATGAGAGAAAGTCAAATCTGTGAATAAGTGTTGCAAAATGAAACCTGCATACTGGGAACTGCAGCTTCAGTTTAAATTAAGAGTGAAGTGATTGTAAGACATGTGGATGAAAAGTCGTACATTGTGAACAGAGTCCCGGGGAACAGATAAAAATGCGTACAGACACACAACAATGGCTGAATGAAGACGAGGAGGACGTGCAGTTTTGAGCTGACACCGCAGAGTGGTGACACAGCGGCTACGTCATCATCATCTCCTTTGGCAATGATTAATAAGCTTAACAGAAACACACTCCACACACGCAAGTAGACCTGTATAAACAAAAGCTGGGGCGCTCACGTTTGCACACACACAGACACAATGATGCACACATGTAATCAGGCATAATCATATCGGCCGCACAAACACATGCAAGCACAGACAGCGGTGAAGTGGGTCAAGCGGTCATGAAACAATAGCTTTGCTCTAGAAACCAGGATTTCAAAGGGGATCAGTTTTCACAGGAAGTGATGTAATAATAACAGATGAGAGGGGAGATCACAGCAGTCCTGGTACAAACTCTGAAACGCACTTCCAAACCGAGGTCAGAATAAGAGACGAAGAGGAGAGAGTGAAGGCAAACTGCTGCTCTCCTGCCTTTTTGTCTCAAAGCAGGAAGTCATGTGACTCCTCAGAGGGGCTGAGGAAGAGGCTCGCTGTTGCTGGGAGAAAACTCTCCCAAGGTGTGTGTGTTTGTGCACTTTGTGTAACTGTGTGTGTGTGTGTGTGTGTCTGTGAGTGTCTGTGTGTGTCTGTGTGTGCATGTCAGCCATTGGGTGTTTGCCCTGCAAAGGTTAGGCTCTCGCCTCGTGCTAAAACATACATATAAAACACACACACTCTGGGACACAGATAGACTGTGTGAGCGCATGTGTGTGTCAAAAAGCTCCAGCACCACCTCCTTCCCTTTCTCCAGCTGCTCAGCTGGTGTGTAGGAGGAAGAGGGCTGACAGGCCTGGAAGTGCTGACATCAGCAGAGAATGAGGCGCGCGCACACACACACACACACACACACACACATGAATACACACACAGGGTCAAACAGAAACACTTTTTGGTGCAGAGGTGCTGGGTAGATCAGGTCAGGAAAGTTAAACTGACCTATAGATTCTGAGCTGGAGAGAAACGAAGTCCAGTTTACTTCATGAGTGCTCTTACTGGCTCTAATAGCTCAGTAAACCAGCAAGCTCAGTGGTCAAACTGGTGTAAATCTTAAAAAATAAAACATCTAAGGAACCTCATTCATCATTATCAGTATAAGGTCAAGACTCACCACATCAGTATCAAACTAGTGTCGACAAAGGCTGACTGTTGAGTCGCCGCAAGGAGTCTCTTTCTTGGACAAAAAGTTGCCCTTAAGCACATCGCAAAGACGACAGCAGATAGCCAACTAGCACGTACGTTCTGCTCCTGTGTGAAAGGAAACAACTCTCCATACCAGCAGGCCACAGTAGTCTGTAGCCGTCATACAAAAAGGGAAACTGGATGACCGACAAGACAGATTCAAGACGCTAGTTAGCCAGTTAGCACATTAGCAACACAACCCAATGCTGAAAGACCAAATTATATTTACTGTGTGCTAACAAACAGTAGCACAAACATTTACAAACCATTTCTCCTTAAGAGCTCAATCAAATCCTTCCGCATATTACTAGTTTGTTTTGCGAAAAAAAGGCTCATCCATGTCTTTATACGTATCTAATGCTGAGTATAAATGAGCCACTAATCTGTCAACTACTGGATTATCTAAGCCACATTAGTTTGGATGTAAACAGAAACAGAGCGCACCCAAGATAATTCCTCATCCCACAGCTACAGTGGGTGTGGCGGGTCAGAGTTGAACTACGAAGTCTGTCTGTAAACTGAGACACATGTTTACAGTAAACTGAAAACTTTTATGATTCGCCTTAATTTTCTCTTCAAATGAAGTTTGGAGGTTTGTTTAAAAACTGTCTGATTGCGTTTCCTGCTGTGTCTGACGTCTTTTTAGACACGTCAGAGTTCCCAGGTCTCAGAAATTAACCTGGCAAGTGTTATGTTACTATTACAGCCAGGAGAGATGGCCAAGACTAGGAAAATAAAACAGAGTAAACAGGAGTTGTCATTTAAGTGTGTGTCATGGTTCGACATACGGTAAGAATCAGTGGTCTGTGGTCTGGCGTGTGTGTGTGTGTGTGTGTGTGTGTGTGTCAGAGTGTGGATTGTGTACTGTATCTGTTTTTAGCACCATTAGAGCGAAGAGCCCCATGAACACCAGCGGGGCCCCGACACTAATCCGGCCCAGATGTGAACTCCACAAAACTCAAAACATACACACACATAACACGCACGAATACACACACTACAAACAAGAGCGGGCACGTCACTGGTTCCAAACACTCGAGCTCAAACTAGATTTGTAGCCTACTGTTTAGTTAGCCAACATGATTATGTGTAATGCTATTATCGCCATAATCTGTCTAAATGAGATCATAGCTCACCTTCAGTGGAGTTAATTGAAGGTTTGAGAGGTCATTAAACCGCGTACGTCGACAGATAGAAAATGAGTCGACCCCTCTCGGAGCCACACTAAGTCCCGTGGGCGTGACCTGGATGGAGCCTCGAGGCATTAAGCAGGCTGTGTTGTGGAAACAGCAGGTCAAAGGGACGGCACACCTCAGGGTCACACACAGAGCAAAGGTAGATCAAGCGGACGTATAATGATAAATGACATGTGGAAACACTGAAGTGCACAGAAGAAAAGTCAGTGTGTGTGTGTGTGTGTGTGTGTGTGTGTGTGTGCGCGCGCGCGTGCGTGCATGCGTGAGTGCGTGTGTGTCTTTAAGTCTGAGTATGCGTGTGGATCCATTCAGCTTCATACAGTTGCAAGATGTTACTGAATGCACCAAAAAAGAAGAGCCAATAAACACTTGTGCGATGCATTAACACATGAGACAGTTTGAGAGAAGGGCACTGTGCTGCAGGGCACTTGCACATGTTATATAACTTGACGGACAGTGTATTGGCTTTAATTCACTTACAACTGTCATTAATCATGACATCATGCTGAATATTAACACCTCTACTGCTGGCACTAGAACGCAAAAACAACTCAAAACACTCTTCAGTGTTAGCTGTCTTCTATAGTCTCCCTTTGTCGCAAAGGATGTTAAAGCAGGATTTTTACTTCTGCCTCAAATCAGCGCTGTACCTACGGCCATAGGCTGACGTGCACCTCCCCAGAAATGTAACTACACAAAGAAACAATAAATTGTGAGGATAGTAAAGGCCCTACAAAAATAGCATTTTAAGTCTTTTGTGTGTGATTTATCATATGAGTAGAGGAAATCGCTGCTAGTCGCTAGGCTAATTTATACAATGTAAAATGCCATGGGCTTGTGCTAATGACGTTAGCATGCTGTATTTTTTTGGAAAACGTGTTTAGTGTAAGACAGTTGATTTGTCGGTGAATCTTGTGAGTTGTAATGAAGCCGATTTGTGTACTTGTGTTTGAAAATATCGCTATTAAGCCATGTTTATTGTGAGTTTTGTGTGCGTTTTGTATCAACTAAACTTTACAGCATTTCACAGAAACCCCACTGCCAACTAGTGCTTTGGAGGTGTCACTGCAGAGTGACACAGACACAGGTCCATGGGCAATGGCATAAGCTCTGCATAGAGCTGACGCACAAGTATAAATCCGCCTTAAGTGAACAGCCTATCTCTTTAAAAACTGACTGGAGATCTCATTAGCATTGATTCCCCTTTGATATATGGATGAATGAGCTCACTCAAAGTCTCAAGCCGTGCTCTGGATATGCAAAAGTTTTCTTTCAACTCCACGTTGACAACAGCCCCATTATCAAAATTGTCCCGCCATCTGCTGGCTCGACCAGGCCTGATCCAAAATTGTTGTTTCTGACAGACTTTAAACCGCAGATGCTAAGGTGGACTAAATAACATTAAGGGCAGCCTTGTGAAGTGGTGCAGCGATACAGCGTTTAAGATGCAAAGTAGTCATTTGACCAAGCAGGTTGTCAGCATTGTTGTTATTGTTTCTGGCTCATGCTTATTAAACAAAGGAACAATAGGCATGTGCAAATTGAGGTTATGACGTCACTGTTTCCCAAACACTCAGTTTTACAAGTCCCCACCCATACAAAGTAACCAGAGTTTTAAAAAATCTGAACTTTGGAAGGTGTTATAAAGAAAAAAGGCCAATTTAGTGAACTAAAATTCAGTTTGCGTGAGGACAAGAGGCCAAAACATGGAGGAAAATATCAGTTTTCAAAATCATCTATATACATGTAGACAGAGCCTCAGTTTAGAAATGAGTTGTGAGACATTTTCATTGTCAGATTGTTTCCTTTAAATGGCTTTCAGAGGTAAAATTATCCTGTATTTTATATTAAAAAAAGGAGAAAATACAGAAGAAAATAAGAATAAACATGTCACAAAAATACATGCTTGATATATTGTCTTTGTTATCTCCTAACTCCCAGGAATTAAGACTCTCAGAGAGGGACCTAAGTTTCTTCTTCCATTCATGCTGAATATTGCAAAAGTTCACTTTTGAGATTTGAAGTTTTATAATCATAGACTTGAAGTCATTATGTACAGTAAAGTGCATTTCAAAACAACATTACAAAGTGCTTCACTGTACATGGAGACAACAGACCACAGAGAAATCAGTGTTCTGATCTAACCGGGGAGATACCAGTCAGGAAGACACAGATTTGTCATTTCCTGTGTATGCACAAGATTTACGGCCGGTGACTAGATACCAGAAATTAATGTGGCTTACTAAGAGGAATCCACATTCTCAGTTACAGAAGGATGACTGTTCAGCTGATACCTGAGTCTCCACAGAAAGATTTTGAGTTAATACAGATCTCCCATAAATCTATTACATATTCCCAGTGTAATCCATAAATCTACTGTTTTGTTCTGTGCAGAACTCCAGCTGGTCCTCAGTGGAAATACAAGTATGCGCACAGGGCAGAGTGGTGTTAAGGGAGGCAATAAACCTCAGTCAACCCCTCACCCAAGCTACGCACATAAAAACAGCATGTCGTCTTCCCCCTCCCTTACTTCCTCCCTCTGTCCCTGTACTTCTCTCGCCTGACCCAGCCTCTCTTACTTGGGTTTTTTCCCCCTTCTGCGTCCCATCCATAGATAGCAAAGTGGGAAATTCACAAGTTCTTGAATTTTTCTCCTCACAGAAACACAGAACTGCTCCATAAAGTCAATGCAAAGATTTATTTACAATTAATAAAGCAGTTAGTTACTCCGTTCTAAGCTTTGTACAAATGGTTCTCTATTAGAGAGCTGTACCAGGTTACGTTTTGGGCTTCAGTTTGGCCACTGGAGTACAGTACCCATGACTGTATCAAGTCATACATATAGACAAGTCACCCACTGGTTTGTGGACTCTGGTTTTAAACCCCCAAGTTTGGCCATGGATGTATAAAAAGAACTGGACACAGCTTTGGAGGCGGGGCCATGGATGTTCCTATGAAAGTTGCTCAGTCGTGCATGAGGCCAAAAAAAGCATATCTGTGGTATAAAATTACCCAGATCTTCCACATCATTGGGTCCATAGAGCAATGCACTAGAGACTACGGCAACAGAGCAGCTATTTCTGGTTTAGCGCTCTGCTATCTTGAATAGAGATAAAAAATTATTTGCTTGTGTGTCTCTTCTAGACTTTCTAAATGTTATCGGACGGAATGGATCAAATCCTGATAGTGAAACAAATCATTTTGTGGGGTTTGTTATGCTCAAAAATTGTATTCTCTGTTTTACAGATGATTTTTTAACAATGTACATCTATGAGAAAAAGCCTTTTTGGGCTCAGTGGCGCCACATACAGTTATAAGCCTATATTTGGCAGCTCTGTAAAATTGGCCTCAAAGCTCAGTGCTGTTTCTAGGGGCTTGGAGTTTGGCATTTTGGCTGTTGCCATCTTGGATTTTTGGAGCTATAACTGACCTAACACTAGCTGCTAGCTTAGTTAGCATGGTGCATTTACTACTATAGTTAACTGTGATATTTCTAACACTAATTTGCGCTGGCAAAAAAATGTACTTACTAGAAAAACTGGACAGATGACTCCTTAGAGGGTCTTTGAGTACAACCAAACACTGAACAAGACCTTTTTTAGGCAACCAAGACTTCACTATGAACTATCATGAACTACACTACTGAATACACTGAAATAGCAAAGGCTACAGCTATGTCTATACTCTGCGGGGTTACACTGTGATTATGTTATTCATTAACCAATGTTGTGACCATGGTAGTGACTTGTCAACGGACAGCACCCACCTGTCACTCAAAGCGGCCCACCCTTAATGATGCGTAACTTTAAGCTTTAATAAAATACAGACAAGTGTTTAAACTCCCTACAGTTGTCATGAATGGGGAAATAAACTATTGAGACCAAAATTGTTTTGTTTTTTTTGTACCAGGATGTAAACATGTTAACTGCTACTGTTAAATTAGGCATTTTAACATGGGAGGATTGACTCACTCTTTGAGCTAGCCTCTAGTGGCCATTCAGGGAACTGCCGCTTGGTTGTCTCTCTAAAGTTTAAGTGTTCAAATCTTAAATCTTTACGGTTTTCATCATTGAGCCAGTGCGCTTTCACCACAGTTGCTCCATGGTTTAACCAGATTTTCGTGCCCGTTCCAGCCCAGGAAGTCCTCCAACTCCCTGTCACCTGACACTGTCTATGCAGAAAATTAACAGGATTTTCACTTTCAAATCCTGAACGACAAAAAGAAATCCTCCCACTTCACTACTCCACTGCTCTTGAAATAGGACTGTGGGTTGAGGTGTAGATGGCAAGCTCATTTCCCAAATGTACTCCTTGTCACCCGCTCTGTATCTTCCCACAGGAACAGCAACATTCCCCTTTCTGATAATTATGAATGATTCTGCCCTTCCCCCCTTCTCCCTCTATACCTCCACTCCTCTGTGCTGCTCATATCACACGAAGATGTAATTAATCATGTAGACACCCTGCTAGTCTTAATACTAAGGGTGCCCTCTTTTTCTCTATCTCTCTGTCTTCCCCCTATACTCTTTATCTAGCTTTGTCTACCTCAGTGACTCTCAATCTCCCTCACGCACACACACACACACACACACACACACTGAGCTTGAAGGTCTCATTAATCACCTGTTCACATAGAAAAGCTCTGTAATGCATACCAGTGGGATCATTTGGTGGTTGGCCTCCCCTGTCTTTTTACCCTTGTCTCTCTATAGTCATGTACTTTATGCACCAACACATCACTGTGCTCTCATTCTCAGTGTGTGCGTGTGTGTATTAGAGTGCGTCTGTCATCAGTACGCTCATACGCCAGGATAAATACGATAATCGTCGCTGGCAGACTTACCCTCTGGTCCCTCTCTATTTTTAGACATCAGATGTTGAAATAGTTCAAGTTCTTAAAAAGGGCAGGCTGCGAGTCACCGCGGCATCCTCATAAAGCCGGGCCACAGGATCTGTCAACCCAACCCCACAGACAAACCCAAACAACACTCATGTCACACGGCAAATAAATAATTTTAAATCCACCAGCTGTTTATCAACAAAAATATGTAGAGCATGTTCCCTCTGGTTGTACTTATTGACTGGCAGATGGCTTATAGTTCCCGTCAGTGCTGCCTGGAGTGTAGTTTTTATTTTTACAACGAGCTGAAAGAGTCTGACAGATGAGATTGACATTTTCATGTCAAAGGAGCTCCTGTTAGGATTTATGTATAATATGCAAGAAGGGTTGTCATACTTGCGTTTGGCCATGTCATCAAGCTAGTTTGCTGTCTCTGTCAAGTAGCTGTCCATTAGTCACTCACTCTACAGCAGGAAACAGCACTTCAAAATAAAAGCTCTGTGCCAGAAATTAAATGTACTTAAAAATAGTGTGTTTTGTACAAACTTGACATGTTTGCAAGTCACTTGTGGTCCATTCAGAATGGATCCACGACCCATTTTTGGACCTCGATCCACCAGTCGGGAACCACTGTAATAGAGTACTTCATTAGATACCCATGATGTGTATGGAGTGGTGTGAAGTATAGCCATACTTTGAGACGTTTTGGTGACATCTCAGCAAGCTGAACTGTAAGCTCCGTCAAATACACCACAGTTGATGAGAGCCTGCCCGCACACACACACAGTGACAGGGCTAACTGTTAGAATCACACGGCTAATGTTACCTCACAGTTATTAATGGGTTTAACAACAGAGTCAAGCCGTTTTGGTGTCTGTGTGAGTGTGTTGGACCTATTTAACAGCTCAGTGTCGGATGTTAGCCACTGCTGCGTTGTTAGCTCATGCTAAGCGGGACATTAAACTGACCGTTCACAGTCTGGAGACAGCAGCAACAGAAAGTTTGCTGATCTTGGATCATGTGCAAAAAGGACTGAATGCAGATATTGTTTGACTGGAGACATTGCAATACCACTTGGGTCCTGGCATTCATGTCGATGCTCCATCCATCCAAACACAGCTGCAGTCCAAATACCCCCCTAATGGCAATGTCACTCCCTGATGGCAGTGGCCTCCTGAGCAGAACAAAGCCCCGTGCCACACTGCAAAAACTGCTAAGGACTGACCCGAGGAATGTGACAAAGAACTTATGGTGGCGACCTGGCCTCCAAATTACCTAGATCCCAATCGGATCACGCATTCATGGGTCGTGCCAGTACCCCGCCTCCAAACCCACAGGACTCAAAGGATCCGCCGCCAACGTCCTGGTGCCAGACACCACAGGACACCACCCAGAGGTCCTGTGTCCATGCTTCAACAGGTTAGAGCCAAGTCCAATCCAAACCTGATCCAAGGAGGCCCCACCCTGGATCAGACTTGGCTCAGGGGTACCGGCACACCCCATGGATGCTCAGTTGGATTGGGATCTAGGGAATTTGGAGGCCAGGTTGACGCCTTGAGCTCTTTGTCACGCTCCCTCCTAAGCAGTTTTCTCTGTATGGCATGATGCATTGTCCTGGGAGGGGCACTGCCACCTGGGAGTGCCGTAAACATGAGGGGGGGGGATGCTTAGTCTGCAACAGTGTTTGGGTGGGTGGGTGGTGGGCATCAAGTTGCATCCACATGAATGCCAGGACCCAAGGTTTCCCAGCAGAACATTGCATTATAATGACATGATCAATGTTATTCACTTTACTTGTCAGTGGTTTTAATGTTGTGGCTGGTCGGTGTTTATATGAAAATATAGACAAAAAAATTGTTGATGTGTTTGTACGCAGTTAGTTCTTTTCCTTGCTGCTCTTTTCCTCTCTTGCGAGCCTGTTTCTCCTTCTGGATCTGAATAAGTCGTCTTTGTCTAGGCTGAGATGTTTCTGTTGTCTGTTGTGTGTGTGCGTGTGTGTTCTTGGCAGGGGCAGTTGTGCTCCGTAGCTTAAGGACGAAGTGTCCTGAAACTTGGGTTGATAAAGCCCAGCAGGGATGTCCTGTGTTGTCCCAAAGCAAAGAGTACACGTCCAGTACTGAGCTGTGTAATGAACGGTGTGTTTGTGAACAAACGCTCGCTGCATATGCCTCATGAGCTCACGCTTTTTGTTTGCGTGGGATGACAGAAATTAAATAAAATAGAAAAAAGAAATAGTTTTGGTTGGGTTTTTTTTCAGGATCCAAATCATGAAAATATCTAGTGATAGATTTCCCTGCTGCTTGATTCTCCCTCTAGTGTGTGTGCTTAACTTTCCACTGTGACCGTGAGCCAACGCTCCAAAGGAACTCGTCGTCCAGCACTGATCAAAACAGACTGACCTAATGAAGCCTTATTAGGGTAACGTGACTGGCCCTGCCTTTGTATCGGCCTGCACTGATTGGCTGTTTGAGGTGGGCTGGGTCAGCTAACTCTCCCACCTCAGGCTAACTGATTGGAGGAAACGTAAGAGTAAACAAGGAGTTCTTTGAGCATGTGGCCTTACACAACACACACGGCACGCTGCATGCAGGCAAACAACAAGAGTACAGAGGGAGACAGATGGGAATAATAGAAAAAGCGAGAGGCAGAGGTTTGACATTGCAGTAGTGAGGTCTCGCTGATGACATGAGCAGGCTTTTTAGTGATTTGACAAGGTCACACTCTTGGGAAGCAGTGTGTGTGCAATCTTTGTGTGTGTTCACTCTAATTGCAATTTAATTCTAAGAGGAACTTGATATTGCTGTTCACACCATAACTCTGGATTTGTCAGTTTCAATAAGGCATCATAGATCAGATAGACCCTTTTCATAACAAAAAAATTGAAGATCTATTTCCTGAATTGATTTGACGTTGAAAGTGTTTCTCCGTGCGTGTGTCTGCATTCCCATGAAGACCCGACTCTATTCACAAAAAGAGGAGTGGAGGGGAAATAAGAGCAGAAATATAAGCAGAATGAGGTGTGACAGGATTTCTTCTGCCAAGCTCCAGATCCCCGTCCAGTGTACACACACACACACACACACACACACACACACACACACACACATAAATACAACTTTAACACACACAAGCTGAGAGAGACACCCAGCCGCTGGCCGGGAAACGCACATATGATTGAAGAGAATGGAATGTTCTGTCTGCAGTCCAGAGCTCAGGGCAGCTGGAACCTGGACCCAATGTGTGTGTGTGTTTTTGTTAGTGTGTGTGTCTGTGTGTGTTAGTGTAGGGTCACAGTATAAATAACCGTCCTCTCTCTGCAGTATTAACGCAGACTGGCTAGGCTGTTTATTTATAAACGGCCTCATACGTGTTAAAGGCCTGCATGTCGTCTACACCTCTACCTCACACCACCTCGCTACACTTTCACTGCTCTCCTCTACAACTTAAGGCTAGTTCATGGCAGGGGTTTTTTTGTGTCTACATGGCTGCGCACATGCTTAAAATTGCATCCCCACTACAAGCATGGCAACTGGACGCTTGTTTTGTCCACTGTATTCCCCAGCTGTTGTCCTGTTCTTGTTAAAGCTGCAGTGAAGAACTGGCAGTGAGAGTAATTACATAAACACTGTCAAAGTGTGTTTATAACGTATGCCTGCAGGTGAGCTTGATGCATCTCCTCCGCCCCCAGGAGCGCTCTATTCAAGTCCTTTTTGAGTTTAATCCTGTGTCTGGACGCGGAGTGTTTTTTTTTTTTTTAAATCTGGAGTACACACTCGAGAAACTTTCCTTGGACACTTCTTTGGATTATCCGCCATGGCTTCCAGTTAGGGCTGATCTGAATGCTTTAAAGCTTCAACTGTTACCGTGGTAATCAACATCCAAATCAGTATTTGAATGCTCCATTTATATATATCGATACTGGTATATGCATTACCCTCGAAATTCCAAATAGGCCATAAATAAAGAAATCCAACATTATTAATTGTGCATCAACATGAAATACTACATTTAAACTTAATGGCAGTTTTTGGGACTCTGACTCGCTCTCATCAAACATCAGTCCAGTCACAGGCCTCCTAGTCTGAGTGGGTGGAAGTTCGCTGCAAAGATCAGCCTCTCATTGGGTGGAACGAGCCACCCGCTGAAGTCCCGCCCTACCACCTCCGGTTGCAGTTTTCAACACGTCCTTTACTAACTTTTGCGGTGTTTGATCTTGCGGGGATGTAGCCATTTTTCTGCCATGGTTCACGTCCTGTAGGCGATATTTTTGTGGGCGTGTTACACCAAAACCTGTTTCCCCCCGGCAATATTTTTGCAAGCGCACCGTTGCTGTGGCACCGCCAAGAACGATTGTGATTGGTCGAAAAAAATACAAGCAGCCGGGGCGTTTTTTGCTCCAATCTTAAAGTGAGAGTCGGCCCAGCCAGACCTTTCTTTTCTTGAGAAAGGTCTGGTGAGCGAGACTACAGGCCTCCAGATACCTTAGCAAGATGTCAAAAAAAGTCAAGTGTCTGGAATAGTTTCAAAATTTGCGAATTTGCGAAACTGGCATGTTACAAATCTACAACAAGCTTAATCAAAGCTTCGGTTTATCGTGGTTATTTCTCATTGAATTTTGGATGATCAAAAACTGGTACTCGGGATAACCCCAATTCCAATATATTCTGAATACTAGCAGCTGCTCTCCTCTTCCTTCACTCCTTTACTCAATTTCCAACAGTCAACATACGAAATATCAGCTGATCCCGCACATACAGATGAAGCATTGAGAAAACAAAAACAAAATCATCAACAAATTTAATGTAAAGTCAATTAATTAATCTCCTGTAGCTCTGGCTGGTTGACGTGAAACGCATAATTTCCCGTACGCCTGCGCAGGAAAATCACTACAGACATTAGACACCTAAACTCTGGTATACTGGCAAATACAAAGGGCTTTCTTTCCCTGGCGGCAAAAGGCTTAATCAGCATTGTGTGAACTTGTTTGGCGAGGGCTTGAATGTGACAGACTTTGGATTCATATGAATTTAAATGTAAAAGTCCACACTCTTGCTTTAGGCAGTCACACACACTGCTGTTTTATGTTGTCGTGAGGCAAATGTACCAAACAAAGGAGCTCCTCCTCTTGCTGTCAGAAGGTTGCATCATATAGTGCACATGTCTGTGTGTGCATATCTCCAGACTGTAGCATAGAGGAGTGCCCGCTGTCCATCCAGGAGTATGAACAAAGCTTTTCACAGACACAGACAGTCTCTGCATGCATGTATGTTTTAAATATATATGCCTGTTGCCACAGTTTTTGTCATTTATTATTATTTTTTCAATTTAGCGAAATACAAAAGGTAAAGCTCACTGACTTAATACAGTTTTGTTGTTCACTGTTTTCCAAAGAAGAGTTATTTGTCTAGAATATGACATAACTGTGGCTAAAAAAGGCCTCGGCTCATGTTTGTCTCTTTATATTGATTGATTGGATTATTTCAGAGGGACAGCGGGAATGCACAAACAAATATCTTTCTTTTGGTTATTGTCATTTCTAAAAAATAAAATACAATGAGCTCCTTTGTTCATGTCTGTTTATAACATTTTACTGTCGTTACATATCTGTCGTTCATTTGCTAGGACACTAACCTGTCAACTGTTTGCACAAGCTTAATCTTGTTTCCATTCTCAAAAAAACCAAACAGCACTCCAGGCCAGGACAAGCATTATTTTCACCGCAGCCCATTGTCAATCCCTCGTCTTAAATGGTAAATAATGTTGCGCAAGTCGTCCGCTCGACCGAGCAGTGGTCACTGTTAACATTATACTCAGATTAGTGCTGGTTTACATAATGGCTGATAAAGTGCGGTTATGTTTGGCCAGGACTCATAGACACATACACACTGTGTCAGTGGGTGGTTGAGTACAACAGAGGTGTAAGGCTCAGGTCACAGGGTTGGACCAATCACGGCAGTAGGAGCAGGGACAAGGGGGTGGAGCTAACATGTGCAGGGCAAGAGCTGCAACCTCAAAGCACTTTGACCTCTGGCACATTGCTGTCTCTTGGCTCTGTGACACTGTAACCCTCTGACCCGACGCTTTCCTGTAGAACAACAAATGAAGAGCAGTGTGTGTGTGTGTGTTTTTCTCTGCATTTCCTCACAGCTGAAGGCAGGGGAGGTTGTGTCAGGCTTTGGCCGGCCAGTAAAATGTTTCTCTCAGGCACACACAGAGTACAGGAACCTGGCAAAGTGAAACTGACCCAGTTCATACATTGGAGTTCAGATGTGCTGTAGCTGGGTGATGAAACATACTTGCAACACCATACAGACCCTCCCTGTTCTGTACTGCCTGGCTACGCAAACCAATTTCACTCCACCAATCACCTCTGCTGGAGCTAGGACAGCTACATCCAATTAGAAAGCATTCCAAGAATCCTCTGGACCAATCAGAGGAGCCTGCTGTCTGAGTAACCTCAGGGCTCTGAGGTGTTAATTTCTATACATTTAAAACACGTATCTGTTGAATTAATCTGATTTTATTCCCTCAAAGTAGACTGAAAATCTTATTTAAATGCCTCCCTAAATAATTCAATCTACACACACCTTCTGCATTTGAATTTACATAAATGCAAATATATGAGTTCCCACCTACGCACCTTCAAAAATCAGAATAATGAGAGAAAAGAGAGTGAGATTCCTAGCGTGGTTGCTGACAGTGATTAATTGTTCCCACATGTTGCTGACGGACAAAAAGGCCTCTGTGTTCCTGAGCTTTGGCTGCAGCTGGTGCGCGCGCACACACACACACACACACACACACACACACACACACACACACAGCTGGGGCCTGTCTCATGAAGCGAGTTCAGCTTCGTCAGGCTATCTTTGAGTCAGTTTGCTTCAAAAATGTAACACTGGTGAACCTGGATAACCGGTCTTATGAACAGTTGACTGTTGACTGAGACCAGTTTTTCCAACCAGCTAAACCAAATCTACTTCAGAGGAACATTTCAACATTTTGGGAAACACTTGCTTTCTTGCAGAGAACTAGATGAAAAGATCACTCTTATGACGGTACACTAAATATGAAGCTACAGCTAGCAGCAATTTAGCTTAGCTTAGCATGAAAACTGGAAACTGGGCAAAACATGTTGTCAGGTTTTGTCTGAAACCTTAGTATGAGTCTAACAGCAGCTACATGAATTGCATACCGTTTCCTGTGAAACCTGTCTTAGAGTATGCAAACACTGAACACTACAACGGCATAGATGTCCCACAATGCAATGCAGCAGTGATGACAACGTTCATAACAACAGAGAGTAACCAAGGCAGCTCTGTAACGTTACTCGAGAGATGAATAACTTTGGTTATGAGTCTTCCACTGATGTGCAATTAAGGAAACATATTGATATTGAGGTAGGGGTATCATACAGATGGATGACATATTATATGATCATTGAACTTAGTTATGGGTACAACCTGGATTGGGCTTTCTGTTCGCCATGCTCGTGGTGTGGCTCAAGGCATGTCAATCCACCGTTTTAATCCAGACTGAAATATCTTAAAAAACTATTTGGATGGCGTGGCATGGGATTCATCACAACACACAAACATTATACCTGCTAAACATCAGCTTTAGCATTTAGCAAATTTAAGCATTATCTGGTGCAAGGAAGATACCTGTGACGTCACATTACACAACGAGTATTCCTTCAGCTCGCAACCGAAGTAATGTTACTCCTGTAGACGTGATAAAAAGCCAAAAACATAAAAGGTTAATCATGTTTGCAGATTATGGCTGAGCTGGGGTTGACACGAGATACCATGGTTTTGTGTCTCTAACCACAAGGAGGTACTCAGGAAGTGGCATTGTAATTAGGGCTGGGGTGACTCATCGGCATTATCAAAGTCATCACACCGTCCTGTTTACTGTGTGTTATGTATTGTACTCAAGACTACTGTCTGTATTTCAAATTGCTCCTCCTCCGGCACATTAAAGTTTACTTTACCCTACCTTTTTGAATCCAAAGTTAGCTACTTGTCTACCTTTGTAAAAACAGGGATGTGTTAATATAGATCTCTGAGATAAATGCTCAGATGAGAGAGAATAAGGAGAAGGGTACAAAACAGAAAAATGGGGGGAAAATTAGGTCAAAAGAGAAAAAAGGAAACAGAAATTCCCTAAAATTAGCCGGGCAGTGTCAACAGCGTCATTATCTCTTGGAAGGTTGTTGCTGCAAGCTGTGTTAGTGTGTGTGTTTGTTATTTAACTCTTGTTGCTGCATAGTAAGAGTTATGAATCAGAGCTGCTGTCTCAGTGAGCTGTTATTATTATTAATGGGCTTTGGGAATACCCCAGAGGAGCCACAGTAGTAAGCATACAGTGTCCCACTCACACTCACACTGCTATGTGACATGTACACACACACATGGAGAGCATACATTCTGCAAATAACAAAATAGTTTTGTTTATCCAATCACACTTGGATAATGCTGTATTGACTTGAGCTATTACATCTGTTTCAGTTATGAAGAGGAGATGCAGATGTAGGGGAGGAGACGCGATTTAGCGCTCCCCTTGTGTGTCATGAGGATTTTCCTAATATTTTGTACACAGCGAACCTTTTGAGACTCTCTTTCCACATCTGAGCCTCCAGAGTTCAGTGATGTTAAGTGAAGTATGAAGGCTGTTATCAAACCCAGGTGTGATTTAAGAGTAGCTTAATGAACCCCTGGGAAGTAAAATAACATGATTGGTTTTGTCATTAGACACAGTGAGAATCGTGGCAGTCGGCAACGAGATGTTGTGGTCTGCAGGAGAGACTGAATGTCTACATGAAATGTGAAGCAAAGGAAATGTCAAAACACAAATGGTTAAAAGGTCCGTCAGCTAACATCATAAAACAACATACTTTCCACTCACAGAACCGCAAGTGTTTCTGTTTTACGTGCCAAAATCTCTGCCACTGAGACTTTTCCTCCATCTCAATACCACTGATGTGAATGAGATTTTGTTTGTGGTGCTCAAAGCTTTGAAAAATGACATTTGAAAAATGTGTCTTTCCAGAAAATATAGCCCGGAAATCATGGAAGTGACAGAGAATATGTGGGAGGATCTGCTACTGCTACACACAAGCATCACATGTAATACTGATACATAGCAGGCACACTTTCCTTTCTTTCATCATGTAATCAGCCTCCTCTCACCCTTTTTCTCACCATCACTCACACATTTTCACTTGGCACCCAGTTTTTTTTCTTCCTCTTTTTATCACTGTCCGTGCTTCGGTTGCAGATGTCCCATTTCCTTTTATTGCTGCTCCATCACGCCGAGTTAGAAAAATCCCACCTGACATTTGAAGGATACGAGCAGTGGCACGGAAAAGAGAAACATTAAACAAGTGGCTATGTTGGGAGGAGGGAGTGCAGGGATAAAGGTGGTGTAGGATGAAGCGAGGGAGAAGGATTGATGAAGTGTCGGGTGCTGGCAGGTAAATGTTTACAGCAGCGGGAGAAGGAAACTCACATTCCATTCATTCTGCTCTCATTCATCCCTCCGAAAGTTTCTCTTTTTCCGTTACAAAGTCTATCTTCTGCCAGTATTTACATCTCCCTGGCAGCTGGAAACATTCAGCCAGTGTGTGTGTGTGTGTGTGTGTGTGTGTGTGTGTTTGTAAAATGTTCTGTAATAAAGCAACATTACGTCAGGCCTCGAGAGATGCTGGCAGAGGATAAACACTGGTCTCCCTGGTATCTCTTCTCATCTTACCTCATTGCACAGATCACACACACACACACACACTTGGGAAACGTGCATTCATATGTACACACCATTCATGATTAAAGGTCCAGTGTGTAGGATTTAGGGGGATATATTGGCAGAAATGGAATATAATATAATAAGTATGTTTTTTTTTAGTGAATGATCACCTGAAAATACGAGTTTGGGGAGTTTAGTTATCTTAAGGCTCATGTATACTCCCCTTAGGTGCCATGGATACATCTGTTTCAAACGCTGTAAACGTCACTGCTCTCATACTTCCCTGAGTCCTTTATGATGGCATAGACTCAGCCAATAGATGGCGCTTAAGGGCGGAGTCAAAAGTTTCATACAACATCAAACGAGACGACGGTGGAGGAGGTTGAAATATTGATGGCAGTGGTCTGCCTTTATATACATCCTGACATGTGGACTGAGAATAGCATGTGCTAGGCTAGTGGCCCCTTTGCAACGTGCCAAACAGCATCAGAGAAACACTGATTTGTCACGTGTAACTACATTATTCTTTGTTTTTACCGGTTTAAATCACCCGGTCCATTTGTTTTGGGTGAGGAAGAGACTTCTGCAGAAATTTAGGCTCCTGGTAAAAACTTCTTTAACAATGAACACTGAAGGAATTCTAATTGGGAAAAGTTTCAGCTGGTTGCAATCTGCAGTCCTCACCACTAGATGCCACTAAATCCCCCTAAATCTTCCACACTGCTCCTTTACACGCAACTTTTTATGGGTTTGCAAATGCACAGCAGTGGTCACAAAAAGCACACAGTCCTGCAGAAGCAACTTTTGCATTTGCAATTGCAAAACACTCAAGAACCTGCAAATGCAAAACGGGGCATTTTCATACAACTACCACAAACACACACGTGCTCAGACACACACACTCACATGGGGTCATAGGTTCAGTTTGGCTCCAGAGATCAGACTTTCTCACTCTGCCAACGTAGCATTCAGAACTGTAACTTAAGCTTCTCTTTTTTTCCTCTCTGATTGAACTGCCTTTGACCAGAATAACAATCCAGACCAAATTGTCTGTAAACGGTTGCCCAGGAAAGACGGGACTGCTTCGTGGAAAACAATATTGTGATTCCCACAAAAACTCAAAGATTTTGGCCCTCGCCTTTTGGAACCCAGAAATCTGTTCTGTTTTAGGGAGTAAAAATATACACGGGAGGAAAACACAGAGGGAAAAATGCGTGCATGTTGTGGATGGCGGTTGGGTTGTTTATATGGGAGGATATAGCATAGCCCCAGAGTCCCTCAGGGCCCATAAGAGCTATGTGTTTGTGAAACAACAGAAACTGCGGAAGAGGAAGGGGGTATGGAAAGAGAAGGACACTGAGGCAAAATAATGAATTTAACAAGGCCTTCAGTGGGCTGTAGGGCACAAGAAGAGAGGGAAGAAGAAGCTTGAGACATGTCAAATAAAAATATATACTAATTATCTTTAAAATGCAGTTTTATAAAGGTTTATGGTTGATTTGTGAGAATGTGACACAATGCATGTGCATGTTTGTTTCAGCATTTTCAGCATCATTCTTACGCTGCCACACAAGAACCATGAAATTATGTCTTCTTCAATAACCAGATGGCTGAGAATGCGTTTGTGTGGGTGTCTGTGCGTGCTTTTGTGCAAGCGAGGGGGGTCGTCCAAATGCACATGTGCATGGGTATAATTTACAGATCAAGTGAAGTTGGAATTTTGAGCCTTAAATAACTGCAAAGCCAGAGCTTACATCATACAATCCTTACTTTGACCTGCACTAATCAATTACTGAAGATGAGTTGTGGCTGAGCTGGAATGACATCTCTGCCGTGTAAACATGTTTTCTGAATTCTGTTTAATGTGCAAATGGAAATCCATTATGACACGCAACAATGAAACTTTCAAGATCTGCTCTTTGTGCTCTAGATTCATGAAATACTAATATGGTTTCCTGGCCTTTGTCTCTTTTCTTGAGGTTTAAATATAACTGAACTTTGTGACATCAATGTAAAATCCCTGTTGGTTGGTCCACCAGTGATTCAATCAGATCCTGCTCCTCTTCTCCTTCTCTGACTAAAACTGTTTTCTCCCAGGATTAACACTGCAATTATTAGCTGGACTGAAATGTGACAAAGGTTATAGAAGTTAGATCCACTTGTAAAAAATGTGAGCATAGTCACATCGAAAAGTTTTTGAATCATCAAAGTCAGTGGCAGTGTCTGAAAAAAATTTCAGGGAAATTAATCCAATAGATGGTGGACAAACCAAAAGCTATAGCCATAAAGAGCCATGTCACTGTTTTAGCCTGTCAAGGCTAAAAAGTTGTGTACAACCACCACAACATGTGTGTAAACTAAGAAAGAATATCTGTCTGATCAGTGTGTATGTAAACAAAGCAAGCAGTGTGGCAACAAGTGATTCAACAGGCGTGTTATATGGCAGATTGGGCCTTTTAATGTGTACATACATCTGTGTGCTGTGAATAAACCTCTTGATCATTAGCAGGGGCTGTCATGTGCACCAGTTCCCCCACAATGGGCCTCTGGGGCTCACACAAGGAAGCAGCTCAGAGTTGATCAATACAAACCAGACAAGACTCACACACAGGCGCACACTAACACACATGATCTGACACAGAACAAGCTCCTTAAGCAACACAGGGGCTCTTTGTATGTGTCATTCATAATCGAGGAGACGCTTGATTATAGACCACTGTCTCTGTTTTCTCCTTTATAACCACAACACAAAAGCTACAGTGGGAACAATGCAGACATCAGCGCTAAGTGCTGCTGCACGTTAATGTGTGTTCCTGTCTATATTTAGTGGGTGAACAATTGAAACAAAAGGATTTTTGCTTTGTTTGTGTGTCTAGTCACCAGAGCAACTGTTTACATTGCTGCAGAATCAGTAGTGGGTGGTTTATGGATCAGTGTTGTTGGACTTAATGAGAGGTATTCATTGAATGTTGTATTGGTAAAAGGAAAGAAAGAATACAACAAATCAAAATTGATGCTAGTCATTGTTTGAGTAATTGTTTCAAAAGGATTTTGCACACATCACTCAACAGTCTCTTCTCTTCCTCTCTGTGTTACAGAACTCCATCCGGCACAATCTCTCCCTCCACAGCCGCTTCATCCGCGTCCAGAACGAGGGAACAGGGAAGAGTTCCTGGTGGATGATCAACCCAGAGGGAGGGAAGGGTGGCAAGGCTCCTCGCCGCCGTGCAGTCTCCATGGACAACAGCAACAAGTACACGAAGTCCGCCCGTGGCCGTGCTGCCAAGAAGAAGGCAGCCCTGCAGGCCGCAGCTGCTGCAGCTGGTGAAGGCGGCGGAGACAGTCCTTCAGGTCTCTCCAAGTGGCCTGGAAGCCCAACGTCACGCAGCAGTGAGGAGCTGGACGCCTGGACAGACTTCCGCTCTCGCACTAATTCCAACGCCAGCACACTGAGCGGTCGCCTCTCCCCTATTCTGGCCAACCCTGAGCTAGACGAGGTGCCCGATGACGAGCCTCCTCTTTCGCCAATGCTGTACTCCAGCCCTGGCCGAGCACTGTCTCCCGGCAATGCCACGACCAACGGGAAGGCCGTGCCAACTGAGCTGCCCCGCCTGGCAGACCTGGCAGGTACAATGAACCTGAATGACGGACTCACAGATGACCTGATGGATGAGTTGCTGGATAACATCAACCTGGTGCCAACCGTTTCAGGACCAGCCACTGCAAATGGCTCCTCAGGGTTCAATTTTGGGTCCAAACCCAATGGGCTAAGCTCACCTAACTCCACCTCCTCTCCCTCCAACAACTCTTCCTCTAACGGTGGAGTTAATGGCTACAGTAACTCCATTTTTGGCCCCCACACGACGGGCTCCTCTCTGCGTCCGTCCCCCATGCAGACCATCCAGGAGAACAAGCAGACGTCCTTCTCCAGCATCAGCTTGTCTCGCTTTGGCAGTCAGACATTACAAGACCTGCTCAATTCTGACAGCCACAGCCACAGCGATGTCATGATGACCCAGTCTGACCCTCTGATGTCACAGGCCAGCGCCGCTGCCGTCATTTCCCAGAACTCCCGCCGTGGACTCATGCTCCGTAATGATCCCGTAATGACGTTTGGGACCACTGGACTTCAGAGCAGCCAAGGGGAGATACTACACAGTAACAACCACAACCAGAGCTCCCTGAGGTCTTTAAACGGAGGCCTGAACCTAGCCAACGAGGCTAACGCTCTGGCTAATGTCAAGCAGCAGCTCCTGCTCTCGCCCTTGGGAGGAAATGGTTCCTCTTCCATGCAGATCGACACCTCGATCTTCCTAAACGGAACAGTTAGCAACAGTGGAGGGATCTGCCAGGACCGTTTCCCCACAGATCTGGACCTGGACATATTCAACAGCAGCCTGGAGTGTGATATGGACTCCATCATCAAGAATGAGTTGATGGAGGCAGATGACCTGGACTTTAACTTTGACTCTGTGGCCAACATGAACGGAGTTGGCAACTTCACGAGCACCAAGCAGACCTCCCAGAGCTGGGTACCTGGCTGAGAGGGTCAGGCCAGGGAGGAGCAGAGCAGGTGTGTATGTTTGAGTGTTGGGTGCATTAAAGTAAACCATGTGGCATGTGAGCAAAAGTGAGCATACCTAGAGCCTGTTTATACCTGGTATTATCATGCGTCTCGGGTGATCCAGAATCAGAATCAGAATCAGAATCAGAAATACTTTATTGATCCCCGAGGGGAAATTATTTATGTTATAGGTGCTCCTTGCAAGAGAGGAAAGATACGTGAAAATATAAGAAATTTAAACAATAGTATTTACAAATATATAGTTAAATAAACAGGAATTATTAACAAACATAAACGTAAATAAATATATATATATACATATATATATTGTAAATTGAACAAGATTATTTACACAAACAATCACCAGTGGACATGACCACCAAGATGTACTGTGATCTGATCACACAGACCACTTGCAGAGTTGGTCTGGGCTTCATTTGACCAAATATCTTTTGTAGTATAAACCCTAATGTATCCTAATGCATCTCCATAAAGGGCTACATCATCAATGAAGGGATGTGAGGGTTGTTTTGGTGATAACATGCTAATGCTTTATAACTTGCCCATTTTGCAACAAGTAGGAAAAAATGTTGTGTGACTGTCCATCATTTTGTGAAAGGAATCTGCTGACAGCAACTGTACCAACACAACTGCTAGCATGATTAGCGAGCAGTTAGCAAGAGTGTGGACATTATAACTGTGCGCATGGTCCTTTGATTTTCTAGCGTGAGTGACATAGACAAATTCTGAACACAAGTGGTAGACCTGATAGACACAGGTGTTAACAGCAATATGTCTCAGCTGTCCACTTGTGTTCAGATCAATGAAACACATGTTAATACCAGGTATTAACAGGCTCTTTGGTGCAGGAATTAGGAATGCAACCTTTTCTCCCCTGATTCCAACTCCTAAACTCAGGGTATGGCTGATGCCAAGTACAGATCTGGTACTAGTTCTCTTTTTTCCAAAATGTAAAGTCTGTAAAGGTTTCTGTGCAGACCTGACGAAGATATGTGTCAGCTAACATGACCATGTACGAGAAGTGGAAACATCCATACTTTCAACTTTAGACTCGCAAAAATTGTATTTATGTTGTTTAGGAGGTTTTTGGTGCTGTAGAATTACTGGTGTTGTGAACAGATACAGACCTGAAGATAAAAGTAGTGAACTGCTGTGATAAACCATAATCAGAGTCGATGCTGCGCCCATTGTTCTGTGAATCCACATGGAAAAGATTCTCTCAAGTAATTACATGCCTCTGCATCTCTTCACTAAACCACTTTGACTGAGTTCGTCATTTTCCCCAAACCAAAAGCAACCTGCTGAACAACGTAACTTCTCCACTAGTTATTTTTTCCAACTGCAGCTGCTAAAAGTTTGTTTTTAATAAGATATGATATCAAACTGGGTGGCACGGTGGTGTGGTGGTTAGCACTCTTGCCTCACAGCAAGAGGGTTGCCGGTTCGATCCCGGGCGTGGGAGCCCTTCTGTGCGGAGTTTGCATGTTCCCCCCGTGTCAGCGTGGGTGCTCTTCGGGCACTCCGGCTTCCTCCCACAGTCCAAAGACATGCAGATTGGGGACTAGGTTAATTGATAACTCTAAGTTGTCCGTAGGTGTGAATGTGAGCGTGAATGGTTGTTTGTCTCTATGTGTCAGCCCTGCGATAGTCTGGTGACCTGTCCAGGGACATCTGCCTCTCACCCGATGTCAGCTGGGATAGGCTCCAGCCCCCCCGCGACCCCCAAGAGGATGAAGCGGTTAGAAGATGAATGAATGAATGAATGAATGAATGAATGAATGATATCAAACCTCCTTTCCTGAACTGTTCTCATTTTTCAAGATTTGGGAAATATGTGTTAGATATATCCATGCAAAGGTTAAAAAAAATTGCTGTTTATGTAGTAGATTTTTGGAAACACAAGCTAACCGTAAAAGTAACTTTGAGCACTTCTGGTGCCAATTTAAAGGTCTACGTCTGCTTTCACATTAAAATGCATTTATTGTGAAGCTGCAGTCAAAACCACCTAAACCGAGACCAAGACAGGGCAAAAGTGAGTCAAGACTAAGATCAGACCAGTGTTCACACTGCATGACACAATTATGATAAATTGTGGAACATTTAAACCAAAGGCACTGCTCAACTCAATCTGAAAGATTCCTTTTCCCATAAAAACATCCACAGATAACAAACATACTGTTTAAATGCGTGTATGTCAAGCAGCACCCTCCGAGTCATAGCGGAAGTGCCAAACACTGCAGTTCATCAGATTGCCACTAGAGGCTGCTTAAAAGACAGAGTAAATCCCCAGACACCACCATGTTAAATTGCCCAACTTAACAGCAGAAATATACATGTTAATAGCTTGGTAAAAAATGGTTTTGATCTCCGTGGCTAATTTCAACCTTCGTGACAACTGTATAACTTACCCATTTACATTTTATTAAGGCCCAAAGCTACACATATTTAAGAGCAGCGCTGCTTGAGTGACAGGCTATCTGTAAGACATCCCTAAAGTCTATGTGTCACATTCACGCCTCACTCCTCCACGGCTCCAGCCTCCCGTCCAAATATAGTCACTTCTGGCTCCAAAAAAACAAGTTGGCAGCAGCCGAAATGCTGAAGCTATGTCCATCATCCAGTCTAAGTCAGTGGTTCCCAACTGGTCCAGCCACAGGGTCCAGATTCTTCCTTAGTCATTAGTTCAAGGTCCACACAGTTTAATATATTCAGCGTCATACTTGCGTTTGGCCATGTCGTCTAGCTAGTTTACTGTCTCTATAATTGTTCGTTCTCTCATTCATTATACAGCAAGAAACTGCACTTCAAAATAAAAGCTCTGTACCGGAAATTCACTGTACCTAAAAATAAAGTATGTTTTTTACAAACTTCGCAAGTCATTTGCGGTCCATTCGGAACGGACCCACGACCCACCAGTTGGCAATCATTGGTCTAAGGTGTATGTGTAAGTGTACCATGAAAAATATGACAGCAACAAAAATTTTAAATTAGAAATAAGTCAAGTTATTAGTTGTATTTGAGGCAGGAAATTTTACATCCAGTCACAGTAATGATGTTTAATATGCACAGGCAATTTAATGATATCCTCACAGTTGTTGTCTTGACCGGTCTTGAAATAAAAAGTCCTCTTTGCCTAAGACAAAGTAAAAATGCTATAAATTCTAAGACAAAAGACCAAGACCTTAAACAAGTGGTCTTGATACCAGCTTCATGTCCAAGACAGATCTTGAGTACAACACTGTTGTAAAGCACATGCAGGAAGTACCAGCAGTAGCTTTAGGACAATAGCTAGCTGCTGCAAATGAGTGAAAATAAATGTGGATTGGTGACATTTGGCTTTGGATATTTCCTTGCTTTCAGTACAGCATGAATTCTTATAATAATCTCATCCTTTATCTCTCCAGGTCTGAACTGTGTAGTGCAAGAGAAGATCAGACACACAACATCCTTTTTGCCAAACCTGCCATCAGCACAACGTAAAATACGAACCCTGTGTTTACAGAAGAAGACTTCCTCTTGAGAGCTTTACCTTCGCTCCCACACTGGTGAACCATGAACAATCCGACAGACTCTAGAGATACTGCACATCAGCCCTCCTGTGAAACAACAACAACAAAAAGAAGAAAGCTATTTCAAACTCACAAATCTTAGAATTATGCAATTTTCCTTTGACACCCAGTCTGTTGATATCAAAGAGACCCTGCTTTATCAGAAGAGGATTCAGGTGGAATACAAGGACTAAATATCAAGTGAAGATTGAAGGAGTGCACGGTGCAGTTGTTCCCGTTGAAGACATATTAAAAAAAAAAAAGTGTAAAGAAGTGATGTGGTGTAAATCTGCTCCAGTGGTTTCCTGGGATGTGTTATGTTGAAAAAAAAAAAAAGAATTTCCCTCTGTTCCTCACTTTAGTGATTTTAAATGTTCAGTGTTTGTTTTTTGGATTTTCTGTTTTATCATAATTGTTTCTGCATCATACATGTCTTCACAAAAAGGTGTATTGATGAAATGAAAGGATGGAAATGGAGTATCTTACTCGCTGAGTGGCCACGCATACAGTACATGCATACACACAAACAGACAAACCTACTCTTTTCCTCAGTTTGCAAAAATTCCAGAAACATTAGAAGTTAAATTACGTCTCAATGCCATGCACTTCCAGTTTTTTTTCTCATAAATTGCTTGAATTAAATTAAACGCTGCATACTGAGGGTTATATTACACTTAGCTGAATATTACAAAAATATTTGCTACCTTTTGTGTATATCTAACTGTAAAAAAATATGAAAAAATACTAGAGGAAGAATCATCATGGATATTTGTACAGTGCCGGGCAGTGTAAAGTTCAAGAAGGCGTGGGAAAGATCTGTCTTTTCTTAAATTTCTTAACTTCTGGTGAGTTCTGTCGAGGTCGTTTATCACTGCATATGATGTAGCCAAAATGAATACCTGTGTCCTAGGGTTGTGAACATTTCCACACCATAACAGGTGCTATGTAAACAGTGTTGAATCCTGCCCCGAGAGCAAGCCGTGCAATTTGTTTGTTCGTTACGTTTTTACCCATGACTTGCAGAAGCCCAAAGCTGCTGCCACTTGTAGCACGGCGAACCTGTAGATGGCGGCGGCGCTGGCGGGGGGAGGGGAGCAGGGTTTTTAGGCTCATTCCTCTAGAAGCCATTTGTTTCTCGAGTAAAACAATAAGCTATCTCTGTATATTGCCAAATTACTTGAAACAAACAGTAGGATATGCTGGCAGCCAAATCACAGCACACACACACACACATATATTGCACACACATACAGTAGATAGAAGAAATAATACCAGGGATCTGTGTTAAGCTCCGCTGTTTTCTTGTCATGAGCTTGTGGGGCTTCTTATGCATATATAGAATCACTCAGGGGGGAAAAGGGAGGCTTCCCGTTTAAGTAACATCAAGTCACATTCTAGCGGTATTTTAACATTTCTTGATAAAAAACAGTTTGTGTTTGTGAACTTGTAACCTGTGAACTTTTGGCCGTCAAGATGAAGAGGAAGGAGGAGGATAAACATCAGGATTAAGACTTCACGCGGTCTGTTATTTTTGGTTTTGCTGTCATGGCTTTTTTGGGTTTTTTTCCTCTTGTCGGGACTCGTGACACACATCCCCTCATGGACACGCCTGGTGCTCCTGCAGGTGACTTCCTGTATCTCCTGAGTACATGTTAATGTGTGTACGTGTTTATCTGTGGAGTTTATTTCTGTTGAATTAATCTCACGAGGATGTGTAACCCCTCACTATCCCTCATGGTGCATACAGCACAGCCGACTGTATGCATGTATGTATTTATGCATTATGAATTGTGTGAAATGCATATATACTCGCTGTATGTCCTTATATACTCATGTAGTACTTGACCCTTGGATTTTGTGATACCTCTGAAGGTAGAATTGAAGAAATAACGAACAACATTACACGCCCGGTGGGAGGGAACACTGTTACCAGCGATTTCATTGTTGAACCAGATTTTTGAAAATGGTGGAAAGCACCATTGTTGTAGCATCTGGGCACCCTGGTATCCCTTCTCTGTCTGGGGTAGCGACATGAAGTGTGTGCCCCGCTGTGTATAATAGTGTACAGATGTGTGTATATCACTTTGAGGCCAAGGCAGAGGAGTGTGTGTGCATGGTTGGCTAGAATGAACTACTGTGCTATCTGAGGTTTAGTGCATGACCTAGCTGTACCCCCCGAGACCCTTCCAATGGTGCCGTCCTGCGACAGAAATTGTAATACAGAGAGGAACCCTGTGTCTTCAGCACTCAAACACACACACGTTCTGTTTTTTAATAATCAGGGCTTACAGAGCAGAACTTGTAACATCCTTCCGCGTTAATGGGTTTATTGTTGCGAGCGTGTGTACAGACACAGGGAAAGCCTCCTTTACGGACGTTCCTCAGCTTCACACTTGTTTTATTCCACGTGGAGTACAGCAGGTTCACGTCCTGGTGCTCTCAGTGAGCGTTTGGTCATGACTGTGACATGCTTAAAGCGTCCTCTGACAACGTGCTGGACTTTCCAACGCCTCGTCACATCTAAACTTTCCAGAGCATTTATCACATGTCTTGTGGCAGGGGGGGGAATCCTGAGCCATCACCCGAACTGCTAAGCATTTGAGTTTATCCACACTGACCGTGCTAAATATAAGAAGCGCTTCACTCCTCCTGTGAAGAAGACTGACAAGGTGAATCCAGGGAACCCTGTGATCCTTTCTGTTCAAAGAGGGGTTATTGATCCCTGATAAACTGCAAATCTCAGTGGCGGGAAGGCGTTCCTTACATGTTGTGCATTCAGTGTAAAATGTTTCGGCTCTTCGGGGAGATAGTTTACACTTAGTCATAGTGGAGCAGGCCTTCCACACAACCACTCAGTGCTTCATGAAGGCACAGATTATCTCCTCTGGTGCCCAACACACACCTGCAGCACAAACACGTGCAAATTTAATGCTTAGAAAAGCAAAAAAAATAAAAGAAAAGAAACATACCACTAGATACCTTAATCACCTCTTGGACGTTTCCTTTTCATTATCTCCTCTTTTCCATCCTTGTTTAGAGGCCCAGGCCAGCTCCTCTGAACTTTGCCCTTTGAACTTTGCCCTTTATTAATCTTGCTTCTTCTCGACTTGATGTTAGTGGGTATTTTTCCTGTGTATTCCATTTTGAATTGTAATCTAGTTTGTATAAGAAATGGTGCGCATGTAAATAAAGCTTGGTGAGGCTCCACACCCTTCCCATGTCTGTGTCTTAACTGATTTTACTGCCGTGAAAATATAAAAGTATTAGGAGAACATAACTTTCATGAGTGCCGTGGAAGCACAGGGCGGCCGTTAACAGCTCATACAGCCACGAGAGGAATTTTCAGCACAGCGAGGAAAATGTTAGAGCGCTCGCCTGCCTTACATGTGATGTTAATTCATGTTATCCTGCCAAGTGTTTTCCAAAACAGTGTGTGTCTGAGCGCTTGTGCATGAACAAATTTAACCTCACACTCCCTCCAGGAGATAAATCTCTTTCTCACGTCAGTCTGGGGGGATCTAAACAGCAAAACAACTCCATGTTCCTCTCAAGTTCCTGGAAGTCCTCTTGCACAATATTTGTTTTGTGCATTAAATGAGAACAGACGTACAGCAATCCTCTGATACCTGACACCGGGCTGGGTGCTTTTCTTGGTTGTTGCGAAACATAAGAGAGGAGAGGGAGAGGAGGAACGGTTAGAGATGGGGGTCACTTACATGTCTGAAAGTTCCCCCAGGCCTCTGTGCCAAATATTAACACAGACCCTGGCTGGGCTGCTCTGCTGATACTCTACTTTCTTGCCTCCCTCCTATTGAAAACAGCCAACAGCCCACTTCCCCTTCTGCCAGAGGTCGAGCCTATTATCTTTAAACGATTATTCCAGATTATCCTATTGATGTGTGCGTTTCAGTGCATGGATAAGTGTGTCTTAAGGGTTAGGTGACATAAAATCTGAAATGAATCTTAAGACTGCAGCATTTATGAGAACTTTAATATACATTTTATCTTCATAGATCAAATGTATTGATCTCAACATTGTTATTAAAAGCTGCTCTTCTAATTTAATTAATTTAAATCAATCCCTTAGTATTGACCACTCATGAGAGGACTTAAATGCTGTTTGGTGATAATATTTAAGGGCAGGGACAGCTAGCAAATGTTTGAAACATCTCTTTCCACTGTTTACAGAGGCGAGGGTTCGCTCGGATGTCAAGGCGTGGTATTGTTTCTGGGGATTTCGGATTTTGACGACATGATGAGAGGTTTATGTCCTTTGATTACAGAAAAAGTACACATGGTGGGTTTTAAGGGCTGAATCTAACCAACCAACCAATTTGCTTTTAGTCAATAACAATAACAATATCATAATTTACATCACCAAACTTTAGACGACATTATAAACATGAAAAGGGACAGTTGGAGAAGAAGACGAAGAAGAAGATATATTTTATTAATCCCTGAGGGGAAATTAGATTTTTTCACTCTGTTGTCATATACACACAGGCCCAAAAAAAACACACACATGCACAAACAGGACCTATACATGCATTAAATGGAGAGATGTCAGAGCGAGGGGGGCTGTCAATGGACAGGCGTGTTGAGCAGTTGGGGGCCCAGTGCCTTGCTCAAGGGCACCATGGCAGTGCCCAGAAGGCAAACTGGCACTTCTTCAGCTACCAGTCCACGCCCCATATTTGGTCCAGATGGGGGCTTAAACCAATAACCCTCCAGTTCCCAACCCGAGTCCCTATGGACTGAGCTACTGCCACCCCTGGCAAATGTTTAAAACATCTCTTTCCACTGTTTACAGAGGCAAACGCTCACTGATGTCATGGCGTGGTATTGTTTCTGGGGATTTGGGGATTTTGACGACATGATGAGAGGCTTATGTCCGTTGATTACAAAAAAATTACACATGCTGGGTTTTAAGGGCTGAAACTACACAACCAACTTGCTTTTACTCAATATCTTTAAATGTGATGGTTTAAATATGAAAAAAAAGGTTTTTGAATCTCACTAGAATTCCATCCATTTTCGTAACTGCTTATCCTCTTGAGGGTCGCGGGGCGTGAGGCAGGGTACACCCTGGACAGGTCGGCAGACTATCACAGGGCTGACACATAGAGACAGACAACCATTCATACTCACATTCACACCTACGGCCAATTTAGAGTCACCTTTTAACCTGCATGTACTTGGACTGTGGGAGGAAGCCGGAGTACTCGGAGAAAACCCACACTGACACGGGGAGAACATGCAAACTCGCACAGAAGGGCTCCCTCCTGGGATCGAACCAGGAACCCTCTTGCTGTGAGGCGACTTACACCCGCCAACTGTATCACCACGCAGAAGGAAGTGTGCACCTGCTCATGGAAGGGGGACTTGTGCTCACAAGTACAAGATGTAAACATTAATTGTGTCCTCCTAGGCCAAGCTGTAACGTTAGCTAGCTCAGTGGTGCTAGGTGAGCTAGCAGTGGTACAGTTGGTGGGTGTAGCTCTGGAGAAAGAAAAGAGTTCCTGTATGAAACTGTTCACAACAATGTCTGTGGATTATACATATACATATAAATATATATATATATATANATCACAAGCTGAGTCCCATCCAGCTCCATTATATTCAAGAAAAGGCCAATATCTCTACGGCCAATATCTCCAACAATCTGCAACATACTCCAAAACAATCTAGATTTAATATATGTTTAATAATATGTTTAATAAAACTGCCTCGACACCAAGCTAGCAAAAACACATTTACTTACTAAAAGGCCTTTGCCACCACCCACATGTATAGTACGCTCCATACAATAAACATACAACTGCAGACCCACTTCTTCATGTTGCTATATGTTCACAGTACTTCAGTCTTTGTCGGAGTAAAAACCAGCCTGAATGATGTGAAAGCCAAGCTGTGTCGTCATATACAGTATGTTACATTCATAACCACACCATCATTGTTGCCAAACCCAGGACATGCATCAGATATTTAAGGTCTACCAATGTGGCCCTTTCATTTTGTACTCAAATAAACAAAAGGACCTCAAACAAACACAAAGTCCGTTCTGTTTGCTTGGTATCTTCAAGCACTCTTCCATGAAGAGGAGACATTTTAGAAAGGATGAAAGAATCGGAGAAGAAAAAATCCACTGTGCTCTTCCAAACAGACGCTGCCAAAGCTCAAGGTTGACTGCAAACTCCAAAATACTGCTAACATGCTTTATGACTGAGAGAGCAGGCTAACCACAACTACAAATACCAAACCCACATTTCAATAGCAGTTCCCAGTCAGCTGGTCACCTGACTGACTGCACGTCTGGCCTGGCTGCAGTCATACCAGTCTGCATGAGGTCACTGAGGTTACTGGTTGGCTGGAAACTTTTCTGAACTTGTCTGTGTTTTCTCAACTTATTTTAGAACAACTACATCTAGGTTCAAGATTAAGTGATTTTGAGTCTTAGCCTGGTGTAATGATGGGTGTTATTTCTAAGTTTAAGCTGACATGAAACTAAATGTGGCTTTCAAATTTACACACTGAGTTTACATTTTGTAAGGTTAGAGCATTCCAAAGCTACACGCTCATGTCATTTTATAAGCACCCGTCAGTTTCTTGTTTTTGCTGGTTGTTTCACCAGCTGCTTTCATATCATGTCACAGCTAACTGACTGTGTCTATTTGTTTGCCCACGGTCTTCGTCTCCGCCCACGGTTTGTGTTTTATTCGCCTCTGCTTTGTTCCATGTCAGTTGGCCCCTATTCTCTAAATGTCAACTTTGTTTTAATACAGGAAGCAATTAACCTGTGAGCTCACTGCATGTCACCAAAAATTAACTCACGGGTGAATAAAGTGACTGGGTGTGCGGTGTACACTCAAGTACTGTACTTTAGAACAATTTGGAAATACTTAGTAGTTTACTTGAGTATTTCCATTATGTGCAACTTCATACTTCTACTCCGCTACATCTCAGAGGGAAATATTATACTTTTTACTCCACTGAACTTATTTGAAATCTAAGATATTAATATAAAATTGGATTAAACTACGCAACAGTATATTGAATCATTAAATTGAGCTCCACCTTTACTAGCTGCAACATTAAAGTGATGAAGACATTAATGCATCAATAAATGTAATCCAATAATATGATTTACATTATTCTGATAACATGATGAATACTATACTTTTGGTTCTTTAAGTATATTTTGATGCCAATACTTTTGTACAGTAAGTAAAACTTTGAATGCAGGACTCGTACTTGTAACATAGTGTTTCTACCCTGTGTTATTACTACTTTTATTTCATCCAAAAAATGAGGATTTGTGTATCAGTTACTCAGGCTGTATTACCATAAATTTATGATTTTTTTTTTCTCACATTCCTTCGCGGAAAACAGGCATATGTTCGGAACTTCCCAAACACATGCATTTTGTTAAGACCTTGCTATTTAAAAGTGAACCGAAAGTCAAACTTAACTGTGTTCTCTTCAAAGAGACTCTGGTACTGACATTTTTAGTAAAAATACATGTGTTTAGGAAGTACTGAGCATACGAGTGGATAAATGAGACTTTTATTATACTGTACAAGTTGTGTGAGAGTTTGTAAATGGATGTTTTGCTATAGTTTAGCTGTTGTAAAACACTGACCACAATTGCTCAATAATTCAAGGTGTTCGCTGTTTTCCACGGAGGCACGCAAGAGAAAAAAAATCTTCATATATGGTAGAGGTGGAAATCAACAGAGCATACTGCAAACTCCGCACAGAAGGGCTCCCCCACCCTCGGTTCAAATCAGGAACCCTCTTGCTGTGAGGTGACAATGCCAACCAATGCACCACTGTGCTGCCTATTAATCATTAATTATGTTTAGAATTAAAAAAACAAAAAAATACTTGGCACTGTGTGACGATACAATATTGCCACACAAAAATATTGTGATACTATGCTGTTTTGATTTCTTCCCCCACCCTGAACAAATGCAAGGCAACATGGCATGACTTAATATTTCACAAATGGTCATTTTGTGGGTGAAATATTCCTTTAAGTTGAATATCTGAGTGCTTCATACACCAGTGATTTGCGGTTTACATCATATATCACCAATGTCCTCATGTCTCCACTCTGCTAACCTCTCAGGACCTAACACCACATAACATGACATCGATATGTGTGCGTTAGGTTACAGGTGTTTTCAAACCTGAGAGTATGAAGACTGTGATGTAATTCTACCTAACAGGGAGTGGTGTGGTCCTTTAAGTGCATCCTTTGAATGCCATATGAGTCTCACCATACACACGTGTCTTTGTGTTTGTTTATTGTTCATAGAGTACAGTGTGTCGTGACTCAGCACTCCACATACATAACATGCCTGCAGCTGATTCACACTAGAAGCCTTTAAACCCTCAAAGCCACGCAGCAAGGACATGAGCAAGCTTCTGTTTGCTTTCAGTACATAATAGAGTAGTTTGTGTCAAACATACATGTATGAAGTAAATCGTTGTGTTATTTCATTTGACTTCTCACCAGAGGAAAGTAATCTCATATGACTTCATTTATGCTGTCTTCTGATTGGCCAGTTTTCCTCTAACCTGTGGAAACAGCCATCAACCGGCACGACACCAGGTCTATTTGAGTCACTGAACAAATATAAATAAAATATGGGCAGTGATTCAGAGGTCTGGAATCAGGCTGACGATGTCCTGAGCTACAGCTCGCCAGGTCATGCGTTACATAATGTTATCCAGGTCTGTTAGTCATAGTTTCGTCTACTCTGACAAGACTCCAGAAGAAGACGTGCCACCACCTGACAAGAGACAATGTTGCAGCTTACAGCACCTGAGAAAGCCAGTCAAGGGAGTAATATTTTTAAAAATGCTGCTTTTCTGAGACTTTGACGCCTTTTACTCCTCACCACCACTACAAGGTCTACCAAATGTTTGTAGTCTCGTCACAGAATAGGACACAACGTTACTGTCCTCTGTGTTGATCTTTGTGTCATCTGGCAGTTCATGAGAGTGTGCACACACAGCACGTAACAGCAACACTGACAGGATAAATGATTTTATGAAAAACGTTAAAATGTTATGGAAGAAGGGATGTTTTAGCTAGTGTACTGCCATAACATGTAATATCTCCACCTCTAATCCTCTCTTAAACCTCATGACTAACTTCTGTTGTCTAATCCCAGTCCACTCATTGATTTGAGTTTAGCCATCTATAATAGCTATGACCAACCTGAGACCAAACTTTGTTTGAACCACAACACAAGGTTTAAGCGTTAATCACTTTGTAATCTGAGCAAGAAGACAACACACTACTGTCTGACCAGACTGGAAGGTGAGGAGTCAGTGTGGCTTCCAGTGCTATTAGTCATAATGACATGTTTGGGGACAAGTCGGTCCTGACACGAAGATAAAGCAGCTAAATACAGAGTAATAAGTGACATGCAGGATGTGTGTGCACTAATGTCAGGCCTCCAGTACCCCTCAGTATGGTTGTATTTTTCCACCATCTAGCTGTCTATCTATCTCTCTCTCTTTTTCTCTCTATTTGTCTATTAGGGGTGTGCCATATCATCTCGTTCATGATAACACCAATATAATTTTCAACATCATAAGAAAAATTCATATCATAATACAACAAGGATGGCTGAAAGCAAAATTATTACTGAGTCTGCAGTGGTTCCAAAAAGAGGAGCAGCTTCAGTAGTGTGGCATAAACTGTGGCGTCCTGAATGTTTTATGAACACCCGCAGACTTCTCAGACTCTTTTAGTGAGTTACAGCTCAGAGGGAACTCACTCAGCGGCTACTCTGGCAGCAGCACAGAGTCTCTCCCTCTCCTCTCTCACTGTGCGCACTACGTTTTTTGCACTACAAGTCACATTCACCCATTCACACACAGTTACATATTGGTGGCTGAGGCTATCATACAAGGTGCCACCTGCTACTCAGTAACCATTTACATGTGCTCACACACTGATGGAACAGCTGTCGGGAGCAATTTGGGGTCCAGTATCTTGCCTAAGGATACTTTGGCATTCGGACTGGAGGAGTCGAGGATCAAACTACTGATCTTCCAATTGGACTGACCCTAAATTAATCTGTATAGTTGCATGGTTACATGGCAGCGGTCTTGAGCCCGAGCCCAACTAATTATCTGATTTTCTACTATAAAAACTCATATACATTTTCTAATTTTCAAACACATATACAAGCTAAGGAGAGAAGGCAGACATCTTTACGGCCGATATCACTAACACTCAGCAACTCACACCACAACAATCTAGACTGTTCACAGCACTACAGGTAACATTTAAAATATGTAATTTTGATTTTTGGGGTGAACTGTCCCTTTAAAATCTCTTCTCTCCACACACAGACGCACACAAATGGAGACACTGGACACTGGAGACACTGACTGGCTAATTAGAAGTGAGTCATCAATATGTGGTGTGGGGTTCAAAGTGTAAACAAGATGGAGATGTGATGGATCTGTTGAGTTATGGCCATTAGTGGGCTTCTCATCCCCGAGCACTGACACTGCACCGCTGATGGATGGAAGGGCTTCTCTTCATCTCGATAGCTCGCCCGATCTCTATACCTTATCTGAACTCCTGCTGCACACACACACAAACACACACTAATTGCTGCTGGCCACACGAGGATGAATCCAAGACAGAGGGGGGTGGGGGGACCTGAGAACTGAGCAGTCGTAAATGATACTTCAATGTGTGTGTGTGTTGCTGTGATAGAGTGTGTGTGTGTGTGCATGCGCGCGCTAAGTGCTGCAGTGGAATGATGTCATCTCTGTAATGGCACACCGGCACAGAGCGGTTGAGCATTGTCCCGCAGCACCTCCATTCACAGGCTGTGATCAGCGTCATCACAGCAGATTATAGCTCAGACTCACAGCCTGTGGTGGAGCGACAGATTGCTTCACATTGCACAGACCTTTTGTAATTACACATTCACTCACACACACACACACACACACACACACACCAACATGTACAAACAGACAAAACAAAAACAATCACCATCATCATGGATTTACACACTGCACTTGCTGTAATGTGGGAACTATCTCTACAGGTTAATTTATACCTACTTAATCACAGGCCTTTCATTTCCCTCTCATCCGTCTCCTTTTGAGATTCACAGTATGTGCATCCATATGGGCGCATCACAAGTACCAACGTGTGAGGATGTGATGCACAGTATCAGCGTGAAAAGTGAGGTGAGGTGCAATGGAATGACGAAAATAGAGAGGAAGTGAGAAGAAATGGTCGGGTTAGCAGAGGTGACAGAGAGAGTCAGAGGTGGAAAAATGTTCAAACTGGAATATTTTATAATGATAATATCTACAGAATTAGACATGCTTTAGTCAAATATGTACTGCAACTGAGCCTCGTCTCCTACGTCTGTCTGCCCTGCGTCATCAGAGCCCTTCAGTCACTCCAAAGAACAAAATACTCAAGACTGGTACAGTTCTAACAAGGACAGAAGCATCACCTTGGTCTGTGGCGTCATCCTCCTTTTCTTTCATCTTCACTAACCTCTGTGATTCTCTGACGTTTACAATCGTCTGATGATGATTTGAGGAACATTTGGTCTGCCTTTACTGCTTCTGTCGCTGTCCATACAAAAGTCTTCTTTCTTTTCTTTCCTTTGATTGTTTGTGAGGTTGTTTTATGGACTTGTATACTTTTTGCTATGTTAATTATGTGCTCTTGTGGGTTCCATTTTTGTTGTCGTGGTTTAATGTTATAGAAAGTCAAAACTATTCTAGTGAACTAAACATTACATAACAGAGCTCCAATAAAAAAATATATTTAACATAACAAACACATTTTTGACTTGAATAAAGAACACACACTGACAACTGAGCCATCGTCAAGACAACTGAGCATACTCCTGAGCCTACTGAGCGGGTCCCTGAAAGCAGAAGACTCAAATCATCAGACAGACACCCCTCAGCTGACTAAGACTTCAGGTTGAGCAGTCATTTTTCTAATGTCAGTCAGTGTGCAGAGAATTTCTGGGGACGTTTTGGTCCCCAGATTTAGCAGCAGAGTGAGCACTCCACATTTTCATGCTGCTCCCAAGTACAGACAGCTGCAGACCCAGATCCAGGTTGATTCAGCATGAAGTCCCAGACACACGGAATCAACTTCAGACCCCCAGCTGTATTGCTTTACATCGCTGTCTTGGCCAAAAATAACTCCACATGAACACACTGCAAAGATTAAAGCCGACGTTCAACTAGCACGTTCGTCTGCATGAGAGGAAATAACACTGCCCACCAGCAGATGGTGGTTGTCTGTATTCATCATTCAAAAAAGGAAAACCGGAAGATAATCTTGATGCTAGTTAGCCGGTTAGCACATTAACAACACAATCCAATGTTGAAAGAACAATATTTAACGTGTGTCAGTGGACAATAACATAAACTGTCATGAACCACTTCTGCTTAAGAGCTCAATGGCTAAAGAAAAATTATTTTACCTTATGTAAGAAGTTTGTTGTGGTCTCACTCCCTCTTGACTTCGGGTCTTTGTTTACTTTCCTCATTTCTCTTCTTGTGCGCTGAGCTGAACTGCCAATCAGAGTGATTTCACTCACAGAAGGGCTTCACCAAAAAAAAAAAAAAAAAAAGCAAATGGTGGCTGACAAGGGGAAACAGTGCAGGATACATTGCACCAACAAGGGAGGCAGACGCACAACCATGGCCCTTAAAACAGAGGCATTTGCCTGGAGGACAAAAGGCTTTGCTCGGTCAGGCTCTGAGATAAAGTTATCTTATGCTTTCTGCTTAGAAGTGGTGGATTTACAGTTCACAGCAACTTAATATGGTACAGTCTCTGGCTTTTGATATCTAATGTCAGCAAAACATGTTGTCATTAGCATTGTAAGCTCAGAGGGCTAACTTGACTTGTTTCCCATGTTACCAGAAAGTGGCTGTCACCCTGAACAATCTGCGGAATGGAACCAACAGTCTCATATTCATATTGAACAGCCAAATCCATGTTGGGTACAGCCTAATGGAGACCATAAGACGTGGCTAAAAGCTGATGGGTTAGTAGCAGGTAGTGGACTTGGGGAAACCACTATTTCCAAGGTAAAGTGTAACTTTCACGCTCAAAATCTGACATACTTTTGCATTTGTCTTTTGAAAACATAAGCTCTGGTGAGTTGAGTGTTAAAGCAATTAGATTAAAAAAACCTTGATTTAAAAATATACTGTACGATTAAACATGCTGTATAATCAAAAAGTAACCTCAGGAGATAATGGGATTTTGTTTAAGACTTTAAATTGATCTCTTTTGGTCTTTACGTTGCAGGGGGGAAAAAAAGATAATTCAAAACTAATAAGCAGCCGGGTGTTTTCAGAGCCATAAAATAATTCTTAAATATGAAATTTATTGCTGCAAATAGATTATTTTTTATCATTTCACCTGCTGTTCTCTTGTTTCAGCTGTTACATGGTGAACAGAGAATTATCACAGGTATAAAATGGACAGAAATAAGAATTAACAATGTTAATATACTGCAGCTACTAAACGTGATTCCTTTGTTGATGTTCTCCAAGAAGAACTTAAAACTGTCTGGCATTTATTCAAAATTATTTTAAATAGCCACATGTTGCAGTAAACTGCACCCCAGTAGAGCGCTGTGAGAATATAAATGAAACTGTTTTTTCCCCCTCAGCAGGTGAAAGTCTCAGAATGATGGACATGTGTTTCCACAGTCAGTTTTACTTTCATACAGTAGTTTCGTAAAGGAAAGAGTAATTTAAGTGCAGGTGTTCTTTCATGTCTCATTATGGGATATAACATCACATACAGAGATGATTTTTCACGCCTGTGTAAGTGGATGACATCTCCGTTGTAATACAATACTCCACTCTCCTCCTATTTAATCCTTTCTTTATCTTGTTTTGTTGAATCACTCACTGATCTATCTGTAGTTTCCCACTCTCTTTTTCACACTGATATATGAAGATGAAGGGAAAAAATCCTTTCACTCCACTGAGGTGTTTGGAGAAAATAAGTGTGAATGAAACTCGGAGTGGATGGAAAAGGAAAAGAGGATGGGATGTTTAGAATTCAAAAACAAAAAAAGCAGCAGTAGAGGCTGGTGGATGTTGCCGCTCTTTCTTGTTATCTACCTTGGTGAAGCATCGCCATGGATTCCAAATGATTTCATCCTTTCCGTCTCAGTCGATGGGGGGGCTTTGACCATTGATGGGATTGAACTGGATAACCTCACGCACCAGCAGAGCAGAGTGAACTGTTAGAAGAGGGGAAATCATTGTGTTGATTGATGCTTTTCATTTGTCACATTGATTTGTTTTGGACTTGTGAGGGGAGCGTGTGATGTAATCTTGATATAATAAACCTATTTTGTTTTATTGTATCTGCTGATTTATTCAGTAATATAACCAAATGCAAAATGAAAGCGAGTAGTACTACACGACACGATAAAATCTGATTACAATCTCTTTTCCCTCGCAGTCATTTCCTCTGTGTCTGCTCCCCCCTCCTGCTCTTTTTTTCTCACCTTCCCTTCATTCACTTTCACACCTTTTCCCTATATTATTCTCGTGTTTTTTTCCTCTCTCTTATATCTCCACTGTCAACCACACTTTTCCTCAATAACAGCCCCACACAGAGAAGGAGAGAGGATGATGCTGGGCTGAGTGCAGGGAGGGAGATGATGTGGAATAATCATGCAGGAAACAGAAAAGCTGCCTGTCAAACCTTCATCTCCACCTCCTTTATATAAAGCCAGTAGATGTAGAGTTCATCTCACACACACACACACACACACCTAGGCTGTGTTATTTCCCCATGTGAGGGGGCATCGTGCTCGGCTTGCTCTCAATCCTGTTGCCATATAAGCCCACTAACCCCCATCGTGTTCCCATCCCCCACCACCCTCTGGGTTGAGAGCATTACCTCGCATCGTAGCATGTGGATGCATGTGACTTTATTACATGTGTGTGCGCTGGGTCATATAGCGCAACATACAGTACTCTACCACGCTGCCTCTTTATGGTGAAAAGTCACTTCATGGAACAGCTGAAGATGAAGACAATGAGAAACGTGTCATGTGAACATCAGCTGACCAACATGGGAATGTGTTATCTTTCAGAGTTCATTACTCTGGATTAATAACTAACCCATGTTGTTTCAGTGAGCGTTTGTGTGGCGGACATTTAACACCTTACTTCTCTTCCTCGTTGGTTAGCCTCCATCGACTGCAGTGCCAGAAATGGTGTCCTCCTTAGGAAGATCCTCGAGAGCTTCATGACTTTCTGCAAGCCTACACAGAGTCGCCAACCCCTGTGTTAGACGCATAATATGAGGACTGGTTGTTATCTTGATATTTTGGCAATGTTCTTCCAAATGATCTCATTTTTAATTTTAGAAAAACTAAATGACCCCAGTGAAAGCTGCCACATTTCTGTCAACTGTAGTGTCTTGTTTGAATCCACCACTAGCAATTTGCTAAAGACATTTAACGTACACACAAGGTGAGTCAATCGGAAACAGCCCTGGAGTCCACAGACAACACAAGAATAACATAAAAAAAACAACCCTATGTGCAGCACACATATAAAGAATATTGTTCTTGTGACAGTGAAGTCTAGCAAACACAGTACGCCGATATCTACAGGATAATGTTACATACACATATCATTCCCACGATGATGGGACTTTTCTGGGCAAGACTGACCTACTCTTTTAAGAACTTCAGCAAATTTGAAATGTCTTTTTTTAAAATGTCTTTTACCATTTTCATTCTTGTTGTTGAAGTTATCCTAATTCAAATCGCGGTGTTCAAAAGCATGCTTCAAGCATCACTGTGCCGCCTAAATGACTGATGTCTCTCTCTAAAAAAAAAAGGGGAAAAAAACATAAAAATCAAGTTTAAAATGCAACCAAGACAAGTGATTTACAAGGAAATTCAATAGGAAATAAAAGAATGACAGGACAAATTATTATAGCAAATTATTGCTGAAGGAAATTGTTGGGCCAAATAGGTGCCAGTCCTGATCTGGGAGGTCCTGGATCATGTTCCAGCAGAATCCAGCACAAATTAAGGCCCGGTCTTGCATGATTATGTAATCGTATGGCCCTGAGATAAAGGAGGTCTCTGTGTCAAAATAAGAACTTGGCCACGACAGGTGCCTAATGACAAACTTTGCCCCAGGGATCTCAAACAGGTTAATCCGGCCATGCACACCTTTTTTTCTTGGAAATAAAGCAAGTTAAGCTTCACTGAATGTTTCATTGTGTATTTAACCTCGCCCTCAGACATTGTTATGACAAGTTACTTTAAAAAACAGTAACACTTAAACAACATAACACATTAACACAATTTAATGTTTGGATGTTATTGTTGGTTTATTTTGAAAACTGATGAGCTGGTAACACCATTAAAACGATTCAGAGATGGTGTATTGGTGCACATTCAGTGTAGACCCTCACCCACCCCCATCACACACACACACACACACACACACACACACACACACACAGAGTCAAGGTCATTGTGTTTCACACATCCATATATCTTCTCTGCACTGGCCTAAATGGAGAGTAGGACACACACAAAGACACAAAGAGTCAGAAGTATTGCTTTGGGCTTGTGTGTGTGTGTGTGTGTGTGTGTGTGTGTGTGTGTGTGTGTGTGTGTGTGTGTGTGTGTGTGCGCGCGCGCGCGTGCGTGTGTGTGTGTGTGTGCGTGCGTGCGCATATGAGCGTGCATTCATTTGTGCCAGTGTGCGTGTGCGTTGGAGTGAATTATGGCCTGCACTCACCATTAAAACCACCAGGGAAAGCACATACATAGCTTCATTACTCCCTTTCTCCATCGTTCCCTCCCTCCCTCTGTCTGTCCGTCCCCTGTTTTCTCCACACGTTAAGTAATAGTGGTGATGGTGTGTTGGCTGGCGAGACAAAGAGGAGCTAATCTACCATGAAGAATGATCTAATCAGGTGAAGTCAGCGCCAATCAAATGTAAATCTGACACAGAAGATTCTAATTTATCATTAGTATATTTACCAAATGTTTCCAAAATCAAAAGAAGCAACTCTCACATGAGCAGGAATGTGCAGCAACAATGCTAAAGTTATGTAACCACTGACCACTTTACAGACCAGACGCTGCCTGGCTTTAATCAGTCTGGTCAAATGTGGAAAAATTACCTCTAATGACTTTAATGTTGCATCGTGTGTCTCTTTTAAAGTAAGTATTGCATCCATATGTCTCATTGTCCTCATCATGTGTGTGACAGCATGCACACATGGGTTTGTGTGTGTTATGCTTATGTGACAGTGAATAATTTCCCCGTCCTGCTCTTTAAGGCCTCTTTCTCATCTGTGTTACATATGTGTTTATGAATGCATGTTCTGGCTTTGACGTGTACATCTGTGTGTTTATGTGTTTGTGTGTGCATGAGTCCATGTACAGTGAAAACTTGTGGCTTTGGTCTCTGACTTTGTTTATTAGGACTGCGGAGCCCCTCGCATGAGAGCAAAACATGCAGACCTGCACACATGATGATCAGTGCCACCTCCATGCTTTGTTGTTTCTGTGAGTATTTAGACTTATGAATGAATGTTGTCTTTCATTAGGAGATCTTAACAAACTGTTAACTGATTAAATGTTTGATTCTGAGGTTGTGTTTTTGTTTGTTTGTGTGTGCATGTGTGTGCAAGAGCCAAGCAAGTCCAGACAGGGAAAAGTCCATCACCATTAATCACGGGGAGATCATGACAGGATTTAGGAAAGAGAGAAAAACAGCAGGAGGAAACAAAGGGAGAGAAAGAAAGGGGGTTTTATTTTAATGCTAGGAGAAGACCAGTTATGACTGCGTGGTGGTCGCTCACTGGCAAATATCACCCAAGAGGGATGGATGATCCTCATGGAGGAACAAAGGAGATCAGTTCTTGGGGGAGGGGTGACAGCAGGACGAGAAGACCTCACCGATGATTGTGATACGGAGTGTGTGTGGCAATTAATTTAGTGCAGGTTACTATAGAGCTCCATTAAATGCTCTGCAGAATGTCCTGTTAGAGACAGATGGTCGTCCTGGTGCACATGAGGTCAGTGTTTGTGTCTGTTAGATGATCTGACTATTTTAGAATTTGTTGACAGTGTTTACTGGATGTTAGAAAATGTGGTTCGGGCTCGACACATGTGGTTTACATGGGAATGCTCAGTATGACCAACTGTGTCCTGTATTTTGTCCTGTTTTGTGTTCCACTTGGCTCAGCCTTTCTGCGTGTCTGCAAGTTCAGCAGGGGTCAGAGGGGATGTTTTCCCATGTGATAAGCAGGGAAACGATGTGACACCCTCCTGTCAGCGTGCAACAGTACACTTTGAAAGACAACTCTATATTGGCATTTCTCCCTCTGCTGCCCCCGGGCTTGAGCGCACCTATGTACCTGATATTTTTCCACTACATTCCAAGATCCCAGTTACAACAACCGAGTGTGCACGGTGCAGCTGAGGCCAATTTCCAAGGCATTGTGCAACCGCAACAGTTACTTCTCTTGTTTATTTAAGAGCCTGTTTACACCTGGTATTAGGTAACATGCATCTTGGGAGATCAGTGGACGCCCCTAAGGTTACATCCACACTAATAAGTTTTCAGTTAAAAATGGCCAACTATTGCTACAATTATGCCTTGTGTCCACACTACAGCGTTTTGTCGTGCAATCACACCCGTACTTAGGGCCGTAACGGTACATGTATTTGTGTCAAACCGTTCAGTACGCGACTTTCGGTTCGGCACGACCCTGTACCGAATTATTGGGCACAGGATATTATTTCATTTTATTTTGTTTTATTTTAATTCCGTTTTTGCGAGCCAAACCATTTAAAATATCTAGTTCCC
>NC_065517.1:26506741-26507684 GCF_006386435.1 Epinephelus moara | reverse complement strand
GTGTGTGTTAGAGTGCGGCACGGGCAGCATATTTCTGTCTGAACCCGAACCGAGCCCGACATTATTTAATGACCAAAGCACTGAGTTTGTGTCACACAGTTGTTACAGGCTATTTAACAGGCCGGGCGTGTGCCGTGGGTGCTCAGCTGCGGAGAAGGAGACCTCCGTGTTTGAGACGGGAGCGGGAGGCGCAAGGTCCGACGCTTCTAGCGAGAGGAGAGGGAGAAATAAAACAAAATAAGATAAAATAGGAAAAACTTGTCTCCCTCTTTTATTTTATTTTCAGCGTTTAATCAAGGCGGAGGCGGGCGGCTGGAGGTCCGAGACTTCCAGAGAGGGGAGAGGTAGAAACAAATAGCCAATGTGTGTCTGTGTGTGTTATGTTCAGGTGTTGTCACGTAAATAACAGTGCCCAAGCAATAAACAGGACAGACAATAGGATTCTATTTATTTTTACACTACATTTTCACTGAAAGCTGACCGAATCCGACCCGAGCCCGAATACAATTTATAGCTACATTTTTGACCAAACCCGGACCGACCCGTCGGATACCGTCGGGCTCAGATCCGGTAGCCACACTCTAGTGTGTGTATGTGTCCCCTATTGGGGCCTATCTGAATTTCTGTCTTTGAGAGATATTATTTTGTAATATAACTGAATTTTCTATCCATACATTTTAAATAGGCTATATTAAAATTATAAGGCATCTTTGAGTAAACTGCAAGTATCATTTAAGTAGGCTATGTCATGGCCAGCCGAGTGTCCTCTTTTTTGGAAATCAAAATATGGTCACCCTAGCGCAGGATATTATTTTATTTTGTTTTATTTTAATTCCGTTTTTGCGAGCCAAACCATTTAAAATATCTAGTTCCCCGACGGACATAATTGAGTGACGGACCGAGTCTGACCGTAAATCTCCGCTTTCACTTTGTGCAGCACATT
>NC_065517.1:26439477-26505556 GCF_006386435.1 Epinephelus moara | reverse complement strand
TGAGTAAAACTGTTAAAGCAGAAATGTATATTTATATTTTTCATTCAAAAAATGTGTTAAAAAAACAGCAGGATTTTATTTTTCACTTTTATATTTCTATTTTCATTCAAACAATGTGAAAAAGCAGGATTTTATATATATTTGTTTCATTCAAAAATTGTGTAAAAAGAGTTAACTGCTGTGGTGGTATGTTTTAATAAGGTTACCAATATTTAATAGTTGTCTATTTTTTTCATTACTGTACCGAAAAAAAAACGAACCGTGACTTGCGTACCGAGGTACGTACCGAACCGAGATTTTTGTGTACCGTTACACCCCTACTGTCCACTTGTGATCCAATCACCCAAGATGCATGTTCATATCAAGTGTAAACAGCAGGTAAAAGTTTAGCCCCATTTCCAGCAAACACGTTCGGTATGGTGCCTTTGGAGCCAAAAGTAAGCCTTCAGACATGGTACCTAGATCCTAGGTCCGTTTAGCGTTTCCACCACAAACAGTACCCTAAAATAAGGGTGAGGTTGTTGTCACTCACTGCTCCGTCCAGCACTCACTTTATTTCCTCATCTCTAGTGATACAGAGGGAAGTCTGTGTCTCGTTTATCATCCACAGAACAAGGCTGCATGCCAACATTTTCAGAGAAAATAGAACAGGCTGCAGTGAGAGTCTGTTTCGATTGGATATTTAAAAATAGCGGGTTTGTGCATTTAGTCCTGCTAAGGCAAGCTCATATATGCAGTTCACATAATCCGGTCGAAATATTTTCAAACGCTTGAAGATCCACTCCTTACTAAAAGTCTGTGTCATCATCCAAGAGAGACAATAAAGACTAAAGTAATGGTCCAAGTTGTCACATTGAAATTTGAGGTATGCTGATGGATTCACGTGGTCACATCATGCATTGAGTAATTAAGTAAGTAGTACGTTCCACCTTAAAAATTGCTGCCAGTCGGCCCAGTAAATTGAGTTTTTTTTCCCTCACACTAAAGCTGCTGCAAGACGCAGCAAAACATATTCTCTTTTTATGTATGAACAGTTACAAAACCAGCCACAACTCAGCCCTGAGCAGAGTGACCATCTGCTATTGACCAATCAACGGACTGCAGTGTTCACAGCTCCACCTTTTAGTACCATATCTGTGTGCTAGGTACCCCAACAGAGGGAGGACCAAAAATGGGGACCGTATGGATCATTTCCATTGGTACCATCCACAACTTTTCACAGTGGAAACGGAAAAAATGCGTACCGAACCGTGTTGTACTGCTCGGTGGAAACAGGGTTTATGTTGCTCTTAAAATTAAGTCTCCAAATTCCAGTCCCTTTTAACAATTGTGCTTTTTTTGCCCAAAAGATAAAACAAATGGCTTGTGTATGAAGATTCATAGTAATCCAGGTGAATCAAGGGCAACTGTGCAGCAAACACAGCTGTTGTTTAAGTCTTTCAAGAGAAAAACAGCAGCTTCAAACCAAAACAGCCTTCGATCAGTACATCTACAAAAAGTAACCCTTGTGTTTTGTTGAAATTTGCTATACTTCTTTATTGTTTAGTGTCCTACAGACTCCACTGATTTCACAGAGGCCTCTCCTGATCTATCTATAAGAATTTCTCATTAAATAGGAAAACTACTTAAGTATCAAGGTGATAAAACAATATTAGGTAAGATTATGAAAGCTTACACACACCACTTCTTATTTTCTCTGCTCCTGATAAAACAGCATGATTGCACCATTGGTTGTGTAACACAAATGAGCAAATGACATTCAAGTCAAAAGGAGAAGGTTAGTTATTGTCATTCACACTTACACAAGTGTGACCCTGATAAACACACTGAAGCCTGAAAAAGAACAGGATCTGTAAAAGAGCGAGGCAAACACTGATGGCCTTCACCAGCCCCCGTGTGTGCTTGTTGAGAGAAGCCTATTGTGCGAGTGCCGAACACAGACCTTGATGCTCACTTTTTTTTAACATGAGGAGGGAGCAAATGTCTGCAGCAAGACAGAACACACTCTGCATTAGCATTGCAGAATCTGTTATGCTTCACAAAAAGATTAATAACAAAAAAAAAAGAGGCCCGCCACGTCGGAGAGAGTCGATGGATATGCATGTTTGAGGATGTTTATGTGTGGTCTGATGGCCTTGGTGGAAAAGTGCTGCGAACACAGACGCAGGGGAGGAACACAGTGAAACACAAAGACAGGTCAGCACCCACACCCGCATATCTATTCATAGAAACATACATAAGCCTCATCAAGATAGGGCTGAGTCGCCTGCATTTCGATTAGCATACAAAATGAGATGGACATGCTTCAGTGGGATCTGTCAGGGTGATGGCAATCTCAGGGGGAAACAAAAACCAGTTCCTCTCCGAGCCTGTATGAAATTTTACTCCTCACAAAGAGGGTTTTAATGAATTATCTTAAAAGAAACAGTTCAACATGTTGGGAAATGTGCTTACTTGCTTTTTTACCAAGAGTTAAAAACAGACACCATTCTCCTATCAGTAGAATCAATATGAGTCAGTTAGCTTAGCTTAGCATTACAACAGGAAACAGGGTGAAACCAGCCCAGGCGCCAGAGGAAAATGTTGAGCGTTTCTACAAACCATGAATGTGTTATATTTGCATGTTTTATATCACATTGATGTTTCTAAAGTGACATAATATATGAGCCTACTTCCACATCCTGAGGCGAACGGCGGGACACCTAAGCAAGATTTTCTCATCAGTCCCGTTCAACTTTTTTTTATTTTCCTTCTTTTTTAAAGATATTTTTTGGGCATTTTTGCCTTTAATCGATAGGAAAGCTGAGTGTGAAAGGGGGAGAGAGAGAGAGGGAATGACATGCAGCAAAGGGCCAAGGGCTGGAGTCGAACCCGGGCCGCTGCGGCAACAGCCTTGTACATGGGGCGCCTGCTCTATCCACTAAGACACCGACGCCCCAGTCCTGTTCAACTTTTAGTGGTGACATGGACTTGTGTGTGCAGCTCAAGTGAAAAAGTGTTAGAGTGTGCAGTTTAAAATAATATTACATTGGAGATCACATTTATCTTCACTTGTAGCATTCCACTTGCATGAACACAGAGTTTACTTGCTCTGGACAAGTGTTAATGTTGAGCTCTGCGACAGGGAAAATACACTCTTTGGTGGACACACAACACTACCGGGTAGAGTGCACTCAGTGCACTGTGGCTTATTGAGTTTATCTAGAGATAACATGCAAATCTTTGCTCCCATAGACCAATTGATCGGTTGAAGAGTAGGGAAAATGTCAGTAAACCAATATTTTCTATTGCTGAATACAGCCCTAGAAGCAACCTGTCACTGTTTTTCCAGCAGTCTTTTAGTCACCAAATCTGGGTGTTTTGCAGAGAGTTTTTCCACCTAGGAGAGTGCAACAAAATGCAGCAAGATGTTGCTACTTCTCCAGCGGGGACTGTGCACCTAAAACAGTGTATTTTAAGCTAAAACATGATCTTTTTCTAACCATAACTAAGTGGTTTTTGTGCCTAAACCTAACCACACGTTAACCACAGTGTTCTTGAAATGTAAAGTATCAACATATCCACTACAAGATAACGATTGGGTTGTTGAAACTGTTGGCCTGGCTCTGTCTGAAGGTAATTAATAAGAATAATAGTCACATAACCCCCTGTTAAGCTACTAGAATTATAATTATATGTCTATAACTATAGGTCTCATGCTGTGCTGTGCTGTACGCCTGCATGCCCATATGTTCAAGTGTATGTGACTCTTGTTTATGCCTGGACAAGGCTCTTTAAAAGCTCATCTGTGCGTAACATCAGGGTGTGTGTGAGCGATAACACGGCGACTGTCTGCCCAGCATGTCTGCTTTATTTGACTGTCTGTGCACCGTGTCAGTTCACTCTTGGTCCTAATAGACAGCAGGAGACTCCAGCCTTTCTGCACACGTCTGCGTCTGACTGAACAGTGTGGAAACTAAGACACTGTAATCTCATGACATCAATGTGGACAGCACACGTAAAAGAAAAACTGTCAAGGTTAAAGTCTGCATGGATCAAATGTATCGACTGTACAAGACTAATTAATTTCTTTTTGCCTTTCCCTCTCAAATAAAACTGACAGCCAGCACTGATTAAGTCAAAAAAAGTGCTTGTTGTGAAATAAGAAAAGTTAGTGAAGCATCTTTTCATCTCTACAAAATATGCAAAATACACACTGTTCTGCCCTGTCCTTCCTGTATGAGACAGCTCCCCTTATTACTAACTTCCCCTGAAGAAACCTAATTCAGCTCAGACTTTCTGACTAAGCACAAAACCGAATCTGTAATCTTGCACAACTAACAGTGCTGAAAAGTTAGGAGTTCGATTTTTCGTGTCAGAGCACACGTCAGAAATGAGCCAGCTGCTGAACGACTTGCACTATTTTCTGTCATGTTCTGACATCAACCTGCTGGCTCATTAAAAATCTGATCAGGCGGTTACTTATATCACCGCTGGAAAGGCTGACTAAAGAGTTATAAAAAGGCTACATGCTGAGAAAGAGAGAGATAAGACAAGATCTGGAGTAAGACTCAACAACCTCTGACCCATCAGGTGTGTTACAGTGTTATGAGTCAGTGGATAAAACTGGAAGTGAGCATTTAAATTCAAAAGAAATTGCTAATATCAAAGGGAAAACTCACCATATTGAAAAGTAACTTTTCAAAGGCTAGAATATATGTGCGTCTTGAAAAATTGGCGACACAGATTATGAGGTGGAAGCCTGATTATGCAAATTGTCAAATATTTTTGGTGCATACCATTTTGGCTTTTGTCCATACGTAGATTTTTAGTATGGATCCTTCACACAAATGAGACCCCTGAGTTATAATAACAGAGCCTTCACTCAAACAGCCTCGTCCTGCAACAGGAAACTGTGCAGTTAAAACAACCAAAGAGCTAACAGAACAATGGCCAAGCCTCAGGGAGAAGAAAACAGTGAATTGGTTAAAAAAACAAAAAACAAAAACAAAAACAAGAAAGAAGCATATTAAGTATGGATGATTGTTAACAAATAAAAAAAAATACATACTAGGGAGAATGGTATAAAAAATATTGTAAAAATATCAGAAAATCTCAGATCTCTAATGCAATATTCACAGATAATAATAATCTAAATCTCTCATTTAACACAAATTTACTGCAGTTATTGCGTTCACTATTTGGGTTAAGTGTACAGTTTAGCAGTTGCTCTGTAATGTTATTTTTATGTATTGAATATATCAAGAAATATCTATGAAACATTTCACTTAGTCAGGGGTTGTCAGTTCACTTAATGATAGAAAGGTGCCGTTATAGAAAAAGGTTGAAAACCACCGTCTTAAATTAAACATCAAGGTAAGTAAGTTATTGAAATATATTCAAATGAAGTATGTAATGGAGGACATGCAACAAATAACTGCTAATTATAACGTGTAATTAGTAGTACTTTGAATGAATATCTCTGGATTTTAACAATGAATCAACTAATCAAGATAATAATGGGCAGAATAACAGGTGATGGAAATGACCAACAACAGCATCTCTATTAACAGATTAACATAGAGTGGAGTTTTTTAAGGATAAAAAAACGCAACGCTAAGGTAAAAAACAGGTCAAAGGAAAACAGGAATACAGGAGGACAGATGGAGCGAAGAGGAGACAGCACACTTCAGGGGTCAAACCAGGACTGAAAGGCGATCCAGGGACAGTAAAGAAGCCCCTGTCCTGTGATTCGAGTGCTCTCTGTCAGTCTAAGCTTCTGGCCAGAGATGGAGCCGGTTGCCAAGGAGACACACCACCTTCAAGCAGGACGATGGCTCTTACAAATCAACCCATTCATTCCTGTGACGTGAGCAGCACCGACAACAGTGACGTGAGTGTACTATGAGCCCGTGTGCTTGGGACTGTGCAGCTCCTGGTGAGAGGAGCTTCATCTTCAGACCCGCCTTTGTGCTTTTCTCCTCTTGTCAATGTCCGTGGCTCCACAGGTTATCTCAGACATATACACTCTGACTATAATAGAGTCCACTGCTTAGCATGTTAGTGCCAACTGTCCTGGCAGTATGTTTCCCCCTCCCTTAGTGACAATGAAATCACAGAGACCATCTTCCTCCTCCCATTGGCTGGTAAGCTCCATGGTGATGCCCTGTGATTGGGCATGCCCAGCATGCACTCTCGGCCAATCAGGTTCACTGTATCCAAGAGACTGAAGCATGTAAGGCTATTTAAATCCAACCAGAGACTCACAAGATTGTTCAGATGTATATTTCACAGTGCAAAAAATAAAAAGCTGGGGGGAAAAGGTTTACGAGTGGACGAATGTGCAAATCCAGACAGACCTGATTGGTCTTTAAAGTGGTCGGCCCATCTAGACGGGTTAAAGAGACCCAGAGCGAAGCGTGAGTTGAATGAATGAACTTCTGCATCATGTACTTCTCCTGAACCTTGAGTTTATCCATGATTATCGATCAAATTCTACTTCTCTGCACTGATGCTTGAATTGCAGTTCGTGATGCTTGAAGAGAGCATGGACAGCACGCTTAGAAGCAAATGGACAGAGGAAGTAAAAGCCAGAGGTCTTTTCTCCTGTACAACTGTGTGTCAGGGGGGCGGGCAGCCAGCTCTTGGTCTTTCATGGTGCACCCGGAGCAGGACTGTTGACCAACTTACAGTGGACCACAACGAGTGTGAAACTCTTACTGACGAACACAGCGTAAGTCTGCGGCCATTTTGTGTCCACTCATTTTTTGAAACGTCATAGTTTCTGTGACGACAAAATGGCGGACAAATCCGATTGTCGGGGTGGCATCGCAAAATCCTCTGAAAAACAAAATTTAACAATTTTGCTCCAAGAATATACTTAATATTTTCATGCTGTAGTAGATCATTTTGTGTTTACTGCTGATGTGAGACAGTGTAAAAACTTTTCTCTGTATCTCTTCTGTTGAATTACATTTGTTTGTGGTAAATAATTATGTCATTTTCAACTTAACTTTTACACAGTATATTGCTTTTATTTAGCTTACACTTATTTTCCCACACGTCGTTCTGTGTCACATGTCAATAGAACAAGCTATCTGGCTTACAGGATTATAGAGAATGACCTGTGTGTCTTTTACATGAATGAGAGGAGAGGTGAAAGTAGGTTACAGCAGCTACGACCGCTGATCCCAACTACAGAACGACCCCCGATAACAACAGAAATGCACTTAGTGGAGGTATCTGAATGGTAGTCAGAAAGTGGCAGAAAAAGCAGGGTATTTTGTGAACTTAATGAATCTTGAAGTGCAGGTTCACAGTAGCAAATGTACACAATATACAGTTTGATATCTCAGTCATTTGTAATCTCTATAATTCAATGTGCGGGAGCTATTTTTTAAGGGAAGCACAGGTGACGCATAAAGATTACACTTGGTTCTAAATTAGAGCATTTTTGTTTAACTATTTATGCTTTACTGATATCATCAGTATTAAAAGAAACATTTTTAATTGCCTTGATTTCAGTGGAGTGGAGCTGTCGATTTCCTCCTACACCGTGACACTGATTTGTGACTGTTGTTAACCAGCTTTATCAGATTATGGCTGCAGTGTTTACCACACACACCCATCTGCTTTAGTCTATATAACACCGCTGTGGTGTTACTGTATCCTGTGAAAGTTTGTGTTATAAACTTTTAAACTGTATGACAGCATATTGCTGCTATAGGCTAACATGACAAAGAAATAAAAAAATATACATATAAATACATATTTTCCCAGTTTCTCAGATGTTTTTCTTTCTTTCCAATAAGATTATTTTAGAGATTGTGTTATAATTTATGTTTTTACTCATCATACCAAATTATTTTACCATCTTTTCTTGCAATGACAAGAAACTTTCTCAGTATAGAGAGATAAATTAATTTAAAAACTTCATATAAAGAGAAACATATCCAGTCAAAGCCAAAGTAGAGACACCGGATAGCCTACATAGTGCATCTCACTGATCTGTATTTCTTGTTTTAATTTTTTGTACATTATCATGACTTTAGTAGGAGGCAATTTATGATGCATAATTCACCCTTTTGTTATTTCAGTTAAAAGATGATAAACATTTGTACTTTTCCCAACTGATTTGCATTTTTAGGGGTTGTCATAGTCTTGAATTCTGGTATAATTCATGGTTTTATTGCCAAAGATTAGTGTAAAATGGAAAATATTTTATAATGCAGAATAAATTGAAGAGTATTTTCACCAGAAATTTTGTCCTATGGGAAACTTGGAAGTGTAAGCTTTATGTGCCATTCAGTTTTAGATTGTACATAACTTTTAACATTTTGTTTGTGTTTGTTTGACTTGTAGGATTTTATAAATGCATGTATTTTTACCATCTTTAAGGAGCATAACAGACCTTTTTAAAAGCAGACATTTTGGCCTATCATACTAGGAAAAGCACAGGTGTTACTAATGACACTACGATGCCTCTGTTCTATTCAAAAGTCCTGGAGAGTGTGAGCTAGCATGTAGAACCCTGAAATAAAGGCAGCTAAATGGAATTCAGCCATTGTTTCATATTTTACCAGGGGCGTCATAGTGGGGGGGGATGTGGGACTGATTACCCAGGGTGCCAATGAGAGGGGGGTCCGTGAAAAGCCTGGATTGGATAGCTTTGTTGTGTTTGCAATTTTTTATTTCTATGTAATTAGGGCCTCAACTAAATTAAACGCAGATCATTTGAAAGACTGAACTTTGTATTTAAAATAAAAACATTGGAGGCTCAATATTGTTCTTACTCCAACTTTTCAAATACCACTATGTCAGTGAACCTCAGTGGCAGACACTGACACACAGAGGCATCTTTGATGAGGAATGTCACGTGAGGTTACATCATGCCAGTAACCGCAGTTATTGTAAGCCATGCCATGATGTGTGCAACAGTTTTGTTGCCTAAACTTGAGCAAGTAAACCTAAAAACAAAGTGATGTAGCTACATTTTGACACAGACTAAGCATTTGACGAGCAGAAACTGCAAATTTCCTGTGAAAACGGGAATGTATTTTGAAAGACACAATGCGTGTAACAGCGTAAATTGACATGCCATCCCTGAACATCCAAAACTGATGCAGGGGAGTACCTCACACATCATATTTTGACATGTAGGTCCACTGAGAGCAGCTGTATTTGACGAACTGGGATGAGAATGTGATGGAAGCTCTCTTACCCTTAAAGGCACAAAATGGTTTAGTCCTCAGTTGCAGTAGGATTCATCTCTGAATGCAGCTCAGTGAGTGACTGCTTATGCTGCAGGTCCACCAATGTACACTGTCATGTCTTTCCCTGAGAAAGGGAAAATGAGGTTCCAAAAAAGGAAGAAGGAAAGAACGTAAAGGGAACGAAGGCAAACTGACTGTAAAAAAAATTCAAAAGGTCTGTGAGAGAGACATTGACCAAGTGAAGAGATGTGGGGGGGTCCACAGAGGCTCCTAAATTTGGTGCTACACCCCTGTTATTTACACCTGTGTCTTTGTGAAAAAAGCCCGTAGAGACAACGCTAAACTTTTTTTGGGGGCATTTTTGTAGTTGTGTGCCCTCCATCTTAGGACCTCCACAAAGTACTTTCACCCCTAAATAAACGATCAAATCTTAAAATTAAGTTTCCTGTAACTTAGTTAGAGGGTGTATATGTATCAGGACAATTAGAAGAACGTGTGAAATCAACAAATTTGCCAGAAATAAACTCATTATACTTACAATTTTCCGTGCAAAGTTAAATTTAGCATCCAACCTGTGTACACCACTGGTAAACGAGCGTCACCAAATCCCGCGAGACTACCTTTAAGTGGAGCTCGTGCATGTGTCATCCTCGGGCTAGCTTGCTGGAGGCTGGGAAACTTGACAGTTTTCAACAAATGTCAGGTGTTACGATTTTTTTGGTTTCTCTGTGGAAGCTGGATCCAGACCTTACAACGATAACTGTCTCGACTATCACCCACTGATGATTTTACCCGGGTTAACGGTAAGTTTTCTACTTTTCTTTACTCTCAGTTTAACTTAGTGAATAGACTTTCATTCAAACTCCGGTTTCTTTAAACGCTTCCTTTTTCCCCACCACCTCTCCGTGTGATCATGGAACAGTCGAGTACATTTACTACAGGACAGAAGTTATAAACTGCTCTTATGGGGAATAACGAGCAGTTTAGCGCGGCTTATTGAATGCTGAGGTTATTTTGTTTCTTGGGTTTGTTGTCCAAGTCACCGCAGCGGCTTCTGGTCACCATGGAGACGGAGCGGGAACGCGCAGTGGGACTTCTCATTCACTCACACATGAAAAGTAAAATCCGCCTAATGTAATGAGTTAAGGTCTCACTGTTTGGGTTATTATTGAAGTAAACAAACTAAAAACTGTTTTATTGGGTATTTTATTATTTTATTGCATTTTCAAACCACTCCAACACCAACAATCAGCCATATGCTGTCAAGTTTTGCTCTCTAATCCAAAATTGTTTGGACTGTTGGACTAATTTTGGCATCCAACAGGCAGTGTGTGACCAGTGGGTGACAATACTATCTAGTCATCAGTGCTGGGATCTAGCTAGGTATATATATCCTCTAATACTACAGTTAGGTACAATTGTAAGGTAGACCCACGTGTACTTTCCACTTTATTTTTACTTTACAGATTAAGATTTCTCTGACTAAGAAGGATTTCAAATATCCCAACTTGTACTTTGGAAAATGGTGATGTCATTGTTCACTGTTTTCTGGCATTTTATGCACTTAAAGATTTATCAAGTTATGGCAAAAAAAAATAAATCTGCAGATTCAAGGGGTGGGGGAAAATCGATGCACCATAATATCCCAGTATTTTTGTGTGGGAATATCCTATCATCACACAGTGCCAAGTTTCTATTTTTTTACTATACAGATACATATTACAAATATAAATTCAACTTAAGGTAGCCCACTAGAATAATATAATCTACAGCTTTTTCAGTCCACTAGATACAAACTTACTGTTTTTTGCAAAAAAAATAACAGCTGAAGTGAGATGAACAGACTGAAAAATTTATATTATTAGATAAAACAGATGTTAACAAAGTTTTCCTTAAGGGACATAATTTATTGGTATTGAAAATGATTTTAATTGAAGCTCTCAGTGCCATCATGTAGTATATATCACTGATGGGCTTACTGAAGTTAGATTGGATGCAGGCCTTTTATTTGCCATAGTGTTGTTTTACATTGTAGATGTCTTGTGAGAAATATCGATGTATTGATACATATAGTCTCTGAATATTTGTGAAGGTTTCAATACTCATTTTCCACAGTATCGATACAGCTATACCAGCAGCTTTCTCACTCTCACCTGTCGTTAATGTTAACTGCAGTCATTTTGCTGGTACTAATCAAGAAAAGAAAAGCCATAGTTATTATATTATAGTGTTGTGATATTTATCTTTAATAAAAAATAATAATTTTATGCCTTTAAATGTCAAACTTCCTTGTGATAGCGAAAATGGTATTAAATATATATTTATCAAAATATTTTATCAATGTTGGAAATTTCAGTACCTTAGCAACACTACATTGTATTATTACAATTTTTACCTGCTCAAAGGATCTGGACACCTCTTTCATCACTGCTCGCCATGCTTCAAATGCTATTTACTCCAACCTCAGACACATTTAACACCTGCTGCTCATTTTCTGTTTTGGCGTTATCTTTTTTTTTTTCTTCTTTTCTTTCTAACTGTTCCCCACCAGTGAGACACCTTGTAACAACTCACATAAAGATGAAATCAAACCACTAAAGTCATCTGCAGACTGTCTTGGCAAATGTCACATCGACCTACATGACCTCTATGGAGAGAAAACATGAGATGTGCAGTCCCTTCATCCCACGGCGCAACTCTTTGAGGAAAACAAGTGCAGAAATAGTCAGTGAAGCCAGACAGTCCCTGAGAGTCCAGTCCACCCGGCGACCATTCACTCCCAGAGATGGACATCGGCAGCTTTTTGGAAATAGCTCTGTCCGTGCAGACCGAGACAACAGACCTCCATCTGCATTTAGGTAAGTTATAAATTTCACTTAAATCATGTTGATATTTTCAGGTTCTGAGATTGATTGTGTAATGAGCCTTTTTTTTTTTTCACTTTTCAGTCTTCATGCTCAAAATTTTGATGCTCCTGACTCCAGACCAGGTTCAGGGACTCGCCTCTCTCCTCTCGACCATGTAAGTTCCCTCAAACACAAATACACCTATGTGTGGTCATTTAAATTGTATTTCAGATTGAAATGAAGGTGTTATTTACTGTAAGCTCAGAGGCATGTTTGCATCTTTTAATATTACGAGTATTACCATGAAAAGTGAAAAACAGGATAAGGAGTATACACCCCTCTCTTCGCCAACATGAAAGCTTATCTGGTTTTAATAAATTAGATTATAGTGTTAATATATGGAATCAAAAATAGGAATAAATGAGTAACACAAATAAATATAGGATCTCTTTGTGGACATAAGTAGTGTAATTTGTTGATTCAAGTTCTGGTTCATTGTTCACACCATCATATTACACTAATATGTTTGTGTGGCACCAGAAGCCAAAGTTTCCAGTCCCCTCCGATGCTGAGGATCCATTCAAGGCCTTTCCCAAACCCCCGACTGACCCACTGGAGGTGAAGAGGGGGCTGCCAGGGGCGCGGGCACGCCTCCTCAGGGCTGGATCTCTCACCATGTTGTCTCCTATAGAGGGACACGTAGACGGTAAGGAAGGAAAAAAAATACTGATGCAAGTGTGGATCAAAGGGAAAAGACGGTGGATAAAAGTCATTATTATTATTATTATTATTATTATTATTAGATAATCATCCATGTTGTGTTTACAATAATATGCAAATAAGAGAAGATATGAGACGGTGCATTTGTTAAACAGGTAGAAAATGAAAAAAGAAAACTTCATTTATTTCACCCGCTGCATCTCCGTAAATCTTCTGCGCGGGCACTCGCGCACGAGCAGTTTTCTCAAAGGGAAATGAATGGAGCCATTCACATAGTGACATTATACCTGATTTACACTCTCTGTGGTTGGGCTGGGTGAAAAACGTGATATACTGCTGCTGAGTGGGAAATAAGCGCCCTCTCTCCCTCTTTATCTTAAACCTTGTCTCGCAAATCTGCTCTGCCATTTGCAGCAATAATAGAAGATGAGGATGTTTAAAATCATTGACTGAATTTGAAAATCTTTAACCTGAGTACACACAGTGTGTCACTGTGTACAAATTGAGACTTGTGCTTTTAGCTAACAAGGACAAAATGCTACTGCAGCATACAGCAACAACCTGTAAATAACTTCTTGCCACATCCTTTCTATGTGTTAAGTGAAAGAGAAATTAAATCCAGGCCTGGGAAAAAAGGAGCCATCAGCTAAACGACTCTCCACTTCAGACCACACCGAGGTCTGCAGTGGTTCCCACAGACCTGGCCCACGCAGAACAGCAAGTGAAAGGTACGTTTTCTGTCCCTCTGTTTGACTTGCAAGATCTGTCCTTCTCTCTTGTCTGCCCCCCCACCCTCTCCTGCTCCCCCCTTTTTGACCAGAGTGACAGTATGACAATGAATTGAAGATTTACAGGCACACAAAGGTTGCAGTGGTGGCCATTACAAGATGGAGTTGATTGTGCCTCCTGTTTTTGCTTTTCATCAAATCCTCTTCCGCCTCCTCCTCCTCCTTGCTTTCTTGCCTCACGCTTTGCACCGGGTTCCTAATGTTTCTTGTGTTCCTGTTTTAGTCCGTAACTTATGCAGACCTCTGGGAAGAGAAGTTAAAACAGGAAATACCTTCGTAAGGCTGATATCATTATAATTGTTTATGTTTTGTTTTGCGCTTACATGTCTGACCCATGATCCAAATGTTAACAAAAATAACACAGGCTTCTTTTATATCATACAGGGGCTAACATCAGGTAAACTCAAATCTAGAATTGGTGTTTTTTACTTCACTGAGACCTGATAATATAAAGTCAGTCAGACCACCATGGTGTCACTGACTCATAGAACAGATTCTTTAACTTGAGACACTCGAGCCCGGTTTAAACCCTCGTATACTTCACTGTACACTGTATCTTGGTCACGGTGAAATCCAGCTTCATCCCAATGAAACTGCCTCTATCTGTCATTACTATCATGTGACAGCTTTTACACCTTCACAGTGCAGAAAGGCTAAAAGCTCTGCTTTTTTCTGCCGACCTCATCAGCTGCGTGTCAACACGAGGGGCATAATTCTGGGCGTGAGGTCGGGGGCTGTCGTTACAATCCATCTGCCTATCGATTGGGTGGGGCAGCTGGGGCTGTAGAGGGGGGACAGACCATAAAACACTTTTACAGGAAATCTGGGCTATCGCCCGCAGCACAGGCTCCTCACCTCCTCCCTCACGAGCCAAGTTAACACGCAATGTTTGTGTAACTTGTTGCTGACAAAGAGAAGTCCCAGAGGATGAGGCTGTGGTCAAGTTATGATTCAAGAGGATCAGATTAAAGACTCCTTGATTGGTGTTAGGTCAAAGTTTTTGATGTGCTGTTCTTTGGTGTTGCAGTGAACCACATAAAAGGTACATTAGATGGAGATAGACAAAGTGGAAATCACAGAGATTGTCAAGCCAGAAGTACACTGACTGCAAGTGGAAATAGACACAGCATGACAGATTAATATGATGAGTTGGATGAGATATAAAGATAGGGGAGATTAGACATCCACTAGGTTCTTTTTCTCCAATAAGCCGAAGCTTTATAGCTCCAAATGGCTCTCTATTAGATTTGGGTGCCCATCTGGGCAAGGCTGGCAGCAGCGTGTGTTGTGACTGCAGTGCACTGGCCAGGCCTAAGACAGGGATGAGGTCATGTCTCAGAGAATGCAGTATCACACAAAGAGGCCTTATTATCAGGCTCTTAATCCTATCATACAGAGCCAAAGCCCCCTCTCTGACATTCACTGCAACATGCCTCGGCCAACACTCCCTGCTGCATATGCCCTGTGTGCCAGCTTATACCAATCACTCAAATCTCCATCAAAGTGAAAGTGCACTCTATAGTTACACCCGCATACTGTATATTAATGCTAATGTCGAAAAGCAACCTTCTGGTGATGCTCCAATGGAATAAAAAGGAGACATTTTTACTAAAGCTAGGGCCATTTTCTGTCTTGTACCTGTCAGCAAGACCATGAAATAAAACTCACTTGAGTGTAAGACCTCAAAAATATTCCATCCTGAGACTCAGCCTTTTGTGCTTATGTCACTGCAGAAGCTTCAGAGTACTGATAACATAATATTCTTTGTCTTTGAAAGGAGTGACTTCTATTTTCCATATTTTTTAAGGTTGATTCACTCATTTGTGTGGGACATGTGAAGTAAATTTTGCAGTTACAGCAGTGATAAGGATGACTCACCATGCTGTGTGTGTTCATCTCCATTTATTAATAGTTATACTCTCAGCTGGTCACGTAGTAATTAGTCATAAGACACACTACCTGTCGTTTTTTCATAGAACTTATCGTAGCATTGAGTCATTCTCTTAGTGTGTGAGCGGTAATAGTGCAGACTTTGACAGCGACATGCAGAGAGTAAGATGCAACAGTGACATGCTGAGGGCAAGCCACAACACATAGCACAGCATGACGAGGGGTGTGTTTTTGGGAGAACTTTACGGTTACTGCACAGAGGGCGGTAAGGCTGTGCAGACAGCTCACAGTGACAAAGCATGAACAGCTTTAACCAGACTGCCCACAAAGCTAAGATCTTAGTTCCTGTCTGTTAGGGATTGCAGTTTGTGATGCACAACGGCACACACACACGAAAAACTTAAAAGCAGTCACCCACAAACAGACAGACACACATGTATCTGCATGAGCGCAAAAGTACATACAGGGACACGCATTACAGATAACAGCACCTGCACACTAGGCTCAACCTCTGCTGCAACAGGGACACCTAGTGGCCAATGATGGAAATACACCTGTGGCTTAGTGTACAGAATATAGTGTCAGCAACTTTTCAGATGTATTCTTTGGCACAATTTACTGTTAACTATTGTGTTTTTCTTTCAATTTAGTTTTTATTATTATTTTAATGTCCAAATGAGCCCCCAAGTAAATAAAATGAAACTAAACAGTAGTCACATATGTCTCCAAAATCTAATGTAAGAAGGCTCTTTGTGTTCTTGTGTTTCTTTGTGCCTACAGCAGAATAATGCAGCCTGGTGTTGACTCAGGCATTAGACCCACAGAGTGCAAAGCAGGACCAAGAACAGGTTTGTCCAGATACACTATATGAACTTCTTTGAACCCTTTTTTTAACATATTTAACATGAATGGTAAATTTGTGCAGCATGCAAAATAAAAATGTAGCTGCACCGTTACCTAAAAACATTCACTGATCATACTTGATTTATTTTCTAAGATGTCTAAAACTGAACTGAAATCAGACCAAGAATGCCTAAATATAAGAGTGTATAAATTTGATTGGGGTGTTGTTGCTAAGGGCCTAATTTGCACCATGCGAGGCAGCCAGCCAATAGCTGAAAGAACTGTTGGTTTGGGCAACCACAGTTTCCTGCATCACACCAAGCGAGGGGGTATGCAAATGTTCAGCAAAAATGAAAAAATGAAGGTGCATGGCGTGTGAGAGATTGCAGACATTTGCGTGCGCAAACATGCATTCACACATGTTTTGATCGCACATGCACGCACTCAGTTGCCCACACGCAGACTATTTCAGCACAGAAACAGAAATCAGAGGAAGTGTAGCTGTGGATGGTGACCTTTCATTGTGGCATCAAACTTCCTGCTGTTTTATTTTAAGACAGTGAACTTGTGAACCATGCTTGCCACTTGCGTTCACTGTCTGCATTTGGATGTGGTAATTGGCTAACTACAATTCTCTCTGCACATTTCAGGGCCGGGGAACGGAGACAACAGCACAAGCGCAGAGGGGGACGCAGAGTCAGTGGTGTGGAATAATATGATTGCTCCTCTTCTCCAACAACTAGAGAGAGTGGCTGCAGGTAGTGTGGGCTGTAAGGAAAGCCACTAAAAAAAGTGTGAACGTGTTACATGCATTACCTTTGACCAGATTCATTCATTTGATACAAAGAGTATATAGTTTCTGTCACCACCTGAACTCACAATCACACTTTTAGATATCACATTGTTCCTTTTGGTGTGAAGAAAGTCTCTGAAGCTAATCTAAAATGTAATGTGGGTGCATTAAAGGTAAGATTCTCTGTTGCCTTACTACATTTCATTTTCAACCTGCAGGTTTTCAGCATTGGCAGATAGTCATGCACCAAGTTTCACAAAATGAAAAAAGCACTGTCATTTCAACCACCGAAGACAGGCAAACAAAATAGTGTTATGTCTGGCATCCATGCAGAATTGTCTTAGTCTGAAACTGCAGTCTGGCAGCCATGAAATGAAATCTATGGCCGTGAATATTTTAACACTCTACAAATTTAATGGAAAATTCATTTGAAAGATAAATATTAAATATTTATTGTACCAAGTGCCTTCTGGCTCATGCATAAAACACCTTTCAGATTCAGTGGGAAATTGCAGGGAAGTGTTGAGTGTGAGACTGCAGCCGACCTTTTTTAGAAATGGCCAAACCCTGTTATTTATGCAGGGAAAACATTTATTTTACCTCAAAAACAAGGAAAAGACTCCACCCTTTCTCTTCTTCTGCGTCAAGATTGTAGCCGCCTGTTGCAGGATTGTTCCCCTGGAGTTGACCATTGAAACTCAAAGCTGCTTCTTAGAAGAGGGAGGAGAATGTTATTTTACTGCTGAGCTGTGCATAATCGATGTTGACGATTTAACCTCAAGTTCCTCATGCAAATGATGAATGTACACCATGCAGCAGAGCCCAAGGCATACTGCACGTACATTCCACAACATACACAAAGCATCACTCATCTGTATTTATATGAAACACACTTGCCAACACACACAAGCGGGTGTTTCCATTTTGGGATGTTTGCTTTCTCTGTGAATGTTTGACACGCTGCCCTGAACTTGACATGATTTCTTTTGTAATATGTGTCTTCCTGCGATGCCAGGCAGCTCCGAGGGCTCCTTGGACCGTCTGTGTGATTTGTGCGACGGTCTCCATGGCGCCTTGGCAGAAGCGGACATGCTCGGCCGACGTTGTAAGAGGAGGTCAGGGATACTTCGAACACTGTTCCGCCTCATCGACCTTAACTCTGCCCGGCTCAACCTGCACATCGCCAAGCTCTGCCTCGCTGTGAGTCGTCTGTGTCTGTGTGTGGGTGTCAGCATGTCTGCAGCAAAGTCACTATCACAAGGGCATCTGTGGTGCTTAATACAGAAGTGTGAAGTGTTCTTTTTTTTCCATTTCCCTTTACAGCTGTGTGTCAGTGGAAACAACCTGCTCAACATCTGTAAGCTCATCTTCCAGATCAGCCGCAGTGAAAGCAACGACATCCTCTTCCAGAACAACTCTATCATAGGTGAACACTGTTCTAGGTCACAGTGATCTAGCTTAGGTTTCCTATTCTGTACCAAGTTATATGTTTTAAAATATAAGTGAGAGAAGAACATAAAGGTACATTACATTAGTATAAAGGAACACACTGTTAACTAGTCTTCTTTATGTGTTTGTTGGCTGATGTTCCCACTGTTGGATAAACATGTTTTGTTTATGTCTGAGGTATCTGTGCTGCTCCGGAGCATAATGTTCTCTGCTGGCCTGGAGTGATTTTTATCTCTCTGGTTTTCATCTGTCTGGTTCTATTTGGTGCCATTTTTTGGAACCTCTTCACCACATCATTACACATTGCCAAAGTTCCACTCACTGTGCACAATATGGATGTTAACATTCAGTTTTCCTTGTATCTAGACACACTTCTGAGCATTTTAAGCAACGAGGATGTGTCCTCATCTGGAGAAGCTCTGCTGTACTGTGTCGGGACTCTGAAATTTCTCTCAGGAAACAGCGCAATCCTCAGACTCCTGCTGGACAAGAACTGCATCGGTGTGGCTCAGAAACTCATCCAGATGCTCTGCACAGCAGGAGACACCAACTTCACTATAGCAGGGCACATCCTCGTACAGGTGTGTCAAGCGATTACAGCGATTTTCAACCAGCTTTGTATCATAACAGTGCGGGTAGTGTATGTTAATAGATTATGTTAAACTTCCCTTCATCTTACCAGCGCTCATCTCTCAGCTAGGTTCCTGTCATCATGCAGATTTTTGCTGGTTCTTTTGCCCAGCCGCTATGGCCACAAACAGTACAGAAGCAGATTGAGAGAAAGACCCACCCTGTTCTTTCTCTCTCAAACTCAGACCAAATTCAGATCAAACTGAAAAATTTAGCATTAAATCAGGCCTATTTCTTGCCTGAAATGTCCTCAGAAACATATTTTAGTGCACTGTTTGACTGTAATATGAGAATTTGTGAACAGGAAGTCGGCGCTATGCTGTTTCCTGTTTTGTGAACAATAAAACTAAGTAGTGCAGATCAAACATGAACCAAAATTCTGTTACTGCGTTGCCTATTTTTCACCTAAAATGGTTTTAAAAACATATTTTAACTTTCTGTTTAGCTGTATTTTGAGATAGTTTGTCACCAGCCGGACGCTATATTGTTTCCTGTGTCAAAACAGGCAAGTTCGCATCATGTCAGCCACCAGTGGGAATATTTATTGGTGCAGTGCGGCGCAGTGCATTCTGGTAGTTTTCTACTGCTTCAGCAAAAGCAAATGGCACAGCCCCCCTTTTTTTTTTTTCCTCCGGTCATACAGCACAAATGTCAGACGAATTTACATCTTTCTACTACATAGATACTTCTTTGACATGCTGAGAAAGTTTTAAAGAATATTTTAAAATGCTTTGAATAAGTCATTAGATATCTGATGTACACCAATATTTTTATTACAACGGGGAAAACTGGAAGCATGCCCTCCTGCTCTCTAAGCAATACACATACTTTCTCAACAGTTTGGTTAAATGAGTAAAAAGCACAGAGTTGTGTGAAGTCAGAAAAAAGGAACACAGTGTTAAATATTCTTCTTTATGTGTTTGTTGGCCGATGTAGATTTTCCCACTATTAGTCACAAATGTTTTTGTTTATGTCTGGTATATAAGCTGCTCCAAGAGCATAATGTTCTCTGCTGGTCTGGCTACTTGAGTCTGAAACACCCTGCTCCACTCTTCCGAAAATGATTGCTGCAGACCGCAGAAGTTGGCCCAAGCAAACATCTTGAGCCAGCGCTTCATTTGATATCAAACACAACTCATTATGCTGTTATAAGAGGGAAATGAGCAGACTATGGCTCTCCAGAACATTCAGTGCTGCCGTGTGTTGGAAATTACTGTTTCCCTCTTGTGATAGAATGATTTATGTCCATACTGAATAGTTTCCGGTCGCTCTGCTGTATGGCGTCCTGTGCAGGCCAGCAGCCAGCCTTAATCAGCAAATGACCAACATTGTGTCCAAGCCACAGTAGGACAACGCTGACACGCAATACGGGTCTAAATATAAATGTTTAGATAAAGCTGGTACATTTGTGAACATTCCTTTTTGCAAACACTCTCACTCGTCTTTCTCCCTGTCTGACCTCTGACCCCTGTAGCTGACAGCGTCCTTGAGGAACCTTGCAGATCACCCTGATTCCCGTCCACTCTTCGTCTCTCACTCTCTACTATCAGAGCTCTGTGTGGTGCTGCGTCAGCACCACAAAGACCCAGACATCTGCACCAACATTTCCAGAATATACAGGTATCACTCTTGCACTTCCATGAGGATAATTGCTTCCTCATTTCTTCATCCTCCTCTCCCCAGCTCACTAACACACACCATCATACCTGTTGAGAGCTGAATCAGAACAGGCCATCATTTAGCTCTCAGCCTCTGTTCTTTGCTTTCCTTTGAGCTCCAGCAGTCACTCTCCTTCTGTATCCCCTGCTTTCCTTTTTTCCTCCAACATGGAGTCTCTTTTTTTTGTACTTGGGTCTCACAGAACAAGAGTCTCCTCCTGAGAAACATAGCATTTGTCAGTGGGAATGTGTCTATAGCGTTACAAAAACACTCAGGGTACTGTCTCAGCTGATTTCTGTTTCACCAGTTGCTGTGATGAATAGTTTTTAGCTTTTTCAGTACAGAGTTCTGAATGTGTAGAGGAGTTGAACTGTAAAGACCTACATGCAATATAAGAAACTACATGTGCAGTTTATGGTAGAGTTAAAATTAGAAGCTTTGGTCTATAAAAACTTGTTCAAATGGTTTGTTATGTTCAAAAGCGGAACATAACAAACCATATCCAAATTAGAAGTAACAAATTAAAAAAACACATTTCCTAGTGTGAACTTACCAAAGTTAGACACTACACAAATACACCAGTAAGCTGCTTTTAAGTTGCAGAAGGTCGGTGAAATACAGGAAAATGTGACTGTGCAGTTCACAGTTTTAAAAAGGCATCTTTAAGGTTAAACATAGACATAGGCTAAAATAGTAACTTATATGACTGCATACAAAGGTAATTGAAAAGAAAATACATATAATAGTTAAAGTGAGACAACGTAACAGTAAGGAAGTAGCGATGACTCAGGTAATCAAACTGATTCAGTAATGTCAGTTAAACCGTGAGATCTCTCTTAAGTTTGCTAACATTAGGTGGTATCAGCCCCGTGTTCCCTCAGCCCTATGTTCCCTCAGCATCAGAGCCAACCCTTCCATAACTGCTGCAGGGTTCGGGTTGACCATGTTAAAATCTGTGTGCAACTTTCTGAGATATTGGTGGAGGTGGTCCTAGGGAACATAGAGCTGAGGGAACATAGGGCTGAGGGAACATAGAGGGAACATAGGGTTTCGGGAATATAAGGTTTAGGGGATCACAGAGCTGAGGGAACATACGGTTGAGGGAATATAGGACTGAGGGAACATAATGTTGGAGGAACATAGGGCGGAGGAAATACAGGGTTGAAGGAACATAGGGCTTAGGGAACTTAGGGTTGAAAGAACATAGGGCTGAGGTAACACAGGATCAAGGAAACATGGGGCTGAGTGAAACAGAAGGTTGAGGGAGCATAGGGCTGAGGGAACATGAGATTGAGGGAACATAGGGCTGAGGGAAAGTGGGGCTGAGAGAACATAGGGTTCAGGGAATATAAGGATGAGGGATGAGAGGGCTGAGGGAACATGGGGTGCAGGGAACATAGGGCTGGAGTAAATTAGGGCTGACGGAACATGGGATTGAGAGAACATAGGGTTGGGGGAACTTCGGGATGATGAAACACCGAGTTTAGGGAATATAGAGCTGGGGGAACATAGAGTTGAGGAAACATGGGGCTGATTGAAACAGAGGGTTGAGGGAGCACAGGGCTGAGGGAACATAGAGTTGAGGGAATAAAGGCCTGAAAGAAACGGGGTTGAAGGAACATAAGGTTGAGGAAATAATAGGGCTCAGGAAACATAGTGTTTAGGGAACATTGGGCTGAAGAAGGATAGGGTCATTGGAACATAGGGATGAGGGAACATACAGTTGAGGAAACATAGAGCTGGATGAAACATAGGGTTGAGGGAACATTGGGCGAAGGGAACATAGACACACCCCCAATTAGCTAGCCTTAGCCAACATAAGCTACTGGTCATACCAGATCAAGTAATGTTGTAGCAGCAAAACCTTTGAGTACACTGAAGTATCAATAATACATGTTATATCTTCTGAATAATTTCAACACTTAATTTTTAATTGAAAGAATGTGATATTTCTCTCTTTAAGCATTCAAAGGCAAAATATAACACACCATAATTAGAAACGGAATCAAACATTGAGGTGGACGTGTTCTGCACTTTTACTGAACCAGTCAGACACCTAACTTTAGCTCAGCCGTAACCATTGTCATCACACGACTTAGTCCACTGAGGAACATCTTACTTTGGAATAAATGCTGTGCAACAGGTGCCAGCTACACTCTCTAGCTTTTTGGAGGATGGTTCAATGTAAATCCAGACACAGGGATCGGAGCACCAAAGTCACTGGAGGCCTTATCTTCTCTGTGACCCCGCTCTGATAGCAGGCCAGACGCAACAGCATCTGATCTCACTACCTCCACCAAACAATGTGCAGTGACTCCAGTGATGCTCTGAGTTCCCATCCTCAGTTTTTCGCTTCAGGTCTCATAAGTACCTCATCAATGTGTGAAACACAAAACAAAACATGTAGTGCTTTAGAGGTGTTTTTACAACACAGCCGAAGATGATAAAAGTCTAAAAGGTTGATCCCAGCCAAGACCTACTCATCCATCAGCAGTGTTGATTTAATATCTCCATATTTAGTCAGCATAGCAGAGCAGTCAGTGAGTGGAACAGTCACTGGTATTTGTTGTCCCCTCTCTCCCTCAGCAAACTCTCCTCTTACTCAGAGTGCCGCCTCGCTTTGGCCCAGACCCCCGACTGCTACCAACTATTTTTAGAACTGCTGAGCAAACATCACCAAAAACAGGTGAGTCCACCAGCCTCGTCTTGTGTGAGTGTGTGTGTGTGAGAGTCTGTGTGTATTAGAGAGAAGCGAAGTGCTCATGATGCAATCCGCTAAGCATGTTTGCCCCCAGAGCAAGATGTTTATGTACCTCAAGTCCAAGCACATTTACGGGACATTGTGTCCATCCGCACGCAGTGCTCGTCTCTCTGTTTTGTGTGTGTTTTGACATTTAATCATCCCAGGAGGGGCTGAGTATGTCAAAGAAAGGGGCGGAGGAAAGGAGGAGAAAAAGACAAAAAAAAATGAGGTGAGCTTGAGTTGGTACTACAGTAGAGGTGATACAGAGGTGGAGGGGAAGAGTGATAGACAAGAGGAGTGGGAGGACAGGGTGGGACTTTGGCAATCAGACATCACTGACATATGTTCTTAATCTCATTGGGAATAAACACACACTCATGCCTACAAATACACGCACACACAGGACATTAATACAGTTCATGCAACTAGTACCTTGCTCAAGAACAACCCGTCCTGTCCTTATACCATGTCACTGCACGTTTATGGGAGAAAATAGTGTGTTCTCAGCTCACCTGCTCTTCGTGTTATTTACTTACGAGAGTCGGGATACAAGGGTGACGCAGAGGGTTTCAGCTGTCGTCTTTTTTCTTGGAAAGTATGTGATAACTCATTAAAAAGACAGGGCGTTATTACTCTCCAACTTGTCTGCACAGCTATGAACTCTCTGGGGGAACTGAGTGACACTGACAATAGTGCTACTTGAGCTGCAGGTGAAGTGGCTTCTAATCTTCATATTGTAGAGAAAATTTCGTAGGTGCTGGTGTCGACTGTGTTTCATTTTCTCCTGAGAAACAATCTCTTTCTCCTGGGAGATCTTATTTATTCAGAGCAGTGTTGTGTAATACACTATTTTTTAGGTACTATATTTACTGCATCAAGCAAAAAATGCCAAGCAGCTGCAGGCTCCAGCCTTTATTCTGGTGTGTATGGGAGTAAATTGAATATCTTTTGGTTTTGGACTGTTGATCAGACAAAACAAGACATTTAAATACATCACCTCATGAAACTGAGGCCTTGCTAGCCAGCCTGCGTGTTAGTTAGAGTATCATCAGTGTCATTTTACCATACTGTTCATTTTGAACTAACATCAATGTGTTTACTTTGAAAGATTAAAGTTTGGTGTGTATTTCCATTGCAAGTTTGGTTTAAGTTAGATTTGAAATGGTACTAAAAAGGTCTTAAAAAGTCTTTAAATATTTTATACCTGTGGGCTCCCTGATAGATAATGAAGTTAATGTTTAGTTGCATCCCTAAAATACACATTCACATAATATATTTGAACCGAGGGACTAGTACAATCACACTCAAAATATATGTCCTCTATTATCTGCAGTCTGTTAATCTCTAACACAGAATAACTTGAAATGCTGTACAAGAAATTGTGTATATGTTTGAAGCCACTGAGTAAGTTTTTCCAACACAGTCTGGCCTTTCAGCCCCATTTGCAACGGAAATTAACATCAACACACACATTTTTTGTTGATTTGCTTTAATTCAGAAAGTAATTGCATAAAGATGCGTTTATTGACCACTAGAATACTCTCCACCACTCTCCCACAGGACCTTGTTGTGCGGCTCCTTTTCACCCTAGGGAACCTCACAGCCAAAAGCGACGAGGCTCGGCTGCAGCTCTTTCAGTGCAGCGGCTGCATGGACACACTCCTGCAGGTGTACAACACCTACCAGTGCAGAGACGACGACTCACCACACGCACACCCACAGAAAGATCCTCCTTCCCTCAGCGAGCCTCAGGTTCCTCCACTGAGTGTGCAGGAGGGTGAGGACGTGCTGGTGAAGTTGGTTAGGGTGCTGGCGAACATGTGCATCCACCCTTCTGTGGGTCCAGCTTTGGCAGCCAACACAACCTGCATTCAGCTGCTGATGGAGACACTTGGTGAGCAGAGAGCAGGGGGGACTTAAAGGGAAGGTTCAACCTTATTTCAACAATACATATTTTTCTCTTACCTATAATGCTTTTTATCAGTCTAGATTGAGTGTTTTTTGTTTTTTTTGGGCTGAACTGTCCCTTTAGGTTAAAAAAATAGAGGATACAGTCAGTAGCAGATAGACAGTTGTAACATTTTTAGATTTGTCCTTTTCACCCATGTTATATTTGTGTCATACAAAGGGAGCAGTGTGTGAAAATTTGGAGTTCTGATTAAGTTTAAAAATAGCTGTTTAGTACATTGTACGTACAGTATCTGCTAAGCACCCAATCACTTCCCTTGTGCTGGGAACAAGACATGACTTTGGTCGAAAACACACTCCTCATTTGTCTCTTCATTCCATCGCTCGCTTTCCTTTCAGCGCTCTCTGTTCGATATGCAGCACATCCTCTTTTGGCTTACCTGGGGTTTTTTGTTGTTTTCTTTTTTTATTTCGAAGTCTGACAGAGCGAAGCGCTTCAGTGCATGAGCAGGATGTTCTGTCACATCTCACAGCCGACTTGGTTTGTGTTTGTGAAATTCTCCCATGTGGTTAGATGGTTTCAGGACAGGTTGAACTGATACACAGATGGGTGTGAAACTCGATTTTACTGCTGCCTGCCTCCTACACACACAGCTTCACGGCAGTTGGGAGAGCAAGTTAAATAAACACAGCAGAGGTTGAACTGGTGAAAAAAAATGTCAAATCTCAAAGTTTAGAGGGGTGTGTGATAGATGCCAGAGAGTAAGAGGGGAAGTAAATTAGATAACTGAAGACAGAAACATAAAAATGAACGAATGACGGAGAATAAGGAGTTGGCGTGACAGCTGGAAACAGAAACCAAAATCTCAGTAGAGGACGAAAGAGTGAGTTTGGCTGATCCATGTCCTGTTTTGATCATGACAGGCAGCACTGTTTTACATTACAGAGCTTTGAGTGAGGGGGGCACAACAAAGCAGCATTTCCAGTCAGAAACAGAAACAAAATTTAGTGTGACACAGCCGCTGGTTGACACCAACCGCAATATCTGCGATTTATGACCAAGCACACGACATCTGCTGCTATATCAGGAACAGACTCAGTTTCCATGCCGTTCTCGGTGTCATGGCTGGTTGGACTGGGTCACACTGACCTTTGTATGCCAGCTCATGATCAAACCGGCTATATCAAGCCAAAACCACAGAAAACAGTGTCTTTTATGATAATGTCACAGTGTCACATTAGTGTGGCTGAGCTGTAATATGCAAAAAAGGCTGAAAACCCACAGTGTTAACTGCATTTCTGCACATATATATCACATTTAAATCCTTCTATAATTGCTCTGTTTATCTGTAAATTATTAACTATTAATCTAGTTACATTTGCATTGCACTTTGAAATATGAAAAACCAACATTCATTCATTTTCTGTAACAGCTTATCCTGTTGGGGTGACCGGGGGGCTGGAGCCTATCCCAACTGACATTGGGTGAGAGGCAGGGTACACCCTGGGCAGGTCACCGGACGATCACAGGGCTGACACATAGAGACAGACAACTTCCTCAAGAATTCAAAGTAACACGGCAACACTAACTGATGTACAAATAGTCATCTTGTGGGTGAAGTATTTCTTTAATACTGACTGCAACCAAGTGTACACAATCCATGTTGCAGCTGTTTTATAGATTAATAATCTACCCTAACTTTATCTTCACCCCTTCATCAACATAACAGGAAGCACGGCTTTCACCTGGCTTCACCTGGTTAGTTATTAAAAGGGAAGGAGCACTTCATGTTGAGTTCTTGATGAATGCATGTGTTCTCTACAAGGTAATGAAAAGTTGTAATTATAAGTCCTCACATTATGTTGAGATGTGTCAGCAGAATGAAGGGATAGTAGGCAGAAATATTTCTGGAGAGTGAAAGTTCCTGTTGGCCGTGCAGTGCGGATGCTCCCTCTGTTGGCTGTAGTTTATATAGGAAGGTTATTAAGGAAAAATCAGAAACATCTACTTCAAGATTTCTGTCATAAATGATCATAATTCAGTGTTACTCTTAGTGGTGATTAGTTTCTTTCTCCTTGTGTGTGTGTGACATAGAGCTGAGGTCTGTGCAAGAAAGCGAGGAGCTGTTAGTCAATGTGGCTGCCACCATCAACAACCTGTCCTTCTACCAGGAGCAAAGCTCTGTACTCAGACGCAGTCAACTCACCATGGCAAAGTGTAAGACTCAAAGACAGATTCATTTTACTTTTAATTTGCCATTTTCCTGCTTTTGTTCCCTCGATTTAACCCCCCTATATCTCTCTTTCTTTCTACTGAAGTGGTGTTAAAGTTGGTGCTCAGCTCCAGTATGGACGCCGTGCTCGAGGCCACGCGTGTGTATGGAAATTTGACACAGTCCAAGGATGTACGAGACTTCATTATGCAAAACAAAGGTATATATGTGATAGATGCAAAACAGACACAAACAAAACACCCCAACATGAGCCTGTACTCATTTCCTATTTTGTTTAAGCCATACACAAGGTTCCCACGGTCATGAAATTCCTGGAGAAGTTATGAAAATAGAAAAACTGTTTTTAAGGCCTGGAAATGGTTTTGAATTAACAGAGAGTTTTGACAAAGCTTTGCATATACATTGATTTGGCTATTGTTTAAAATAAGTTCATAAAGCTGCATTGTAAGAGCCTCATTATCGCACCCTGCGATCGCTATAAAGGGCTACTCTTACCTATTTTAAGCTACTTAAGTGAAGTCATGCAACTCTGCATAAAGTATTTACTGATTCTTGCAGGAAAGGTGGTAAAGAAATGCCATGCTTGAGTTAAAAAGTGATCTCTCTTTAAACCCTAATAAGACACAGAAATAAAAAGGCTTATGCAAAGATACATAAATCATATCACCCAAGCACAGAGCTTTAATACCGAGTACCTCGGCACAGAACGCCTGGTACAGAATGCTTCTCTCCACGCTGTTGTATCATGTTTAGGCTGGACTTATCTGCAAGGCCAGCTATAGTCAGTATAAACATGCCTGCTGACTCTGGTGATAGCTGCCCTCTTATCTTTGCCCTGCTTTGTCTTTGTCCGCTCCCCCGCATCATCATCTTTCTCCCTCTCCTTCAGTGCACCAGTTTGTAGTGACGCTGCTCGACTCAAAAAGCACTGAGATGTGCTTTTCAGCCTGCGGGGTCCTCACCAACCTGGCTCTGGACGCCCCCAGCAGGGTCAGTCTCTCAGCAGAGGGGGCTGCCACCAAGTAAGGACTGATGCACTTAGAGAGTTTGTTCATGTGTGTCTGCGTGTGTGTGTGTGTGTGTGTGTGTGTGTGTGTGTGTGTGAGACAGACAATTCACAAACTTCCCATGAAATATAGTTAAGGTTAGAGCCTGGCGATACACAGAAAATAAAATATCACAATATTTTTTAATATATTATATATATAATCTCAATATCTGTATTGTGACAGTATTGTAGGTTGACTTTTGGTGGTTTCACAATATTTTTACACAGTAAGATTTTTGATAACAATAAAACATCAATAAATAACTTATACATTATTTTGAGATATCACCATAATTCCTGTACTTAATATTTTGTCCCAGTTTGTTTGCTACAGGCCTTGAAAAGTATCTTTGTAGCTAAAAAGAGCAAGAGCAGTCTGTTTGTTGAAGGAATAGTTCAACATTTTGGGAAGTGATTATTCTCTTTCTTGCTGAGCGTTAGATGAGAAGATTGACCACTCGCCTGTCCACCAAATATGAAGCTAGAGCCAGGAGACAGTTAGCTTAGCCTCGCTGAGCTAAAGGCTGGAAACAGCTAACCTGGCTCTGTCCGAAGGTTACAAAACCCAGCACAAAATGCAGCAGTAACAACATGTGGTTTGGTGGTTTGGTGGTTTGTCGGTTTGTCGGTTAATTGCAGGATGATTACCTTCGGTCAGAACCACGTTAGCCGTTTCTTCCTGTTTCCAGTCTCTGTGCTAAGCTAAGCTAACCGGCTGCCAGCCTTAGTTTCACGTTTAGCAGATGGATATGAAATTGGTCAATCTTCTCATCACAGTCTGCTAGAAAACAAAGAGTTTTTTGTTTCTTGATTTCCCAGAATATTGAACTGTTCCTTTAATAACAGCAAACTGAGCTCATGGTTTCTGATTTTCTGGCAAAGCTGAGTAAACAGTTTTGTTTTGTTTTTTTGAGGGGGAAATATGGTCTTCATTTTGAAAAACTTGAGCACAACAACTCCACTGACACGAACAAGATGCTTCTAATCGTCTCAGATTTGATGTTATTTGTTTTCAGTAGTTACACAAGTAAGTTTATCTACAGCTAAAGTTATAATTACTGATTTATCCACTTAGATTTTTAACACATGGCAACTCGATCTTCTAGTGCAAGCTTTGTTCAAGCTTTGTTTGAACATTTGAGTTTTTACTTCCCCTTTACACACACACACACACACACACAGTCATCTTACAGATGTAGGTCCAATGAAGTGGAGCTAATGCCCACAAACCTGCCGGTCATGTGGATCCCTCTCCCTCAAGTCACACGATGTACGTGTCCGTGTGTGTGTGTGCGTCCGTGTGTGACCAGGCTTGTGGACTGTCTGAGAGACTTCGGACCAGGTGATTGGCAGCTGGCAGGCCAGGTTTGTCAGGCGCTGTGGAACATGATCGGCAGCGGCTCAGAGAGGCTGCTGGACACACAGGAGAGAGAGTCACTGCTGGAGATCCTCACCACATACTTAGGTCAGTGCACAGTGTTATTACTAATCCTTACATAACAGGAGACGGAGACATGCTGGAGAGAACATGCTCTTGTTCACATCAGTGGTCCTCAGTGGGTGGTGCACACATGTATTCCCACTGTCACGAACATGATACCTCCATGGTCACATCTGGGAGTTGCCCACAACCTGTCACTGAAAAGTATTCAAAACAAACCTGAAACCTCTTACTGCTCTCTCTCATCCTCTGTCCACTCTCTTTGACCCTTCCTCAGATGGAGAGGAGGCTCTGAAGTGGGTAGAAAATGAAGATATGAGGGACTACCACAAGGCATGCTGGGAGTTAGAGTTCCTACCTGTAGCTCAAAAACTGATGAAGATGCTCCAGCCTGCAGACTGGACATCCTGACAAACTGGCACTTTGAGTTAAGAGTTTCATGTTGTCATAGAAAACGTAGCATTTTTTAAAAACTTTTGAACATTTAACCCAGAGTCTACATTATAACTAATAAATGCTTACCTCCTGTAGGGTTTAAAGGTGGCTGTTAAGGTTTGTAGTTTCCTTTTTCATGGAGAAAGCACGTGAGGTCAGCTTGAGTTCATGTCAATGCTGGGAAAAAAAAGTCAAAACACTGTTAAAAACATCTCAATCGCTGCTGCAGCATAATTAACTTATCCAGTATCCATCCGTATGCTCAAGTTTTATTATTTACCAGAGACTCAAGTCACATGACTGAGATTCAATTCAGTCTGGAGTCACAAATTTCATGACTTTAGACTCGACTTGCAACTGGACCTGGACTTTAACACCTATGACTCATGACTTCTCTCAGACTTGAGCCTTATGACTTGAAAACACTTGATACTTTTCCCCAAGCCCAAAGATTAAAAAGTATGTAATTCAAAAAGTGTGTGCCATGAATCATCTCATTTCCCTTTTTCTCAATCAACTAATGTTAATGTCTTTCTTTAATTTGGGCATAAAACATAAAACATGCAACAACATATAACTTTAACTTCTCACTTTAAATGGAGATTAGTCTGACTGAAAATGTCTTACAAATTTGTGAAGAGAACTTTTAAGACATTTTTCCAACATGAATTCACTTGTTTTAACAAAAATGTTATAACAAATAATTACAAATTTTAAAAAGCATTCAAGATTTTTGTAAATGTATTATCTTATTACTTATTACTCTCTATAAAATGGCATTACATTTGGTAAAGAATGCATGATGACTCGTTTAGGACTCGAAACTTAAGGGCTTGGGACTTGAGTGCTAAGACTTGAGACTTTCTTCTGACTTGCAAAACAGTGACTTGGTCCCACCTCTGCTAAATACTCAATTGAAGTTGACTGTTGATGTTATTTTTCATGTACCTATGAACTTTTTATAGCCAGTTTTAAGGCCTGCAGGTGGTCAGTGTGTCATATTCAAAACAACAGATTTTAGGTGGTTGATAAAGGTGATTATGCAAAGTGTAAGAAGCAAAGTGAATCTGTTTTAAATGGTAAAATATATGTACGCGTGTGTGGATGTGAAAACTACCAGATTTCTTTCTTAATTCTGTATACTTTACAAACAAGGTCTTCATTTATTTATTTCTAAGCCTTTGGTCACTCTGTATCTCATCAGTACCAACAGCTATATGTTTTGATTATTTATTTATTTATTTTTTTACACATGTAGCATTTTGTATGCACTTTACTTCCCTTAAAGCTCACAAAAGCCTGAAGTTCTGGGTACCTTCACATGTACAGGGATAATTTAAGCTCTTTGCACATTTATATTACAGACGTGTTGTGTTTTGTAAGCTCACCGTGTTGTAAAGACTCTTCTATGATAATGTTGTCTTGAAAACTGATGACTGACCTGGAATTTACCTCATAAGTAAAACTTTTATTGCCTGTAGATAGTGTGGTGTTGTACACAATAAAAGAAAGTGGAAAAACATCTTTTTAAAGCCTTTATTATTACACAGATATGGGGCCAGGCAGTGCTTACAAGTTACACCAAGTAGCCTAAAGTACAGCATTTCAAAATCACATCGTTATTACATCGAGACAAATCAGAAACGGCACTTAATGTAAAAACCCCCCAGGTGTCAGTCCCCCCAAGTTTTCACACAACAGTGACCTTAAAACAACCACAAGACAAGCCGATGTTTCAAACCTAAACGACTCATTAGCCGGAGCTAATAACAAACATTGTTCTCTACGTGAAGTTTCTCAAGTTGATATGAAAGACAGCTGGCTGATATCAAGGTTGCTTAGTTAATGTTTCCTGTTCCATATATTGTCTGGGAAAGCCACCGAAATGTGAAGGCAGTTTGGTTAGTGGGGAATAACACTGAGATAACACTCTCCTGGTGATTTGACAGACAGATGGGAAACACCTGAACTTCTGACACATTACAAGCCTCATCTGGGAAGTCAAAGAGTTTTCCCAGTGAGGTGTGACATGGAGGCAAACGGGAAAGAGAGGTAAAGTCTCCTATAGGAACCCCCTTTATCTTGATTGAAATGTTGGTCAGGAACAAAGAGAAACTTTGACCTTGACCGCACCACAGGAGCAGGGACCGTTAAGTTCCCACTGAGTCATTCAGTTCTCAAGCTTGTACGGTAAAAATGAAATTCACATGAAAGTCGCCGGACCGTACTGATGACAAACTGAACTGTTCCCCTGAGCTCAGCATACTGTTGATGAAGTCAGCTTAGAGTGTACTTTGGAATATAAGGTGATGTCTTTTCATGAGTCAGTTAGTACACTTCCTGTACTTGTGCAACTGAACAGTGGAAGTGAGCTGATAGTGACACTGATTGTGCTGTTTGATTCCTGAATTGTGTCGGCCTCTCCACATCTAGTACAATCTCAAATGATGACGCAGTGAAATCAAATTGTTTAGGAGAAAACTACGAATGATACACGACAATTTATTATCATAGTTTATTTTTTTTCATCTTTTTCATATAGTTTCATATAAAAAAAGTGTCAGTAACTGACATCAGTCAGAAGTTTGAAAAAAAAACCTCCACTTCCTCTCAAACCACTTCCAAATGTACCATTCCTTTATCATCACCTTCCTCCTCCTCCTCACTCATTCGTCTGTCTGATTCTCTCAATCCACCCTCAGAAGAATGCAGTACTTTACTGGTTTTTAGTAAACAAAAAAACAAAACAGCAGAGGGTTCATACCTCTGTTCAAAATAAAAAAAAAAGCTGCTTTTGCACTGGTTAGACTTCCCCAGCAGGGAAATAAGCACAGCTACAACCTTTTGCGTTCGACAGCTGATCGACCGCAGTCGGCCTGTGTGAGCCCGCCGGGTCCCCCACAATGGGAACGCGGCGGCCCGGAAAGAGTCTCTGCTCACCAAAGAGCACTTCTTATAGAGAAAACAGAAGAGGTATTCATTTACTGGTAAATTCACAATCCAAAGCTTCGAAAGTGTTAGGATGACCAGGCAGCTGGGATAAGCGGAAGACAAGATAAGGTATGGTTAGGGCAACCGGAAGCAAATCCCTCCTGGAAAACCTGGTTTCTAACTTTCTTTTTGATTAGCTTTTTTTTTTTTAAATCTTATTTTTTTCTCCCCATTACCAGAAAAATAAAGACATCATCATCATCAACAACAACAAATGATAAACAGTTATCTCACAATAACAGAGCTACAGCAGAAGCAAGAAGTCTTTCCTTCAAAGTGCCTCGCTTTTTTTTTTGACACATGAAATTCAAAGACAAACTTTTCTCTCTCTCTCTCTCTCTCCATCATTTCTGTGAAACACACACATACACACATTCACACCTCAGTCATTATGAATACAGAACTCACCCACACATGTACAGTCAAACTCAAAAAGGGCTCAGACAGTGTTCTTTGAGTTTCTTTTCACTCCTCTCTGGTTTTCACACACTCCTTGGATTAGCTTACATTGACATTTGAGATTTGGGGGGAGGAAGGACAGGAGGAAGGGGTCGGGGGTAATGCAGTGGATTTCTAATGGATAGGGGGATTAGGGGATATAATGGGGTTGGGGGTGATTTGGGGATCAATATGACCCCGCTGAATACAACATGGGAGCAGCAGCATCAGCACGTATGCACACTGTGCTGGATAGTTCAGGCACACGTTACAAAAAGAAAATTGCCCAAAGTTAATGCTTCCATCTCCAGTTACCACTAATAGCAACCACATCGACAACATCCCTTGATACAAAATGAAATAAAAAGATATTAAAGAAACTAAACAAATATAACAGTGACGACAGAATCAAAGTTTCTGGCTGCACAGCTTTCTGGGGATTTTCTGTGGGGCTTCAATCTACCAGGAGACACAAGAGATTGGCAACAGGCAGGTGCTGCATGCTGGAATACTGAAGCATCGTCCTGGATGAGCCCAGTATCAGCGCTCAGGCCCGGCACAAACTCCCCCCAGCAGAGCAGGAGTTTGCTCCAGGCTGCCCTCTCTTGGTCAGGTTTGGCACCGCAGGCAACACAAGCTGAGTCTGTGTGTATCCACTTTGAGTTTGAGATGACTTTCTTCAACAGTTTTTTTTTCTTGCTTTCATTTTGTTCTGATCCTCTTCTCAACATCCATCCAACAAGCACTGTCACAACCCAGGGCTTCTCACGTCTCTTCCACATTTTTGTTGAACCCCCCCCCCCACCCCCCCCTGTGATTTTTTTTTTCTTGAAGTGTCCCATAACGAGCAACAACAATGACAGTAAAAAGACAACGATAAAAACGCCAAAAGCACTTCATGTCATGTAGCGGGTGATCGCTCTCAGAGCGTATAACAGTTCTGCCTGCATTCGCGCTTCCATAAGAAGCAGATTAACGTGGACCTGCGGGAGAAAACAGAGAGAAGAGACAGCTGTTAGACACTGTACATTCATCCACCAATAGAGTGCTGCAGGGATGATGTGACTGTAGGCTGACGAGGAAGTTAGCATTGCCCTGGTTCCCTTGTCAAAAAGCCAATGAGATTTTTCCAATGGATTTTGGAAATTAACTCTGTTGTGTGGTCTCATTTAGCCACATGACATGTAAAGGCTTCAACATTTACAAGTGGGATTATTCAGTGACAAATTTTATGTCAAAGAACAAAACATGAAAATATCTTAACACTGTTACCTACAGACCTTATTTCAGGAATCTGACCAAAAATCCATTCAAAAAATCTCATTGATTTTGAGAAAAGGAAACCGGGACAAATGCTGACTCATTTCCTGATAAAACAGCTGGTACATATCAGGCCATGAGTAATCAGGATCTCACCTTCTCGGAGTGCTGAAACTGCCTCCAGAAACTCTCATACATTCGTTTGGTGGTCTTCTCAGGACTACACACCATAGTCTTGATATAGATCTTAAAGCTGCGGTCCAGAAGCTGGTTTATCTCTCCGTAATCGTAGTCATCATACCTAAAGAGCACAGAGAAACACAGTGTGAGGCGACAGAGCTCAACAGCACACATTCAAAAAAGTAAAGGTTACATCATACAACAAAGTTTCCTCAGTGTATCCAGCGACTGACCTGATGCCAAACATGCAGTGGATGTAGTTCCAGATGGCCCTGCGCAGCATGCTGGTGTCCACATCCTTGTGTGTTGCCATGGTGTTGTAGGTCAGATTGTAGGCCATCTGGAACTTCTCGTCCAGCATCTGACCAACATCAGGGTACAGTCTGTTGACCAGGGAGAAGCCATGGTCCTCCCAGCTGTAGTCCTGGAGAACAGAGAGATGAGAGGTAAGTAACAGGAACATCTTTTCAGATTAGTGTCCTCGATGTTCAGACTGTAGTGGATCTCTACCTGCACTCTGAATGTGGGCACATGTTCCCCCCTCCTGGAGAAGTCCTTGTAGCCATAGCTGGGGTCCTCGAAGTGTCGGGAGATGTCCCTGGAGGGGACGCCTTCCTCGTCCTCTGCTGTGACCACCAGCATGCTCTCTGTCTTCTCCCTCTCAAAGCGAGTCGCCATCTCCTCCTGGCTAGCCTCCTCATCGTCGCGGCACTCCTGCAGCTGCTTCATGCGCTCCATCAGCACCTCCACCTCGCCACACATCTCCTATGAAGGGCAAGAGAGCACGCCTGTGGTTAGGAAAGAGTCCTACAAGAAGTATCTTCACACAGCTGCTGCAAACGTCTTAGTATCTACAAATACAACAACACCCGCTGCCTGGATTTAAGTTTCACACACTAGTGAGAAGACCCTCACATGCTCTTTCTTACTACACACACACCATCCGTCACCACTCACCTGGTTGCCGAGTGGATCGTCGTGGTGAATAGCATGACCGTTGCCATTGGCAATGTCACAGACGCAGTACTGGCTGAGGGAGGGGGGTCTGAAAGTGTGCCCACCGTCGCAGTGGATCTCGGGCGTGATGCCGCAGCCAAAGGTGAAGGAGGCGAGGGAGTGGTAGTGTGTGAGGAGGACCACGGCATGGATCAGCTCCGCAAGGGACCAGCTGTGCTCCTCTGCCTTCAGAAGGCGCTGGAAAAAATAAAAGGAAAAATAAAGTGAGCACTGGCAACTGGAGCCAAATAATGACTTCAATATCACTGACCTTTGAGGAAGTGGGAAAATATGTCTTCACCCTTCCAAACCAATTTATTGTCTCTTCATTTTCCAGCCTCACCCCCTCCATCCCTCTGATCCCTCTGTCACTATACCTCTGCTGCTACAACTCCCAAACACTTCCAAGTTATACAGCTGCAGCTATACTCTAGCCTCCACCCATGATCTCAGCCCGTTACGCAACACTCCTCATGTCCACATCCACCCTCCAGACCGTGCCCGTCCTCTCACCTCGATGTGTTCCTTGGTGAGAAGCCAAGGTCGGTGGGCCAGGATTTTGTTGAGCTCTCCGAGCTGCTGCAACTTCTGCGGGGCTTCGTCCAGGCCGTTCAGCCACTTGGGATCGCCCCCAACCTGGAGGAAGTCGTTCACGTGGAGGTTGACCAAGTAGGAACACTGGTGTCTAGCTGCCGCCTGCAGGATCAGGATTGACCACAAGATGTTTAACCACCTGACACAAACAGTTAACTGAGGCGTTGATTTGACATCAGAGGACAAACATGACTGTACCATGATGCCGATGTAGTGTCGGTAGTGCAAAGACAGGGGTCCATCCATCTGCAGCAGGTAGTGCTGCGTCCGGAGAAAGCTCTCCAGGTACTGCGGGTGGAAGCCCATCACCAGAGAAATGTTGTCGAGACGACCGAGGGCTGCAAACGCATCCTCAAATATCGACTGTGTCCTGGCGTCCACTTTACTGACTTGAAGAATCTAACAGAAAAAACAGCAATACTTAAGCTTCTTGCATTTAGATTTGTACCAAAGTTAAAAGCTTCTGGTGAGAATGACTGTCTGTACCTCTTTTTCTGGGATAAATCTGCTTGGTCCGTTTCCTAAGGGTCTTGGGATCCTTACTCCCAAGTCCTGCAAGACAAGAAAAAGGAGAAAAACATGCTTTGAATACCACAGGAAAGCAGAGGAGTTTGCCTGCGATCATCACTTCTCATTTTTACAGTCACTGTATTGCTTCACCCAAAGTGAGAAATCAGAGCTGTTAGTTTAATACTAGTAAACATGTCGGATCCTTACTGGTTTAAATGGAAAAATTGAATTAATTATTTAAATAAATGGGATTTAATGTTTAATGGTAGAAGCGACATGTAATTCACAGCTGTCACAATGAGCTGAAAATCATGATTTAACACTTTATAATAGATGAAAAGTCTGAACACAAAATTATAACCCAATAAAAACCCTCTTCATTGCCTCTATTATGTCCTGTAACTTTCCGCTGCTTGTCGAGACATGTCTCCTAGCGGACACCGTCCCGCAGCGCACAATGAGGCAGATGAATATGAACGGGATGAATGAATGACCAGCCAAATGCGTTTAATTCAGAAATGACACTGGCTGAAAAACAACCCTTGAAACCTGACATGCACGCGACTTCTTCATCTGAACTGAAATCAGCGAAGACAATAAACCCAGAGAGGATTTATTGACCGAGGACCACAAACTCTTCGTAAACAGGCTGCACAAAGACTGCACTGCAGCTTGTTTGTTCAGAGGAAGGAAAAAACAACGTCGCTTGAAATTATATTGTGACACAATATTTTAAATAATCCAGATGTTAGAATGATGCAACTAAAGAAGCAGAGCGTTTTTGAATGGTGTTATTCGCTCCAGAAGCCTTTCTCCTTACCTTTTTGCTGAGCCGTTCACAATGGGTACATATCTTTAACAGGTCTGACACTGCAAAAGAATTATTTTCCACGGTTTCTGCCGGTGTGACCGCGTGCCTCATCGCGTGTCCTCGCTGCACTTTGATTATTTGAAGAGAATACGGTTTTAAACACCGTATTCCGGATGGCTGTTTCCTCCTCTCTTTGTTCCTTGAGGCACTGGGCAAAGTGCTCGGCAGTCAGCTGTTGCAGCCCTACAGCAGAATACCGTCCTCAACTGCTCATACATTCGGTAAATAAGTCGAGGCTCGTGCGATTGACGTGCGCGGCGGCCAATCGGGTGGCGAAAACAGCCTCGGCGCGGCCAATGGCAGCGGGGAGGAGAAAAAGAGGGCGGAGCGAAGCGTTGAGGAGAAAGAGGGGGGGGTCCTAAACGTGAGCAGAGAGAGAACAATCCCCCCTTCTCTAAGAAAACATCATCACTTCTCTCTCCTTCTTTTGTTCCCTGCTGCCATTGATCATGATTGAATTCACTGTGAAGCAGTTACACTCTGTGGGCTAAATAATGGAGGCAATCAATTCAAGGTGATTGCATGCTTGATTTTTCCTCTCTGATCAATTAATCAATAAATAATCAAGGTATGGAGAAAACACCCTGCAGGACTGCTAGAAACAGTTTTCTGCCAAACACAGATATCATGTTTGTGGTATCTCTGTGTGTTGATCTGTGTTATGTGCATTCAATGAAAACAACTAGCCAGCTCCAGCATGCAGCCCAAGTCCCCCTATTGGCTTCTTGCTGCACCAGGGGGGTAAACCAAGCCCCCACCTGTCCTTGGTGAGCAGCAGAAGAAGGTAGAGAGTTCTGCCGTGCAAAGATCAGCATCAGCACGCAGCGAGATGGATGGCTGCAGGACCTGCTGCTGCTGCAACAACAACAGCCCTTCAGTTAGTGGTTTCGCACCACAGCCTATCAGACCACAGATAATGCAATCCACCTATCAGCCCCTAGCTGAAGGACTCCTTTAAAAGCTAGGAGGAAGCAGAGACAAGGAAAGGCAGCTCTTATGGCTTTGTTTATCCCAGCCTGACAATAACACGTTCACTAGAAACAGTGTATAACTGGTTTATCACATCGGAGTGGTTAGAAAGTCAATAATTACTCAGAGCGATATCAGATGGGATCTGTCGAAAACAACACTGTGAACCACACATTTTATATTACAGTGTAAGATCCACCTTGCTTCACACAAACAGGTCTGAATGTGGAAACGACTGGCACACTTGTCTTTGAAAGTTCCTGGTAAACAACAGATAAATTTCATCTCAAAGCACATGCGAGTCAAGTGTTGTTTCCACTGCGGATTGCCAGCGACCACATTACAAAAGCATCCACATATTGGGCAGTGTGCACATCTGTGCGTCATGTTTCTGTGTGAGATTTCTAAATAACATGTTTCCCAAGCATAACAAAATACACTTTTCAGAGGTTTCACAAAGACTCGTTTCATTGGAAGAAAACTACACAATGGTTTGGCTTGTTTGGAAGAAGTCATACATTTTGTGAGATACTATGTTTCAGTTCATCCTTTGGGCAACGACCCTGGCTACATAAGTGTTTGGGATAATGGTGAAGAGATACACAATAAAACAAACAAGTTAAATTTGGAAACTGTGAGGAGATGGTGAGTGAAAGACAAGAAAAGGCACGTCTGCCCTGTGCACTCTGATCAAGAGCTTGCCAGGCCAGTTTGGCAACCGGCTGCAAGTCCCCAGCACTGACAGTTAGATAGCACAGTATTCAGCAGGTTCATTGTGTGGATCGAGCCAACTGCCCCCAGCACCCCCCCCCACCCTCCCTGGTTCCTCTCCTGATGCCACAGGGTGGGGTGCGGGGCAGTGGTAAACATGTTCCCAGGGCTGGAGTCAGCACTCCCAGGGCTGCTGGGAGCCCCATGGCTCAGCAAAGCTGCAGAAGAGGCTGGTCAGCGTTAGGGCTTACGACACACCAAACCTTTTCACATAAAAGCGCTTAGGCTCGGGGGGTCCGGCCTCGCGGACGGGGCCAAACACTATTGTCAGAGTGCACGCACTGACTCCTCTGTAGGCTTTACTGTACTAACATCAGGAGTATCTGTGTGTGTGCAGTGATCCAGGCATATCTGCTCCTTCCAACATCAAGGCTGTTATTACTCCTCCTGTTCACCGTCTTTGGTCCAAATGATAAAACCCTGCATGTTTGCAGTTGGTACTCACAGATGAATTATGCAAACCAGAGCGTGTAAACAAGTTACACAGAATTATAAGAAGCATGTGTAATGACAGACTCAAAACACTTAACATCCGTATAATATTATATATGTTTTGGAATGATTTGGAAAGCTCCAGACAAGGCTCATAAGTGACTTGAGTTCAGGTGTTTTTGTCCTACCCATAGAAATAAAACAAGTGGAGAGGACTTTGAACTGTTTTCCATGGTCATTTGACTAGTGCAAAAGAAAATAGTGATTGTTAGTTGTTATGGTGACATCACACGTCAGTCGGGCCATGAGGAGTGTCACACTCACTAGTCTGATAATTCCGTTTTGGCCTATTTTTACACAGATCTTTCTTATTACATCTAAAAATACAACTGTGCACTAATCCAAGTTTCTGTCTTTCACAGAACAAAGACTAACATTATCTTAATTGCCTTGTTCACTCATTGTAAAACACAAACTCCACAGAAACAAAATAGAACTAAAAAAAGTCTTGTTTGCCATCTAATTAGTTAGTCCAACAACTATCAGCTCATCAACCCTTTTTTATATCAAGTTAGATGTAAAAAAATATGCTGCCTCTACATGCCGTTATGCTCACAGTCTTTCTAACGATATGTAAAATAACTTTAAGTTGCTGACTGGTTCTCACTCTTTCTTGGTTAGCATTGTCGCCTCACAGCAAGAGGGTTCCTGGTTCAAACCTGGGGTGGGGAGCCCTTTTGTGCGGAGTTTGCATGTTCTCCAGGTACTCCGGCTTCCTCCCACAGTCAAAAGACATGCAGGTTAATTGGTGACTCTAAATTCCCCGTAGGTGTGAATGTGAGTGTGAATGGTTGTCTGTCTCTATGTGTCAGCCCTGTGATAGTCTGGTGACCTGTCCAGGGTGTACCCTGCCTCTCACCCAGTGTCAGCTGGGATAGGGGTTGCAGGGAGCTGAGGTCTAACAGGATAAGCTATTACGGAAAATGACTGAATGAATGAATGAATGAATGAATGAATGAATGAATGAATGAATGAATGCAAAAACTCACCTCAGTGAGTTTGCAACTTGAAGTGGTACACATAAAAATGGAGGCCGCTCAAACTGTCCTGCTACGCTGATTTGAATGGGAATGTCCATTCTACTGTCATTTTATTTCTGTGGTTGAACTCGTCTGCACACTTGAATATTGTCTATGGCATACACAGTCTAAGAAAACATGACTTCACACTTCAGTACATTGTGCCTGACTTGTCACCTGTAACACTTTGTGGTGTCCTCTGAGGCTGGTTGAGAACACGGTGTGACATGTGAAAACCACACTGCAGGTGTCTCACTGGAGTCTGGAGACCTACATCTTTAGGCGTCTCAGTTATTTGATGTCTCCTACAGTGATGTTCTTAAACGCCTGATCGCTATAAACACAGTAAGGAAATTATCTGAACCACTCCAGACATGCTTTTTATGATCATGTTTCCATGAATGAGCTTGTAAACACTTTGTTACTTGTTTGTTGTTTACAAGATAACACAGTGGCTGAAAGTCTCATTAGCTGCTGTGAGGGATAAACCAGTGACCTTTTAGCTACAGGATTGGCCACTAAGCCACCGTGACACCCTGGATCTGTAACAGTGTGAGCATATGTGTGTGTGAGTGTGTGTGTATGATGGGCGTTTGCAGCACAGGGGTTAGGACAACATAGGAAAGATTAGTTATACTGAAGGTTCCTGGAAACAACAGGAATCACCTCAGATTTGTTTTAACAGTGTGTCTATCATCAGATAGTGATCTGTTGGAGGAAAAGCCTGAACAATGGATACATTTCCACTTGTCTTAAACAAATACTAATCATAAAAAACATTCCCATTAAGAGTAATAGCCAGGAATATTATTTAGATCAAAGGTTATTTATATAAACACTTTAATGTCAATTATAAGAAGCTGTTGTCTGCTCAGTTATGACTACTTTAACACCATTTTAACACAACTGAAGCATCTTTACACAAGAAATAGCACAAATTTAAAGCGAAATTAATGAGAAATAACCCACAGTTTCCTGTCTTTGTGACAGCTAGTACTATTCTTACACTACATTTTAACTTTAACCATTATCCCATGTGCTCCACAGACGCTGGAGTTCAGAAAAAGTTACATCGGCTTGCTTTAATGCATGAACCAGTGGACACAGAAACTTAATGCACATGAGAGCACCAGCTTGTACACATTTCATGGAGGAAGAAGCAGATGCTGACAATTTAGAAACTGTGTATTCTGCCACATTTTGGTGGAAAACAAAATATGATTGCATATTGTGCTCCAGGAGTGAACTTTTTTCCCCCCACTTATTAGAATTTATGAATCCATTTTGTCAACCTTAAAGGCACAGTTTGGATGGATTTTTTTAAGTAGGGTTGTATGAGATATGGTCGAGGTCAGCTCACTCACTTTTAAGAAGCAGGCAGGAGTACCACCACAGGAGCTATGCAACACACTGCTTAAAAAGATCAATATTGCTTTAAGTGTACACCATATTTAGAATATTTTCACCACTTTGCCTTGTTGTTAGACAGCTCTTTCCGATGGAGAACTGCACTAAAAGTTTAACTGACCCATGCTCTCTTTAAAGCCAGACTCCAGTGACAAAAACAGTAATTTTACCTCACTGAACACAGGAGCTGCTGGTCTGCTGCTGCCTCGATCAGGTAGTTTGTTTGTGATATTGTGTGACTTTGGTGAATCTAAACTAACCCTTTAAAACCACCAAAGTCACACAATAACACAAACAAACTAACTGATCGAGGCAGGGGTAGACCAGCAACTCTTGTGTTCAGCAAGGTAAAATGACTGCTTTTGTTAATGGCGTCTGGCTTCAGTTCTCCATCTGAATGGGCTGTCTAATAACAAACTAAGGCAGTGAAAATATTCTACATAAAGCATAAACTTAAACTGTTACTGATCTTTTTTTAGGTAAGATTTGTTTTAGGTGGTTAAAACACATTTTGCAGCAGTATGTTGCTTAACTCCCGTTGGGGTACTTCTGCCTACTTGTCTAAACTGGGAGTGTGCCAATAGAAATCGGCTGTAGCTAATTACAGTAGACCCTTTCTACACTGCCTGTTCAAGGAGGGAATGTTGTGCCGTTATTTAGCCTCAACGTTTTGTGTAAAAGACACAAATGCGGAATTGGGGGAAAGAGTTGTCTCATCTTTAAGCCATCAGTGGAAGTAGTAACAGCACCAAATCAACATCTGTTTAAAAGGGACAGGCAACAGGACAAGAACATGGGCGGGACAGGAGTGAGGTTTTGATGACATATTATATCTGTGACCCACTGCCAGGAGATCTAAAAAGCAGCTAGCAGCAGTTAGCAGCTAACTCAAAGAAGATCAGCACACAAAAATGTCTGCAAATTGGGTAAACAGTGAGGTTCAGGTGCTCCTTACCCTCCAAGCAGAGGACGAGATCATATAACATGGACTGTAAATGAGTGTTATTGCCATGTTATGCAATTCTTATTGTTTAGATAGCGCTGACCAACTTGTATGCTGTATGTCACACTAGAAACCAACATTGTTATGTTATACGTCAAAGCCTTCTACTTGTGGAAGGACACCATGCTATCTAAAATCACACACTGGGGCAGCATTATGCCAGCGTTGTTTGATTCTGTAAACAAGCAGAGTAATCAAGGGTCTTTGTTGCAGCAGTATCACAGGATCTATATGTAAAATGGGCTGGTGATTATGAGTAAGTACCTCATACAACCCCCACTTCAAAAAATCAGAACTATCCCTTTAAATCCAAGCTCCCTATGGTTCAAACTACTAATAATTTACAGCCAACAACTTATGAGTCTACAGAGAGTGAGTGTTTTATGTACAAAACATAGTATCAGTCAACAAAGTGTGAAATATGTACCACAGAAATGTGTAGAAAGTTCAATAAGTGGCTCTGCCACTGAGGAATTTAAGGTTTAGTGAAGTACTCCAGTAAACAGACATGCAACAGTTGGCATGTTGCTATAACATTTTACAGCCAAGTTATGAGGATTACTGTAGAGAGAGGTATAAAAGTGGATACTAAATCTGGAACAATCAATTAGTAGTTTTAAAGTAAAGTAGCTGTTTCATTAAGATCCAACTGTCTACTGTCAAGTTCACTAAACTTTTTATAAGTAACAAAGTATGGCAGCTACTTTCTCAAATGCTCACAAAAGCAGTTGTTTTTTCCTTTATGAGTGTGGGGCAGAATTAACAGCAGGCTTAAACCAATAAAGAGGATGATAAAAGTTAATAAGATTAAAAAACAGAGAGAGGAAGCCATGCCAGACGCAAACTCGGCACACATGTGTGTCTCAGTGCTGCGGCTGCTGTGTTTTCTCATGCAGTAAGACGAGAGGGGAACCGCAGAAACTGTGGGGATGTTCAACAAGTGGCAGAAGTCCACCAGACCAGTTCAAACCTAACCTATCAGTGCACAGAGGAGAGGAAGCAGAAAACTCTCCAACACTGACATAAGCCTAGCAACAGGCTTCCACCAATCACAGGGCAGAACAACAGTTACAGGAACCAATCTTCTCTGCTCTCTCTCTCTCTCTCTCTCTCTCTGCCTCTGTTGAGAAAAAAAACCCAGAAAAGGAAAACAGAAAAAAAAAGTTTTGCTGAGGTATGAAGTTCACTGAACAAACTTATCTGGTTTGTTTCATAGAAAGTAATTCAGTTTACCCATGTATTTGTCTGAGTTTCTCTGACAAAGAGTGGCAAAACAAATGTCTCCTAACTTCACAGCAAACACAAAACCACATGGTTCAACTTAGCCCAGAGGCTCGCAACACCAACTCTCATCTGAGAAAAACAACCAGAGACTTTCTTCTCTGTGTAAACAGGTTCACTCTCGAACCTTCAGTGACCCTTTTAGCTGTAAAGGAGTAAATCAATACTGTGACTAATAAATATGACAGACCCACAGATATGAGAATACTTTTTTTAAACTTGTGCGCAGAGAGTGAAAACTGCACACTAAGAGGGTATCCCCCACCCCACTCTCCAAACACAGCTCTATGTCGAGTCTGTTCACCTATCACTGAGCATTTAACTGAGCTGACTGGATGGTTAACCCTTAACTGTCCACCAGCCAGCCCAACCTGCAGCCTTTTCTCTCATCTTACAGAGCAGTAATCACCCTCTAAAGCTGGTGCTAAGTTGTCAAAACCTGTTGATCATAAGCTTCAAAGTGAAAACTGAAGGTTTCATTTGGTGTAAGTTTCACCTGAAAGTGACACTTCACCCCAAAAATCAAAAATACATCATTGTCCTCTTATCTATAGTGCTGTTTATCGGTCTACATTGTTTTGGTGTGAGTTGCCGAGTGTTGGAGATATCAGCCGTAGAGATGTCTGCCTTCTCTCCAATATAATGGAACAAGATGGCACTCAGCTTGTGGTGCTCAAAGTGCCAACAGCAATGCCTCTCCAGAAATCATGACTCGGTGACTCAAGATACAGACAGACCTTGTTATGAGCAGTTTCGTGTTGGAACTATTTTCTTTCAACTGAAATAAACCCGCAAACCGAATCACCTCGCGGCAGGAAGTGTGCATCTACTCATGGACAAGAGGCTCATGCTCATGACAATGCGAGATGTAAATATTACTGGCTTCCCCCTTAGCTGAGCTGTAACCTTAGCTAACAGTGGTGCTAGGTGAGCTAGCAGTAGTTCAGGCCATAGAATTTTTTTTTCGTAGTGGTAAAACAGTGAAATTACAAATTCTGGGTCTGCCTCGTGATGCATAGGGTTAAAAAAACTTTTTCCCATAGACCTTTATCATAAAAGAGATGTCTGTAAATGATTGGATACATTTTTCTGAGTGTCACAATTCCTGCTGAATGACTCGTATCACTATCAGGATGTGATCTATTTGGTTCAATAACATTTCAGAAGTCTTGAAGAGCCGCAGATTTAATCATTTTATCCCCACTTATGAGAAAATGTTGGGCTAAACTGAAAGTTTGCCACTCGGCTCACAATAGCCTGTAGTGCGCTTGCCCTGTTGGCCAAACAATGGGTAATCTTATATATGGGAGTTGAATGTTTTTAGCTTGATGAGCAACTTTAATCAGAATGAAAAAGGCACGGCCTCCAACGCTGTATCTAGTTCTCCTTATAGATCCATACAGTAGATGCACACATCCTCCTGCGCAGTGATACATTTAGAGAGTGTAGTTCAGTAGGAAGAAAATAGTTCCTACATGAAACTGCTCACATCAAGGTCTGCGGATTATCTTGCATAACCAGGTAAGTAACCACACAAGCTGAGTGCCATTTTGGTTCCATTACATTTGAGAGAAGGCAGACATCTCTATGGCTGAAATTTCCAACACTCAGAAACTCACACAGAAATAATCTAGATTAATCAGGTAAGAGTAAAGATGATGAAAAAGATTTTGAGGTGAACTGTTCCTTTAATTTTCATTTGATGTCAAGACTTAGGAGCCAAAGTTGAATCAATGTGGGAATTGAGTGGACCAGAGTTGCCTCTTGGCCCTCTTTGAGTGACTCTTGGTCCCTTTTCTTCTTCTTTTTTCCCAGTCGCCTCTTCTCTGATCTGTGTGTTTTCTGGCAGGCTATCAGAGTGGAGCGGTCTCGCCAAGCGCCGGCTTTCCTGAGAGGAGAGGCGTGCCCCCCAGACCAGCGGGTCCTGGACCAGCGCACACCAACACTGGGAGGAAGCAGCGTTCCCTGGATTCCATGAAACGCAGAGGAACTGAGGAGACCTCAGGGAGCACACGGAAAAGAGGAAAAAAAAAACCTACAGACTGAGGGGGAAAGAGGTATCTGGGACAAAAGATAATCTCTTTCATGAATTTATAATGCCAGGGGTAAACATGTATATACGCGATTCCCTAAATAATCTATACATACAGTGGGCTACAATACAGGGGGAAAGGCGTTGGCCTGCAACCCCTGTGTGCACGTGAGGAAGAGTGAGTTCCCGGGGATGTTATTCTAACAGGGATAGGGCAGCTGTCACAATACAACAGGCTCCAGGAGAAAAGATCCCATAGAAAAACAGAAAATACCAAACCCTCCCCTGCTATCTTTAGCTTGATATGACACAGCCACTGCAAATCAATGAAAAACCCAGTCCTCTTTTCTCTCTATATTCACTCTGTTTCTCTAATAACAACCCCAGCTGTCCTTTGACTCCCCCTCTTCATAAAGTTTACTGATGGGAAACACAGGAGATAACAGTGAGGGGCGAGTCCAGAGGTGCTGCCAAAAGTTCAAAACTCTTGCAAAGTATCTGAGCAAATGTTTCAGATACTGAAGACATGCACGGTGGAGTCTAGGGAAAACTTATCTCTACTTTTATCCAAAAACATGGGGCAAACAAAGCTGACCTTACACCAGCACCGGGCCTCTAAAGAAAACAGCCCCCCTGATCTGACGCTGCTGTGTGCCTCCTGGCATGCACAGCTGTTTTTTTTTTCCCTCTCTCGCTCTTTCTCTGACAAGACCTTGGCTCTGCTGACTGAGCAAAAAAATGACTCATCTTACTGGGAACATGACCAAAAAGTTGTTGATCATCACCCTGTAATTCTTAATGGGCACTGTAAACCCAGCACAAAGGAGCCGACCCTTCACCTGTCTGTGTGGGAATACAGAACCATGTTGATTCATCCCCCAAAATACCAATAAACAACAAGTTCACAACAGCAGCTTACAGCAGACAGCGCTCCAGCCGGTAATCACTGTGGCTGGTTTGTCTCATCAGACACTGAATCAAAGGCAATAAAAACCAGCACGAACCGTTGAGCCAAACAGAGTTTTATCAATTCAAACAAGTGAGTCAATGAACTCTTTATATAACAGAAGAAGTGTTGACAGCTCTGAGAGACAATAAAGCCTGATAGAATACACGTTGGAGGCTGCTGCAAAGATTAGAAACTGCATTAATCTGAATTTATATCCGCTGCAAACGCCGGTTTCATTTCTGCCCTTCTCTTCTTCCACTATCTCTCCTCTCAATCTGTAACCTTCACCAGGATGTATTTTGATTGCGAAGTTGAGAGTGGATGTGATACTGCTGCTGTACTTTGGGGAGGGAGGAAGTGATATGGCCTAATCGCTGCCCTCAGAACCATTTTGGCCGTGTCCTATTACTTCATTAATAGGCAATGAGCCCCAGCACTGAATGGCAGAACAAAATAGCTGGCAGGGCCTAATTTGAGTGCGACGTCACGGCGACTGCCCCATTAATGTTTAATCATTTATGAAATGTCTGTTTGATTAGGTGGAAACTCGATCACCTTGGATGCTGTCCTCTTCACCCGTCGTCACCAACTCAATATTTCCAGTAATTTTAAAGATTACATTGATTACATTATTACATGTGAATATTACGTTGATGGTTTGTATGACATTGAAAAGTGGAGACAGAAGACATATGGTAGAGGGGGTGGAAATTTATTTATACACTTCCATTTATACACTTCCTGGTCCCTGGGTTTTGCTAAGATGCCTGAAATAATATCTGTGGTTAACTCACACTAATGCAGTTAACAGTGATAATGGTGTTGGATTTAACACCTGAAATTCTTGGTGATTTTTTTTAAACATTGGCTCCATTTCAGATAACAACTGACAAAAGCAAGCTTCTCGTTTCTAGCTGACAACTACTGCTGGCCCCATTCAATCAGAAAACTCAGTCTCTGGTCATCTTTTTAGTGTTTCAAGCCAACTCAATTTACAACATGAATCCAGATCTTAAATATGCACTTGATGGCTACATACTTAATGAAAGGCTAAAGGCTAACGCTTCTGAGCGCCATCATCTTTTTTTCAATTGTTCCCAATTAGGAGTGAGAGTGTATGTGTCCACATGCAGACGCCTAGAGAAAAATCACCACACCCAGCCTCTTTTCTCAGAACACTTAGTCTTTTTCGTGCAGCCGCTCGGAGTAGTTCTTATTGAAAATCTTAACATCTCAGAGAGGGTCTGGTGTCGTCACTGCCGCTTCTTTCGCTGCTGTCTATCCCAAAACTGAATGAAAAACAGAAGAGCGCATTTATGGGAGAAGATCAGTCGGACGCTGAATGTTGCTGGTGAATGTTGTGCTTTTATCACTGTACACATTGCAGGCTTGTTGTTTACTGTGTAGTCAACCCACTGTTTACATAGCGCTATGTTAGCCACCTAGCTAACACTAATGTCAAGATATTGTTGTCAAAGAAACATAACCCACACCTAGCTCGTCATTTTAATAAAGGACTGGGAGCTTTTTTTTATGAAGCACCCTGCCACTGCTTTTTCTACCAAAAAACCACTACTGACACACGCCCTAAAGCTGCATGTCCCAGGTAAACAAAATCAACATCCTTACCAGTTGATGGTTTATGTTAATGACATGGAAATGAAGAAGCAGCACTGTTCTTGTAATGCAGAGTAGAGCCAGTAAGAACTAGTATTATAGTAGTGATAAGAAAAATATAAGGTTTTCCATTCTAATATAACCCTGTCTGACTGTGAAGGTTACATACTTACATAGATACTTGGAGTTTTGCTTTATTGTTTGAGTGGCTCTGCCACTGTGTTTGGCAAACTACTGCTATCTTGATAATAAGTTTGGCTGGAGTAGCTGGAGTGTAAACTTCCCCAAATCCAATTAAGAGCAGGACAAACCTGCTGACCCTACCTTACACTCTGAAATAGCATCAAGGACCAGCTTCCACACGGTGGGGAAATGCAACACAGTGAATGTGCTTTCACAAACGCAACATGTAACCCCAGAAATCAATATAGTATAAAATGCTTGCAGGTAATCTTGGGTTACAAGTGTAGGGGGTAAGTTAGATAGCCACATGCTAACAACGTTGTCTGCCATAAGAGCAGATAAACACACAGCTTAATACATTACACTTCTGTTCTTCTTAGTTCTTTTGGTTTTAAAAAGGCTAACAAAAAAAGACACCACTTTCAAAACTCTTTAACAACAAGCACGACCTGTTTCTTTTTTTACTGTCCTGGGTGATTCAACAAGGCCAGTGAAAGGTCAATGGGAGAAGTCTGAATAACAGCATATGTGCCTTCTAATAAACTGAAGTGTACAGATTACAGCTGTGGACTCTTGCACCACAAGTTCAACTTCAAACAGAGGTCCAAAATGACGTACAGAAAATACACACAGTAAAGCCAGCAGACTCAATGTGTGCAAACACGAGAGCGACAAGTACCAAAACACACAACTCATCATACATGTACATGCATGTTTTCCTCTTTGGACTGTACCCAGTAAGTTCCTTAAACATGAAAACACAAGCACATGACATGAGATCATGAGTTTGAACTGTCCAACACAACACTGGAAATGCTTACAGAGGCACATTATGCTCTGGGCTTAAAATATGTCCATACATCCTATCGGTTACGCAAACAGGGCATGCTGAGTCACTCACGCGTCTCACAGAAAAACACTATTTAAAAACTGTAAAATAGTAAAATTACTATCATAACTACATCTGAGTAAAGCCTTAACTTTTTTAGGGAGAAAATTACTATTTTATATTAGCATACCATACAGTATACATTTACAAATATTGTACATGTTTGCATTTTTAATGCTTACATGCTGTGTTTGCTTGATGTAAGCAAAATCAGCAGGGTTAGAAAAAGTCACAGACTGTATAAGAATAATGGACATAGCCACCGTGACATCACACCTTTGTTTGTGGACTCCCAGGAAGTGCGCCGGACTTTGAAACCAATTTGACCTACTGGTCAAACCATGTAAATACAACTTCTGGGTCCGTGACGTGATGCCGTGGGGCCCAAAAGACTTTTCCCCATAGACTTGCATCATGGAAGAGACATCTTTAAATTAGTGGATACATTTTTTTGAGCGTCACAACCCCGCAGAATGACTCATTTCACTGTCAGCAAGTGATCATTTGAGTCTGATAACATTTTGGAAAACTAGAAGAGCAGCACGATTAAGTCAATTTATTCCCATTCAAGTTCACTAAGGGCTAAACAAGAAGTAGTGGGCTTGCTCTTTGGGCCCAATGGTGGAGGATCCGAGTAATTTTACACCCGGAAGTCAAACTCTTTTGGCTTCACACACCACTGAGCGACGTTCATAGGGATAAACAGGGCCCCGCATACAACTCTGTATCTAGTTCTCTTTATACATCCGTGGTTTTAAAGCATTGAGTTTGTCATTTTGGCTTTTTGGTACCAGAAATCATTACCCACATTTGGACGAGAGGGTGGAGCTGTGGAGGAGCGAGGATCTGACTGAGAGCCCAAGATGCTGCCTTGCAGACAGTCTGTCACTCAGAGTGGCCCCGCCCTTAATTATGCATACCTTTAAGCTTTAATAAAACGTAAACAGGTGAGATATATTTTTAAAAAAATCAACCCAGGACAGTTGTCACGATGGGGAAAATTAGCTACAGAGATCACCTTTTTTGCACCAGGCTGTACGCATGTTTATTTCTGCTGTAAAGTTGGGCATTTTAACATGGAGGTCTATGGGGATTGACTTACTTCTGAAGTCAGCCTCAAGTGGCCGTTAGAGGAACTGCAGTTTTGAGCACTTTGCATTGGCTTCATTTTACAGCCCTGGAGGCTGATGCTTGGAAAAAAAAAATGTTTCTCATGAAATCTGGATTCTTTAAAGAAACATATTTTGGGCGTGTATTTATCCTAACAATTAATCTATCTAAAACTTTTTAAACTCTCCCTTAAAAAAGTGCTGGGTTAATGTGTACGGTTTGTGTGTATGCTTGTTCTTCACTTTTACAAACTCTCCATGGACCTCATAACCCTGAGTGTGCATTTGTGCACTTGTGTGTGCATGTGTGTGTGTGTGTGTGTGTGGTCCTCTGGCTCATGCCACAGGTAGGCCTAGTGTTGGACATATTTGCTCTGTGGTTAATCAATAACAGGCCTGTGCGGCTGAGAAAAGAACAAACCAACAGCAGAAACTCTTCCGTATCATTCCCCTTGTGGACTCAAGTCCGATTCAAATATCTCGCTAACTTTGAAGTGTCAGATATAATTAGGAGATAAGACGGCTTCTGTCCAGTGCAGCATTCACTGCTTATATTACTGCGGTGACAAATAACATGAGTCAGTTTGTCAGTTCATGCAGCAAGTAGACGCCTGTTTAGGAGTCAGAACGTTATTATTTTATGATTGTTTATTGATTTGAATTCTTCTAAATTTTTTTAGTGTAAACGAGCACATAGATTATCTGGTGCATGATGGGAGCTGAGGTGCAATAAATGGTCTTACATAACTCAAAAAGGTAGACGTCATTCTATTAACTGGTGATGCTTCTATTGGGGTTTGATAAAAAAAATAATAAATTCATGAGTAAGCTGATAAGCGGAAATAAAACGCGGTTTAGCTAACTCAGCTAAATTGGCTCTGTGGCTTGAGTGAGTCAGAAGCATTGGAAAGTTATGTGTATCCACATTATTTTGAAAAGAGGAACAAAAAGGGCAAGGGCATCATGACGGAGTGAAAATTGCACCCAAGAGTGAAGAAAAGTAAAACAATCCAATGAGTATAAAAGTTTGTCTCAAAAGATTTCATACTTTTTTGCTGTATATTTGACACTAACCACAACCTAATAGACTCCCAATCTAGCAACATGCATGAATTTAATAAGTGACGTCCCTCATCGGTGATTATGTCACACATAATGGATGTGGGGGGTTACAGAGGGCATTCATAGTGAATGAAAAGATGGAGGGTGGAAAGAGTGATGAGAGAGGAGTGATGAAAGGTAAGAGGACAGGGGGGAGAGGATTATTTGACCAGTGTGCGGAGAGAAAGCGCCTCGTACCTTATCATGGATAAGCAAACACCCCACACCGTCTGGAGTGACATCACTGTCCCTGAGAATCAATAACCAGCCACTTCCTGTGCGGCAGAAAAATCGATGACTCTGTACACTAGATTACCTATCTGTGCCCACTCACCTGAGGAGGCACACACACACACACACACACACACACACACAGACAGACACACTACACACAGCTAATGCACACACTGTAATGCAGAGCACATACATGGGGAGCATTAACAGAAACAAACCCACTGTCACAGTTTTCACCAAGGGGAACCGTATTTGTGCAGCTCCAGTGCAGAGTCAGCCCATTATGGGATTAGTGGCAGCCACAGCGCGGTGTAGGCCTTCTGTTGAAGTCTAAAGGGGATAATGGCTCTGCCAAATCAGATTTCTGTCAGGTTTCCCACACACATACACACACCTAAATATCAAAGCAGCACAGCTCAGCCACAGTCTGCAAATCTCACAGATCTGCCTGGTTCCTCAAGAGCATTTATCAACCTCTTCTCTATTCTCTATTTTTTTTACTCAATCTACAGGATATTATTTCACAATAAAGGCTGAGCTTGGGGTTAAAAGGTAATAAAAATGAATAAGTGGAGCCTAACAACATTTTGAACCACATGCAGGCATTTGGCATCGCTCAAAGAGCTCCTCGTAAATTTTGTCACCCATAAACAAGTGTCTAGTACGTGGAATGAGCTTGAAGCACCATTGACAAAACTGTAGCTGGATGTGCTCACGAGATTCTTTCAGCGCCGCAAGCAAAAAAAAAAAAAAAAAAGCATGGCTCCAGGCTTGTTTTCCTCGCTAAATGTCTGGGAGGAAAAGTTCAGCGTCATGAGCACGGCTCTCAGATTGCCGCTGTTCTCCTGCCAAGGCGAGCAGTGGAAGAGCAGGCACCTAACTGACAGCACTGGATGGGGGATAATGAGTAACTGAGCTCAGTAGAGTCCCACATCACCTGTGTGTGTGAGAGACAGACAGAGACAGAGTGTGCAACAGGAAGGAGAGAGAATTAGAGATAGAAATGGAAACAGAGGGTGAGAGAAGTATCAAACAACACTTTCATATCACACAAACTAAATACAGCCTGAGAGAAACGTGTGATCAGACAAGTTAAAAACTGATGTCTGCTCTCAATTTCAAACGCAGAAAAGAAAATACTAAGCACAGCGTGTTAACTTCCTGAGGTGACGAAGATAAAGATGCGTTTACTGAGTGGGTGTATTTTTTTATTTGTCTTGTTGGGTTAGCCACGGCAGATCTTTCAGTACTGGTTTCAGGTAGGTAAAACGAAACGTGAAAAGTGTGAGCTGACATGACAACCTCTTCTGATCTTCACAGTGCGTGCTCACCTGGGACGCCATCTGTCTGTCTGTCCACATCCTGCAGAGACTCCAGATGCCACAGAGAGAACACTTTGTTATACCAGCATGGCTAAGATGTTTCCTAAGTAAAGATGGTCACCTATCAGTCACTAATCAGATCTTACAGATATGGCATATGTGAGCTGCTGTTCTTTTTTAACTGGTCACACGAATGATGAAGAAATTTAAAGGGACAGTTCACCCCAAAAATCAAACATACATATTTTTACACTTACCTGTAGTGTTATTTATTGATCTAGATTGTTTTGGTGTGAGTTGCAGAGTGTTGGAGATATCAGCTATAGAGATGTCTGCCCTCTCTTGAATATAGTGGAACTAGATGTCACTCAGCTTGTGGTGCTCAAAGCGCCAAAAAAAATACATTTGAAAAACTCAACAGCAATGTCTCTTTCCAGAAATCATGACCAAGTTACTCAAGATTCTCCACAGAGCAGTTAATCGTAACTATTTTCTGTCTACTGAACTACACCTGACAACCAGAAGGAAGAGTGCATCTACTTATAGACAAAAGGCTCGTGTTCGTGACAGCACGAGATGTAAACATTAATGGCGTCCTCCTCGGTTGAGCTGTTGCGTTAGCTAGCTCAGTGGTGCTAGGTGAGCTAGCAGTAGATGCACGCTTCCTTCTGCATGGTGATACGATCATGGGCAGACTATGAGAGAATGTGCCCCTGATCACAGACATGCAATAGGCCCCAGAACCTCTCCTAGATAGAAGCAAAACACACATACTTTGTGGTGGTTTGCCATATTTGTTGTTGTTTTGAATTTCTTTGTAGTCATTATGCATCTTTTCATGTGGTTTTGTGTCTTGATGGTAATTTTGTGTCTCCTTGTGGTAGTTTTCCTTGTCTTTGTAGACATTTATTTGTCTTTGAGGTAATTTTGTGTCTTTTTCTGGTCATTTTTCATCTCTTTGTGGTCTTTTTGTGTCTCCTTGTGGTCAGTTTGAGTCTCTTCATGGTCGATATGGGTGAAGGCAAAGGAGGGCCCCTGACACTTTGGGCCTGTAGGCCTGTGTCCAGTGGGTCCATTTAGTAAACCATCAAAACCTACAGTTGATGAGTGTGGTTCAGTAGAAAGAAATAGTTCCTACATAAAACTGCTCACAACAAGGTCTGTGGATTATCTTGAGTAAGCCAGTCATGACTTCTGGAAAGAGACACTTCTGTTGAGTTTTTCAAATGTATTTTTTTGGCTCTTTAAGTACTACAAACCGAGGGCCATCTATTTTATTATATTCGAGAGAAGGCAGACATCTCTACAGCCAATATCTCCAATACTCTAACAATCTCAATAGATTAATAGCGCTACAGTTTAGAGGAAAAATACATGAATTTGTTTTGAGGGTAAACTGTTCCTAAAAATATGACACATCATCGCATTAAGATGGTTATGGACTCTACGTGTAAGACACAACAGATAAGAAAGTGTTTGTTTTTCTGACTCGATAACAATAGTGTGCATGGATGTGTGTGTGTCGTTGTCAGTGTCTGTGTGAAGTGTGTGATCATGCACACATGTCTGGAGAGGAAATCTATTCTCTTGATGCACCGGAGCAAAGCGTTGGCCTATAGCCTTATAAATCTCTGACCCTCCACTAACCCGACTGTAAGGCCGAGTCAGCTCGCAGAGAGGGGACCGTCCTGCTGGGTGAGGGTGCGTTCTTTACGGGACTCCCACAGGAAGGCTTCACACAATACTTGGCTCTCCTTGAGGTAGACACACACATTAAGTGCTCAGAGGCACACACACACAGACAGATTAAGACAAACTTCAACACTCACACATAAAAGGCAAGTACACAGTTCCTCTCACATATGTTAAATGTACTAGCACACACAAATTCACACACATATACACACACACTCAGAGTCTCAAGCAGACAATGGACAGTGGAACTGTGCCATAAGGGAAGGCTGTTGTCCAGTCACTGGGCAACTGGGGCAGCAGATGGTCATCTTCCCTTCCACTAACACCAGTCAGGAGGGAGGAGGGATGGGGGAAGCGACGGGTGAGGCTCAGCAGAGTGGTCTCTGTCTCCGAGCGAACACCTTTCACCAAGTACATGGGAATGACTCAGCCATAACCCATAAAGCAAATGAGCTGGACACTGATTATCTGCAAGTCTGCACGGAGTTACAGCGCAGAAATGGAAAGTTTACTAGACCCAGATGCGCTGAGTGAATCGCGCAGTTTGCCCATGAGAGGCCGTCGCTTTCAGCGGTGTTTGAAATGAATGCCACAGGCTGAAAAAGACAAGCGAACAAACTCTGGTAAACCACAAACACAGGCGGAGAGCGAGGGCGAGCTTTGGTGCAGAAAAGGCAGAAGTAGGGGAAAGGTCAATTCTGACATGTAGAAGAAAAGGGGGAAAAAAGCAGAGGTTTCATATCCTGTTGACCAGTTGCTGCTTCTCAGCGTGAAAGTTTTGATTGGAGAGAATGCGCTGGTGTGTGTGTGCAGAAGTGTGTGTGTGTGTGTGTGTGTGTGTAGAGAGAGAGAGAGAGGGAGGAGGAAGAGCCTGCAGCCTACTGTGTGCGCACTGTAAAAAACTATTTATATTCTATGCTTGTCTCAGCCTATGTTAATGGAGGAAAAAACAACGGCCCTGCATTTTCTCCCTCTTATATTTTCTGTAGCATGTCAGGAGGCATGTTTTGGGTTGGCTGGACCCATAACAAGACTCATCTTACATAAATAAAGGACTGATTGGCAGCGACTCGCCAGCAAATGCGGGAGAGACATGTGAGCTATTTGTGCTCTTGTGTAAAAAGATGTCAAGTGCAGAAAACAACGTTGTATGAATGGAGCCTCTGTGTGAGCGTCAGGGTGCGCCTCCTTTTAAGAATACATGTTTGTCAGAGGGTTACATCACAGTGGAGGCATGAGAGAGGGACAAGTCGGAGGGAAGGAGAGAGAGGTCAAAGAAAGTGACGGCGGAAACGGGGAAAGTGGGACAAGGGAGAAAAACAGCAAAGAGAAGCAGAGAAAGGTGAGGGTGGGTAGTGTAAGTGGATCAATACACGGAGGAAATACTGCACATGTAAGTTTACATGTATGGAGATATGTAACTTCATTTTCTGTTTACAGTAGTTCACCAAGTACAATACCACCCTCGGGTGTTTTCTGTCAAACTGTTGACCTGTCTCCTGTCAATCGATACTCCTTTCACATTCCCCTTTTCCTCCACTCCTTTCTCAATTTGTTTCCCCATTGGCTTTCACTGCCGCCTTGAAGCAATCCCTCCCCGATCGTTGTTTTTGTCAATGGGACAGTTCAAAACAATGTGGTCAAAGAGCAGGATTCATGGCACGCCTGAGGGCCGGCTGACTCATTAGCATTAGCAGCTCAGGTCATGCCCGTGTGTGTTGGTGTGAGAGTGCATGTAGCAGATTGTTAAAAAAAAAAATAGACAAGGAACGAGTGTTGTAGGTGCGTGACATGACATGACACATTTAGCAAGTAAGCGTCTGTGACCTGTTAGTCTGCTACAGTGCAGAAAAACAAATAACGCTGTTTTTATTGCTCCAAGGTGCCTGCGATGAAACCAAACCATCGAGTCCTTCCAACTCTCAATAAAGTCTTTCTAAGAACTTGCTGGTGGATTCCTGAAAAGCCGCGGGCCAAGCTGCATCTGACTGCTCAACTATTTCAACAGAGTTTTGAAAAACAACATCGGGTGCCAAGTGCCTGTATAAAGAAGTCTTTTTTTTTAGTAGATTTAACTATAGCACTATAGGGAGTCGTTGGAATACTGCAAGCCACATCCTATCTTTCTTATTTTCACTCCTCAGCCCCCTCCCTTCTTCACTACCCCCCGTACCCCCTCCTTGCTATTCCCTTCGCACAAACACGGCTCTGAATAACATGTCTTCGGATTGAGAGAGCGAGGCAACAGAGGGTTGAGGGTAAAACAGAGAGAGACAGAGAGAACGAGGGAGGGAGTAGGAAGGGAGAAGGGGGGTTAACCTATATAGTATGCCATGTTTCTTTCCCTTTTGGGCTCCCAGCAGACTCCGCTTCAGTTTGATAAATAGCAGGCCCCCTCAAAGCAACAGATGCTACAGCTCAAACCCCAGCAAATTCGTCAGCTCTGTGCAAGAAAAAAAAAGCCCTGAGCCAAGGCCCTCCACGGCTGTTCCACATACTGACAGCCTGCCTGAAGAGCAACACTGCAAGTATGAACAGCACACATGGAAAACAGGGCCCCTTCTATACCGCTCTGCAGCCCCCCTCTGCAAAGACTACTCATTCATAGTAGGCCCTCAAGTCCCCAGACTTTACAGGGGAGGCACTTCCAAAAAAGTGACTGCTGCACTCCCAGCTTTCTGGTCAATTTCAAGTTTTTTTTGCACAACTTTTTCACCCTCGTATCTGTGGTTTGACACCACAATCACTGCTATTATTCTTTATCGGCTCGTCCTGGTTACAAATATTCCCCCTCTGACGTCCAGGCATCTCACTCCTACAGCTGAAATGATTATACAGCATGGAAACAACTGTGGAGGGACAAGCAAATATGTTTTCCAAGCTGTTTTCTGTGAATTCTGAAAAACACTGGCTTCTTGAAAAGTGCTTTTCCCCTTTCAAGACAGATTGTGTTTTCTCTGAAAAAGCCAGACAGAGGCCTTTCTTTGGGGGATTGTTTGGTGTTTTGCGGACTGTGTAGGAGAACGTTTGCGCTGAAGTGGGGGGGTGCAAGTTGTTTTGTTTGAGAGAAAATGAACAACACAAGCAGTGGGTGAGATATTTAGGGACAAAGTTTGGGTTGCAAGGTGTTTGATTAGGAGTGTTGATGCAATCAGCATTTTTTTGTGGTGCAGGGGCCTGTCGTCTCATCATCTGTCCAAAAGTCAGACTGTCGGTGGGACCAGACTGACACTGTCATGGAAGGAGTGTTATTTAAAACACACATATGTATTAAAATATCTGCAGCAGCAGCCAACGGTGGTATGGTTTGTCTGCATCTTACAGGGCACATGACAGTTGTGTTTCTGTTTTTGTCTACTGCTCGCTTTCACGGGATCTGCTTTTAAAAAACGCTTCTCAAGTCTTCCTGTTTTGCTTCGCCTCTGTCTGGTTTTTATGCACTGTATTTTCCATTGTGAGACAAATAATGAGCTTTAACAGATCTACTGCTCTGGCTTTTAGGGTATCAGTCGTGCCATAAATTTACCAGCTATCTCTGTGCGAGTGTGAGTGTGTGTATCACTGAGAGTGTGCTGAAGTGCATATTTCCCAAAGTACTTTACAAGAGCTTAGGAGTGGACTCTACCGCAGGACGAGATATAAGACACGTCCTCCTATCAGATGCTGCAGTGGTTTCTATGGTGGCTACATACACACATGGAAACAGTCTCATGACCTCAGACAGGCCAGAGACGCTTCCAGAGGGTCAAGATACAGCGACACTGACCAGAGCTGATCCTGTCTGCCCATAAACTACATATAAACTAGAGCTGGGCAACATGGCCGATAATAATAATACAATATTTTTAGGCTTATTGCAATACGTGATATATTATCTCCATATTTTGAAATCTCATCTAAACTACTACAGACTGCTAAAATACTAAACTACTAAATAAACTACTGTTACAATAGAATTTAATAAAGTATTGTTATAATAAAGTTAAAGTACAGTTATTATAATTTAATGTACGGGTATAATAAAGTTAAGCAAAGCATTGTTATAAAGTTAAATAAAGTACTATTACAATAAAGTTAAATAAAATACTTTTATAAAGTATAGTTTCAATAAAGTTAAACAAAGCATTATTAGAAAGTGAAATAAAGTACTGTTATAAAGTACAGTTATAATTAAGTTAAATAAAGCATTGTTGTAAAAAGCTAAATAAACTACTGATACAATTAAATTTTAAAAAAGTACTGTTTTAAAATACAATTTTAATAAAGTCAAATACAATACTGATATAATAAAGTTAAATAAAGTACTGTTTTCATAAAGTTAAATAAAGTATTGTTTTAATAATGTTAAATAAAGTACTGTTATAATGAAGTTAAATACTGTTACAATACAGTAAATAAAATATTGTTATAATTAAGTTAAATAAAGTGCTGTTTTAATAATGTTAAATAAAGTACTGTTATAATAAAGTTAAATACTGTTACAATACAGTAAATAAAATACTGTTATAATTAAGTTTTAAAAAGTGCTGTTACAATAAAGTTAAATAAAGTACTGCTACAATACAGTTAAAAAAATACTGTTATACAGTACAGCTATAATAAAGGTTAAATAAAGCACTGTGAGGAATAAAGTTCAATTAAGTATTGTTAAAATTAAATAAATCAAAGTGGGACCCCTGGTGCTTTTATTTTGAAGTACCCAGCTGAAGTGTTGATATTTGCGGTGAACTTGAAATTGCTGGTCAACGGTTACATGTTAGCAGTTAGTGAAAAGTTAAACTGTTAGAGCTGCGTTAAACTAATTAATTCAATTACTTCAAGTCCAAGTTCAAGTTCAAGTTCACTTTATAATATTACTATATTCATTTACTTTCTGTAACTGCTTATCCTGGAACAGGGATGGGGGGGGGGCTAGAGCCAATCTCAGCTGACCATTCATATATTAATGATATCTGAAAGTCGTACTGGCGCTCCATGGTCAATGTGACTAAATGGTAGCGATCTGGAGCCTGCAGATGCAAAAACACCCCGATATCTCACTGTGAGTCATTTTTTGCAGGAGCAGCAGTTTTACAATGCTGCTTGACACTATAATCATTTCTACTTTTCTTTATCGTACTGTTGTACTGCTGCCCAACACTCCTACACTCATGCAACTGAAATGATTGCACAGCATTTTTTTTTTTTTTTTATCTTTTATTCATGAATAAAATTATTTGCTCTGGTTTATTCAAATACCTAACTTATCAAGGTGATACTGGAAACCAGCCCTACTCTTAAAGATTGAGTTCGCAGCATTTTTGGGTCAACAACAGGCTTTTTACTTTTATCCAGCTTACAAAACAGCAAAATAAGCTTTCACTGGTGTAAGCACAACAAGCAGCCAATAAGGTCTGTACGGGTCAAAACAACAGCAGCCAGACAGGAAGCAGAAACATTCCCGTGTTGCAAGAAAATTGCCGTTTCATCAATGATGGAGAAGTGCTAACCACATAAACAAGAGCCAAGATTTCCTTTTTGTTTACTTTTAGTGTTGCAATATCTCTAAGAGTCTGAGCCAGCAGCCCTGACCCCCTAACCTATCTGCAGGTATCGGTGACACAGGCCAAATCTGGTCAGGTGGCAGCTATGACACTGGTGGGAGAGCAAAACAGATACAAATTCAAAGAAATCGGAGACAGGCTGGTTTGTGACAGAAATTTCACAAGCGGTGACATCACTGTGGGAAAACTACTTCATGTCTTCTCTTATCGGCCTCTGACCTCAGAGGTGTCAGGCACTGTTTGTGCACATAGAGCGTGGGTCACGTCAAAACACAGCAGAGAAGCCCTGTGTCCCATTTTCTGTGCGCACCCTCATCAGCACCTGCGTGTGTTTCGTGCACTCTTGTGTACAGAGACACACGCCAACATACACAGGCATACACAGTAGATTTTATAAAGCTGGAAGACATGGAGGAAGCCTGACCAAGATTGTGGCAGCACAGGAAGGAAGTGGAACACACCCCTGGATCTGAACAGGAAGCAGCCAGGAAAAGAGGACTCTGGCAGGATACACACACACACACACACACACACATATTCAGAGAGAGTTGCAGCTCCGTGATTATGAGGATGAACACTGACCGACATAAATTTATGAAGTGCATTAATAGAAAGGCCGCACGTGAACTTACAGCTGTATCCGTCCTTAGCTTTCCAATTCATCATTCCTGTTAGTTTGTCAGTTATGACTGGCTATAAGAAAAATAATCTCAGCTAAATCTGAAATATGAGTTGATCTAAAAAGGATCTGACACCTCGTATGCATGCTATTCACCAACAAAAAGAACATTTTGGCCCAAATATGAGACAATAGCCTTTCCTAAAAACTATGTCTGAAATGCAAACAACAAACAACAGCGTGTTATCATATTCAAGGAACAGAAAATTATCTGCTAACAACATCAGACATTCTCTTAAAGTGAAGTAGCTAACAAACCTAGCTAACTTGCTAGGTAACACTGATTGTTATCAACTCCTTGATCATACCAGAATACATTAACTTTTATCACTGCTCATTTCAAAAAGGCAACTGCGAGAAAACATGTACTTTGTTTAAATTATCAAAGGGACAATAGATCATGGATGTTTGTGTCTGGCTGCCAGCGTTAGCTAACATAGCTAGCATGCTAACGAGCCTCCATTTTTCCAGAATCTTGCCTGGTGGCAGACAAAATTGCATAACGCAAGCGAAACTTGAAGTGAACTAATCTAATTCCGGAGGCCAAGTTGGCCATTTACGATTTAGCGCTCTGCTAACTTGATAGGGATAAAATAATTACATTTTGCAGCTCTTTTAGCATCTCCAAATGTAATCAGACCGAATGGATTCAATTGTGATAGTGGAACGAGTCATTTTGCGGGGTTGTGACGCTCCAAAAAATGTATCCACTGATTTATAGGGGTCTGCCCATTGGTCCGACAGCCCATTGGTCCGACATCCCATTGTTCCGACCATATTAAACCCATTGTTCCGAAGTCCCGTTGTTCCGAAATCATCATGATGCCCTGTGGTTAAGGTCTGGTTAGGTTTAGGCACAAAAACCACTTGGTTAGGGTTAGGAAAAGATCATGGTGTGGGTTAAAATGAAAAAGAAAGTGGCAAACACATAAGCCGTGAGCCTGCTCCGCCTCAAGCCTTTCCCAGCTGACCCAGAGCTGGTCGCGGCGCACCATCAAGGTAGAAATACACCCCCCGGGAGCCGTTCAGCACCGCGGAAAGCTCCCCACACAACTCGGACCCCAGAGTTAATAACAGGAGGTTATGGTGTTTAATTCTCTCCTCTCTATGACACTTGTATCTCGACCAGTAGCCTACTTTTGTTGCATTGCTGATCCTCTATGGTACACAAATACAGTATAGCCTAGTATAATCACATATCGGAACAACGGGATGTCGGACTAATGAGCGGGCAGAACAATGAGAGGTCGGAACAATGCTACGGCACCGATTTATACACATCTCTTTCCCAATGTTAGTCTATAGGAAAGTCTCTTTGGGACCAACAGCATCACATGACAGACTCAGGACTTGTAAATTCACTCTGAGGCAGAAAATTGGCTTCAAAGCTCCAGTGTATTTCCCGGGAGACTGGTGGGCCATTTCCTTGCAGTGGCCTTTTTAAAATGTGCAGTGGTGAAAATTACTATATTCTGCTATGATCAAGGAGTGCATTATCTAGCTAGCACTCTTGCTAGTTGAATTGTCGCCTACTTCCACTTTAAAATGAATGAGAGTAGCAGTGTAAGGGTCACAGTCACACATGAGCGAATGCAGACGAGTGACCATCACCTGCCAAAGCCATATTTGTGCTGAATGTGGGCAGTGTTAGATGTGACACACACGGAAAGCTAGCCTACTAGCTAAAAAATGAATGTTAACTAGCTTGCTTAAAAAAATACCTTGAAATATGAGGTATGGGTACATTTTCCATTTTCTTATGTTACTGCCTCCCAACTCACTGCCAGGGCGATTTGTAATTTTCATGGCCAATATTATACAATATCAACTGGTGAGACACGGCAACAGTCAGTGTCTCTTACATCTTGGTACAAGTGGAGTCAACAACACATACTTCTTTGCAACTGGCGGCACATTTGCCAGTCAAAGTTCACCAAAGTTTAACTCAATGCAATGCAAAGATGCAAATTTGCTTTGCCACTGGAAGCAAATGTTTATTCAACCCTTTGCTGGCACTGAACGGGAGGCCAATATCAATATATTATTATTCCACAATGTTAGTTTCGCACTTGTGTGACTGTGCCCTAACACAGGCCTCTACAGAGAGCGTTGCATAATGGGTTATTTGTAACCTTAATGTTGCTAGGCTGGCGAGTCTCTTTGAGTCTGTTTTCAGTGTGTCTTAGTGTAGAGCATGTTCCTCAGTTAAGTGTTTAGTTAGTTTAGTTTGACCTACAGTTCCCGACGGCTCATGTAACTTGTTCTGCTGCCACGGACAAAATAAATTCCTGAGAAATAAAAACAAGTCAAAAGTGTCAAAGTCGACAGTTGGAAAGATGCTAAGAGCCAGAGGTAATCATTCTGATCGCTTCTCAGTCTGAGAGAAGAGTGTACGAGTGTGTGACCGCAGCTACACAAATAGGGGATTTAGATTCTGCTTTAATGGAAGGATTTAATGTTAATGTTTAATGTTTACAGGATTTAATGACTTTACAAGAGAAATGGCTTCAAGGATAATCATCTTATCCCTGAACTAACAGTACCACTGGGAAACTCTCCAAGTGTTTTGTATTTTCAATAAGCATTTTTACAAAGACAGGTGTTAAAAAAAAAGTGAGTCATCTTATACTTGGACCAATGCATTACCGCTTCTCAAAAACTGCATGTGCACAATAAAGAGCAGAAAATGACTATGTCTGATTTATTTTGCTTTTTCTTGTTGAAAAATTATACAAGCAGTCTATTTATATCCGTTAGCATAGGAACCAACGTCTTACTTGTTACCATAGTCTGTCGACAGTTAAATATATCAAAGTTCAGACATACAGAGTATATCCGGCTATTTTATATTTGTCTGGATGACTAACACCATCACAGGTTGACAAAAATACAACGCACCTGTTCAGTACCAGTGGGTAGGATGATTAATAACTGCAATACATGTCAAATTGAGAATCAATAAAAAGCTCACGAGTGAGTTTTATTACAATAAGTACAGTATGTGACACACAGTATGTGTTTCTGAAGAACTCAAAGCCTGAGGACATGTACAACACACACTCAGCTATATAGAGATCCTCAACAATAGCCTGCAGGCATACAATACATGTTAACAGCGAACACACACACACACACACACACACCCCAGTTAACCCTTTGGGCCCTGCCTTTACTTTTAAGCTCATATCACAGTCATTATAAAGGCTACATACACATGCTATATCTTGTTTTTTTTCAGGACAATCTGGGCTAACCAGATTTGCCATCATTCCATGTCCTTCTATGTGCCTGTATTTTATACTGATTTTTATATCAATGAAAAAAAC
>NC_065517.1:26427542-26439422 GCF_006386435.1 Epinephelus moara | reverse complement strand
TTGTTTTTCAGTTTCAGTTATATACTGGGGGAACATTTTGGGCATTGGTGGGAGGGGGCACGTGTCCCCCTCAATGTATATGGTGACTACGGCCCTGTCAGCATGCATAATTAGGCTGTAGTTGTCTGGGTGCGCAAAGGTGAAGTGGCTGGTCTTGTCATACAAAGTGTGTCAACTGGACAATATGGAGATATTTGCATCTTGAAAGCCGGACTACAAATGTGGATAGACAGGGAGAAACACACGCAAGCCTAAGACGTGGTAAGATACGATAATCCTCACTATATGAAGTGACTGATAACAAGATCTGTATAATGGGTTGTAAAGAAATTCGTCAGGTTTTTATTTTGTAGACAATCAATCTGTATTTATAGCGTGATGGGATGGCAGTACAATGATGTGTGTGGTATCCCTGGAAAGCTCTGCTCCTGCGCTTTCATGTGATATGCGTGGCATGTCTGTGCAAGCCTGCGTTCGCGAGTAATCCATCCAACAGTAATGTGTGTGCAAAGCTGTATGAAAGCTCTGTTATACATCATTTTAGTGTAACTTTAGCATTTTTTTTCGCTGTGAAAATATTGGACTACCGACAAGTGCTTGGCCTTCTCGGAAAGCTACAGTTCCACTGATTCACGTGATATGCGTGGCTTCTCGCTATGACGCAAGGTCGCGGAGAAAATCCACAGAGAAGAACAGGTGTGAATTTGGACGCACTATGCGTCGTTCGGGCCCATAGGGTTAAATAAGCAGAGTCAGAGAGGGATCGCCTGGGGTCTAGGCGGGGTGCTGTTTCTCACAGGCATGTTAATGGACATGTCACCATCACTGCTTCCAATATTCTTCTGCTGTCCTCTGACTGCAGGGTCAACAGAACATTGTGTCCCCTCAGGACAAGGCTTGCCCTGTGTGTGTATGAGTGTGTGTGTGTGTGTGTGTGTGTGTATCACCTAGCTGTCACCTGGAGTCCCTGCTGTGCTGCAAAGTCGGTAATAATGAGCCAGTTCCATCAGACACAAACAAACGGACACCTAAACATGTGGCTCATTAATTCTAGATAGCAGCAGGCGTGTTTTACACCTTCATGTCAGATGTACTCGAGTTGCTGAGCAAAGAGACCTGGAGGTATCAGTCTGATGGATGCAGCGTGAATGATCAGGCACTCTTGGACTTAGGCAACAGCTTTGAAACTCCAGGACCTTAGACTGATAGAAATCTTAGCTTGAATATAAACTGTCAGATTGCATCATGTCATGAGAAGGTAAAGTTCAGGCTGTTTTACTGACGTTTCTGCGAATTTAATAAACATGTAGGCTACATCATTTCCACTTGCAAAGACCAAATGTGCTGTTTTTAGCTAGTGGGAGAGTCGTTATGTGCACCCCGCGGCCCTCCACGGCCCTGCCAATAGCAGACTACTGCTGCAGGAGTGTGAGCTTCCCGCCAGAGACAGTTGGTAAGAGTCCACCAGCACACACGGTGACAGGGTGAGCCGTTAGCATTACATGGCTAATGTTATCTATCAGTTATTGACGGGTTTAACGACAGAGTTGAGCCATTTCAGTGTCGGTGTGAGTTTGTTGGGACCATTTAAGAGCTGCTGCTGCTGTGTTAGCTCGTGCTAACAGGGTAAACATTAAACTGGCCGATCACCAGGAGGAAAGCAGCTCCAGAGACGCTCCTTAAGAGCTGTGTCTAACCTGTGTAACAGCAGAAACAGGAAGTTTTCTTATCCAGCGGGGCATCAGATAAGCAAGGACTTGAGCTGAGTAGGCAGTTGTTTAACGTGGCCCGGCACGCGGCCCAGACCACCTCCAAATGTGTCTCTGTGATGTCCGGCTTTTCATCCTGCTATTCAGTGCGGACGTGGTCAAACTACACTTCATATAAACTAGTTTACTAGTTTAAAGCAAACTAGCACTTTAAACAATCTCATAATCTATTAGCACACACACATACTGAAGTGTGAAGTCATTTCAACCCATTAAATGTCTCGTGTCTGACTGCTGCAAGACACAAAACAAAAACTAAAAGAAGTCTGAATCATAATGAGGGCACTTGTGTTGTGATACAACTGTTTATGTTTCCACTGAGGTCTGTTTACTCCACAGCAACTTTAATGACATCATCAAATAGTGACAGCAGGAGCCTCCCAGCTTCTAATCTAATAGGTTGATTTAAATCAGTGTCCTGCAACCACCGTGAGAGACCACAAGACAAAAACAAGCCATCAGTGCCAAAAAGTGAAGGTCTTTAAAATGACATTCATGTGTGTGTATGAAAAAGAAAGTGTGTGTCAATGTGGCTGACATTTTCCTGATCTTTGCTGCGTAGCGCCCTTGTCTAAAGCAGCTGCACGGGCTATCTGCCAAAATAACCACTCCCACTCTATCCTCTCTTTTCATTGTCTATTCAGCATCTCCAAAAATGTTTTCTTTTCTTCTCTGATTCCCAGTATTATCTCACCTCGGTCACCTCCCAAACTCCCCGTCTGCCCATTCTCCTTCTAACCCTCCGATAATCTCTTCCTCTCTGCCTTCTCTCTTCCTTATGGAGACTACAGAGCGACGAGCCACTGACATCGAAAAGGAAAAAACCTGCAACAAAGCAGACTCGTCTGACTAATACGGAGTCGAGATGGCACACAGTTCCCACTGCTCAGTGCTTCTCCAGGGTGGCTCCACTCTTTGTTTTGGTTTCTGGTCCTTCCCTTTTCCTTTCTCCATGTTTTTTGGCAGTTCCCACTGCAGTATCAGTGTCCAGTGTATTTTCATGACTCTAGATTCTTAACTGTACGTGACATGTGTCATTTCCTGACCCAAATCTGTGTTAAGAGGAAATGCAAAAACATGAACTAGAGGACGTATCAGTTTAGGTTGGTGCAGAATGTCACACCGAAGCGTCAGAGTACGGAAATAAACCCCCTGTAGCTGTCACTCTTACCCCAGGGTTACATAACACTGAGGGGTTGAGGTGGTGATGGTGGTGGTGGTGGTGAGGGGGGTCACATGACTCTCAGCAGGTTGCACCTCAGGTCATTTACCCTGGGAAAAGAGATTATAATGTCTGCTGGCATCCGGACCTACAACACAGGGGTAGTGTTTATATTTTTCAAAACATCCTGTTATCTGTAATCTGCATCAAACATTAACAAAGTTTTGGCTTCACTGCTACATATTAAAGTTTGTCTCTGGAACTGGCTGGGGTTGGACACATTTTCCTCTTTCTCAGTATTTACAGCTAAAAGTCACAACAGTTTTACATAAAGACAGAGAGGTACTGATATTTCATATCGGAGAAGGAAGAGCTGGAGGTTTTCACTGTTACACTGAAACTAAAACACAGACTGGTCCAAGTCTTCACCAATACTTTGTGACTATATAATGGTCAACCTGAAAATGTTCCAAACTCTAGCTATTACACAAGTAGCCGATCATTTTCATAATCACAGCCTCATTGCCAAGATTTTGCAAAATGTCAGTTAAAACCACAAGACATATTTTGCAAAAGCCAATCTCCTCCAAAGTATGGCTCAAACCCAACTGTTGTCTGCCTCTTCAAGTGTGTTTAGGACACGATGAAAACTGATGATTAATGATTAAATGTAATTCAACTTCATTAATTCACCATTAGGCGCTTTAAAGCAACTTAAGCCACAACTAACTATTACTTTAATTATCGATTGAACTGCAGACCGCTTTCCTGATTAATCGACTGGTTTACAAAATAACCAGGACCAGTGAGAATGTCAACTACAATTATCCCAAGGTGACATCTTTCTATTGCTTTTTATGTCCGACTAACACTCCAAAACTCAAAGATATTCAGTTTACTTTGACATAAGACAAAGACATGTAGCAAATCCTCACAATTGCCCCTGTATATGGGACACCTGCCTCACCCACTGACCACTTACCGGGCACCCCATCAACTAATCATGTTGAGCCTATACTTAAGGGGATTAAAAAACAATACCAGAATGGCACGGTGGGTCAGTGGTTATCATTGTCACCTCACAGCAAGAGGGTTCCTGGTTCAAACCTAGAGTGGGGGAGCCCTTCTGTGCAGAGTTTGCATGTTCTGCCCATGTCAGCGTGGGTTTTCTCCAGGTACTCCAGCTTCCTCCCACAGTCCAAAGACATGCAGATTAATTGATGACTCTAAATTGCCCGTAGGTGTGAATGTGAGTGTGAATGGTTGTTTGTCTCTATGTGTCAGCCCTGTGATAGTCTGGTGACCTGTCCAGGGTGTACCCCGCCTTTCGCCCAGTGTCAGCTCGGATAGACTCCAGCCCCTCCACAACCCCCAACAGGATAAGCAGTTCAAAAAATGAATGAATTAATAAAAAACAACACTTATGCTCCATAGTCTGAACCAAGGCAGCAAACTTAGGCACTCCTTTCAACCTTGACAAAGGCAGTGCGTACCAGACCCACTCCTTCCATTCTTATCTTTCACAGTACAAGCCCTGAACATATAGCTACACTGCATAACTGTTTACCAGAGAGAACTCAAATTCACTAAGAGCATTTTGCTAAAAGGAAATAAAATAATTTACTGTGGCTTCGGCTACACAGTAACCTACCTGAAACAGACTGCCAGACGCTGCTCAGGGTCAACAGGAACCTGGAGGTTGTTACAAATCTGTTTGCATCAAAACTTTTCATTGAAGAACTGTCGCAAATTATCAGCGCTGCTGGCACAAAAAGTTTCTATGTGAAATATTTTCTTATTTGTGTCATTCATTAATCACGCTCCCAACATTTAAAGACCTACCACAATAACACAAAACTGCAAACAGACCAGCAGAGTCGAAAACTTCACCACAGCTGTACGCTCAGACGAGCATGTACAGTACCTGACAGCAGGCTGTTGGATTCTCTGAGTGACGTGACTCATCATCTAATATTACCTGGGGCCTGATTGCATCTCTTGGCTTCTGTACAGTTTGTTTAATTATGGTGAGTCAGCAGGATTATGCCTTAAGGGCTTTGTGGAGTGGCTTTTAACTAGCTCAAATCACAAAACAGAATTACTTAACATTTCCTTTAAGTGAGTCTACATTCCTCAAAATGGATAGAGTCTTCATCCCCTGTCGACAACAGAGGGAAAGTAAGAGGATGAGGATATTTGGGAGTGACCAGAGTCACAACTCTCCCCTGACAAACTCAGCGGGTGGTGGAGAAGGTCAGGTTTGGGCTTTCAAGCTGTAAAACAACTCCAGCAAGTGCGTTATTTATGTGTCCATGCATGTGTTTTTGCACGTGGGTGTCCATCCGTACTCATGTGTGTGTGTGACTGTGAAGGTCCAGCCATATCAGCCGTTCGGGGTCAGATAGGAAGAACTTGTTGGCCTTCGCCCATCTCCCATGCCCCCCGTTTCCTGCTCCACCCCCCGGACGGCCCGAGGATTAGCTGGTGGTCACCCCACTCGGCCTATTCTCTCTCTCCTCTGTGTCTCTCTCTCCCTGTCCCTCACAGCTCTGCCACCTCAGCGTGTTTGGGCTGTTTGGACAGGAAAGCCCTCCGCCAGCTGCCTGCAACAACAAGCCGACCTTAGTCACTGTCAGTGTGTGTGTGTGTGTGTGTGTGTGTGTGTGTGTGTGTGTGTCTCAAAGTGTGTATATGTGAAAGGAAAAAAATGGTATCTGTGGGGGAGAGGAAGAGCTGGGTGTGAAAAAGATGAAGTAAGAGTGAAAGTAATACAGTAAGAACATAAGTTTGATGTGTAGAATATCCATGATGTGAGAGGGAGAAACTGAGACATACAGACAGATATTGTACATATGGGACACCAGGCAGAGGAGAATGTTACAGCTAACATCTCGAGGAAGATGTGTGTATCAGGAAAGCAACATGTCTCCATATCATCCACCACAGGCAGACAACTAAGAGTGAAATCACACTTACAGTCACTTTTCACCACTTCTCACCACAGTAGAAAGGCAAACTTAATTGGAACATTGTTTGTGGTTTATTTGGGTCCCAGAGGCAGATACCCACTTACGAGTAAACATGTTTTGGCAGTAAAACCAGTGAAAGGCCAGTCCCTGTAGATTTACATAAGCATGGCAGATTTTGTCCTTTATATTTTTAGTGTTCTTGGATAATAAACACCTGTGATTAAACAGCTCAATATGAAAGTCAGCCGAAAAAGTGTCATGCTTGATTGTCCAAGCATAAAAATGCACATCACGTTACAGGGCTTACTAAATATAAAAGTGTCTCAGTTCTATTATTGGGTGCCACTTAAAGTAATATTCCAGCTACTGAACAGTTCACTGACATTAAATGTGGGGACTTGCAAGAGACATATTTAAATATGAGTGGTAACATCAATGTACCATGCAACTTAATAGAATCATCCCTGCCTGATAAATAGCCTCTTACTTTAAACTCAGAGACCCCCAGTTTGTAATGCAGGCTTTAATGTCAAATTTGCAGTCTCCAAGTCCGAGCCAGGATACTCAAAGATGTCACTTGAGTAATGGTGTCAATTCAGTTCCTTTTTAGATCCTCGGAACACACTATACAGCTGTTATCACAGGCTAAAGAGTAACGCTTGATGCATCCACAAGGGTTGCAAGTGTCACTCAGCCAAAGTCCCATCACATTATTAGACACACCCCTTAGCGGCGAGTGTCACCTGTCTGAGTTTTTGATTTACTGTGCCCTACAGTTTGGGAGAATATCAGCTAACCACAAGGAGAAACCTGCATAGAGAATAAAAGATCCAAACATGTGCCTCATCATGATTCTGCATCAACTCATGTCGGTGCAATCATCCATGTGTAAATGCCTCAAACAATGTGCCCGTCTGATCATCTAAAAGTGTCTGAAACATAGACTATAAAATTAATGGACGTGGTCATTGTGAGGTCACCCACTGGGTTGTGGAAGTTTGGCAGTTTAGCCGTTGCCATCTTGGTTTAAAGGAGCCAGAGGTAAGCATATTTGGATGAGAGAGTGAAGCTGTGGTGGAGGAGGGAGCGGTGGATCTGACATACAGACTGATGCCTCGCAGACAGCCTGTCATCTGACTCACTTCTGGAGCCAGCCTCAAGTGGCTACTCAAGGAGCTGCAGTCTTGGGTACTTCTGCATTGGCTCCATTTTTCAGGCATAGAGGTTGTCCCTTGGTCTGGAACCAGCCAGTTCTTGAAGAGTGTTCGGGGAGGTAGTGTGAAGAAGTCAGAGGAGGCTTTGATTGGAAGACTTTTTGCCCACCATTCAAGTGTGGCCATTCAGAACAGGTATTAAAAGTTCTTCGTTTTGGACATGGTTGGACGACACATCATGCAACCTTTTTTGTTTGAAGCATCGCAAAGTCTGCACTCTCTGCAGCTAATGAATTGACTTTGGCACACACACTGTTTTGATAAATCAGAGTAGATGCTCCATGGTTTGGTGTAACTATATTCTTTTCCATTCAGCTAAATACCTAACATGTAAATGTTGCCTCAAGTTGATATCAAGCATGTTGAAACCTTGGATAAACTTCCCCTGTGGGCTCAGACGACCTCTAACCCACTCTTTGTACTTCCTGTGTGGGGCAGCGCACGCTGAGCCTCACTTCCTGTGAAAGACACACAAACTTTCCCTCGCAGCTCTTTTTTTGCATCAGTCTTCCTCTTTAGATCAAGGTGTCTTCTTTTTCTCTTCTTCTCATATCTGCTAATTTGTGTTGTCTGACCACTTGTTCACGGCTCTGTTTTCACCTCCTGCCTCGCCTCCTGTGAGGCACTGACACTGGAAAGAGCGGCGGTGGTGTGTTTGGCACCAAACTGGTTTGTGTAAATCTGCCTAAACACAGCACCTCACTTCATCAACCACCACCCTTCATGCAGAGCAAAAACCCCTCTGTTATTACAAGTGGCTTTGTGCGGCGAGGCCACAGCCACATACCCCACAATGACAGATGAACTAGTTTGAACCAGTGAGGACTGTGGGCTCCAGCCAATAGACACCACTCACACACAGACCACAGACCTCATACAGTACACACAAATCTCCTCACACAGGCACACAAACATGCACAAACACACAAACATGCTGTCTATCACGCACCTCATGTTGTACACACTCAGACATGATTGCTGTGATTTAAATAGCTTTTTTCCACTGCAGAGTCAGTCGCATGTTCACAGACTCACACATATGGGAGCCATTTGACCAGAAGACATTTCACACAAGTTTGATGCACGACAGCGTCATGAATGACTTACCAGTTGGCTTATACAAGTGTACAGCTCCATGTCTGTTTGCATACCCACTTTTATGTATGTATATCTGTGACTTATGTATGCACCCTTCTGCTAAGTGCTGTAACCTTTCAACTCAGAGTAAACTGACCCAGAGGCAGGAAGAACATCTAGTACAGGGAGCAGCAATGTCCATGTACTTTATGCACCCACATAAAAACCAAGACTGTGTAGGTGCAATGTGTGTTCAGCAGATGATTTATGAAAATGCATCTGCAGGTACCTGGTGGCTGTATAACCAGCTTTATGGAGGGGACAGATAAGCTCCAAAGTCCTGATTTGAGGGCAATACCCCTGCACACAAGGAAACAATGCGCTCTTGCAATTATTTGTTTATATTGAATTTGTTGCCATGAGAATGTGTCCAGACAGGAACAGACAGACATATGGAGCTTATGATACCTTGACACAACATGCCTGAACATGTAACTCAGCAAAACAGCCGTCAGCAGTCTGCTGTGGGGGGTGACGAGCGGTCAAATGAAATATAATATATGGAACACATGTGCGCTGCCACTCACACACACATTGTACCAGTTGTTTACTCATCTGTGGCATGTGTAATATGTCAGATCTGACCTACATGTCTTTGGCAAAACCAGGGGGGAAAACGGATCTGACATGTCAAAATTATTGATTGATCCAAAGGAGGACACCAAAATGAAACCTGAGAACAAGGTGACATATTGATGTCTCAACATGCCAAAGCAGTGGGCATGGCGCAATAGTGAGATCAATTCCCAGTAAACAGGTTTGGAAGGTGTTTTTTCCTTAAGTGCAAGAAGTTGATTAAACAGAGTGTTCATCTGCTATAATGAAAGATACAGTGGTCACCCAAAGTTGCTTCAAAGCCAATAGGAAGCATAACTTCAACTAACTGCAATTACTTGTAACCCAACAAAACAATGTAGAGTTTAGGGTGTTGGCTCTGTCTTGCTCTTGAAGTCTACCCACTGTACAATTTCCAAAGTCATTCAATGCAGCCCCGCTAAAGAGCTCCAGGCTCAGGCCCCTCTCCTTGCCAGGACCCATGATGGAAAATTATGTCTGTTGTTGCGTGTGTTATGGTGGAAATCACATTTATTGCTCTTTGTTGTCAGTAAATAATGTTGACAAAGTATGTATTATACTGCACGTGTACTGTTGCATCGCGCTTATTAAATACACTTGTCTACTAAGGGTATATATAGAGCAGCATGCAAACGTTTGGGCACCCATGGTCAAAATTTCTTTAACTGTGAATAATTAAGTGAGTAGAAGATAAACTGATCTCCAGAAGGCATCAAGTTAAAACAAAACGTTTAAACATTTCAACATTTTTAAGCAAGATTATTGTATTATTTTTGTTTTGTAGAATTTTAGAGTTGCAAAACTTTGGGCACCCTAAGAGATTTGAGCTCTCAGACAACTTTTAACAGGGTCTCAGGCCTTAATTAGCTTGTCAGGGTTATGGCTCATTCAAAATCATTGTTTGTAAAGGCCAGGTGATGCAAATATAAAAGCTTTATAAATAGTCTGACTCCTGAGACCTTGTCCCAACAATCAGCAGCCATGGGCTCCTCTAAACAGCTGCCTAGCACTCTGAAAACTAAAAAAATTAAAGGCTATAAGAAGATAGCAATGTGTTCTTAGGTTGCTGTTTCCTCAGTTCCTCGTGTAAAAATGGCAGTTAACAGGATTTGTGGAGGTCAAGTTGAGGTCTGGAAGACCAAGAAAACCTTCCGAGAGAGCTGCTCAGGATTGCTAGAAAGGCAAATCAAAACCCCAGTTTGACTGCAAAAGACCTGCAGGAAGATTTAGCAGACTATGGAGTGGTGCAGCAACATCTCCACAAATATGACCTTCATGGGAGAGTCATCAGAAGAAAACTTTTCCTGCATCCTCACCACAAAATTTAGTATAAAAGTTTGCAAAGGAACATTGAAACAAGCCTGATGCCTTTTTAGAAACAAGTCCTGTGGACTGATTAAATTAAAATAGGACTTTTTAGATGCAATGAGCAAAGCCGTGTAAGATTGAAATAAAAACAAGTAAACTTGCTCAAAAATACTGAAGGAATATGTCATCTTTATCTTTTTGATTTTTTGAAATCAGGTCATTCTTTACTTGATAACTATTCACAGTAAACTAAATTTTGACCAGGGTTGCCCCAACGTTTGTATGCAACTGTATCACATCCATGTCACTGTATAAGTTGGCTGACTGATCACATTAGGTTTCACATTTAGACTGCATATTCATTGTTTGCCGTGCTTTTTTGATAAATAAACATCCTGTATGTTTAGAAGACAATCGTCAGGATACCATAGCATGCATTTGCTAGTTTGAATAGGCCACAACCCTCCGCCAATTACACCAAGGTAAACAATATAACCTGATATTTCAGTGGAACTGTAACTTTTATAGCCTAGTTAGGTAACATATAGTCACAAATAACACTAACCTCCCGAATTTGCTAATGTTAGCTAGCTATGCTAATGCCATTAGCAACCTAACTTCATTTCATAAACATTATTGATAGTTTGCGAACAACATTAGCATAGCTAGCTAACATTAGCACACTCATAAGGTTAGGTATTTGCTGCTATGATGCTACTTTACCTTGCAAGTTACAGTTACACTGAAATATTACGTTATATTGTTTAGCTTGATGTTATTGGTGGATAGCATGTGGCTTATTCAAACTCATAAATGCATGCTATCATATCCTAATGATCTCTGGAAGACATAAACAGTTTCAGGCTTCCTTCTCCAAGCTTGGGATCAGAAAGGAGTCTGACAGAGGAGGTGGGCCCAGGCCAGGAGCTCTGCAGCTGAACTCCTCTTAACTCGTTGGTTGGACTTTACCCACAAAACCCCTTCTCTCTTATTAAAGTGAAACATATTGTTTGACAACACAATCAATAAAGCACACATCTCACATTTGTGTTGCTTGCCCATGTATGTTTTTCTACATTATAAGCCCATTTCAGATATTAAAAACACGTTACAGTGTCGTGATGGAACTCATTTATTCAGCCAGGCGGTTGGCATGAATGAACACTGGAAATACATAGAGAGACTGCTGGTGAGGTTATTATTGTGCAAGGGTTTTTAATGTCTTTGGCCGCCCCACGGCCCCGCTCGCACTGTGATTGGAAATAGCTTTTATAGAGTGATGTGGTGTAAGAAGATCAATCTCCTTAACGTCTTAAAATTAGCTCTGCTACAGTGTCTTAGCAAAGCGCCCCACAGTTGCAGAGAGAGATTTACTAACTTCATCCTTACCTTCTAAGAATCAGAGCAGACACACCGTTTTAGTTTTTCACTTCCAAATATGTAGCAGCATAACAAGTAATCAGTTTTATAACCAGCCCTGGTGTAAGCACACAAACACATGGTCACTTTGTTTGTGCAGAGAGCAGGTGAACAAGGAGAGCTCTGTTCAGGCAGCCTGCACATCAACATGAGAGCAGATGATAGAAACGCACCAACTCAAAGAGTGAAGACAAACAACTGTGACATAAGAAGAGGGGTGTGGTTTGATAAAGGGGAGGTCTGGTGATGCAACAATAACCATCAGTGCTGCTTATCAGCTCTGATGCCCCCCCCCCCCCCGCCCCCCCCGCCCCCACCCCCCCTCG
>NC_065517.1:26283225-26427417 GCF_006386435.1 Epinephelus moara | reverse complement strand
ACACACACACACCCCCCCCCCTGCTTTTGTCATATGATGCTCAGAGGAATGAATGTACACAAGTAACCCACGCATTAGTAACCCTAACCTTTTCCTCAGGCTAGCCCAGGGGTCACTAATGCCTCTAAGAACACCCAGACACTCTTCCTCAAACACACACACATGCATGGACAGTTGGTAAACAAGGAGTGGATGGACGCTGCCTTGGTCTCAGCTTTCATAACTACAACAAATCCCGGGCCTTAACTCTGCTAATAAACACTCTCCACACCCACACCCCCCCACACACACACACACACACCCACACACACACACACACACTTATTGCAGACTGTAGCAAGCACTGTTCAAACAAACCTGTATTGAAACTATGACATCTACAGTAGCTTTGACCTCAGACAGCCCTGGGAACTGTGGTCAAAGGACAATAATCTTCATAGCCTGCAGTGCATGACCCAGCTATGCTTATGAGGAGACACATTTTTGTTTAGAGTTTAAAACTACATGTGTGTACAAAGAATGGAAAACACCATGCATCTAAGCTAATAACAAATTCTGCCATTCACAAATACAAAATTCCTGTAAGGTATTATTTTCTAATCTTTGTAAATATACTGTGTATCATAAATATTTTGTACCCGGTCCCTAATCACTAGTGCTGATGCATTAAATTAAAGCTAATTAATCAGCATAAAAAATTGACATCAATCCACAGAAAAGTACTGATTTGAGTAATTTATCAAACAAAATGCCAAATATTCCTGGTTTAAGCTTCTCAAATGTCAGGGATTGCTGATTCAAATCTTATAAGTCAAATAGTTATTGAGTTTTGAACTGCTGAACAGAGAATTTGAAAACCTATCTTTGGGTATAAAGTGCTTTCGGGACAAATCTATTTAATAATTAATCAAAACATGAGTGAGAGAGTAACTTTTGTTAGAATTAATGACTGCTATTTTGCCACTCTTTGGTTCGCCTATGAGCCAGCAGTGAAGGTAGTAACAGCGCCAAAAAGACATCTGTGTATATGGGACAGCCGGTAGGATGGGACCATGGATGGTACAGATGTGACAGTGTGATGAAATGTTATGTTTGCTACCTACCACCAGGAGATTTAAAAAGCAGCTAGAAGCAGTTAGCAGCTAACTTAAAAAGAACAGCAGCCGAAAATGTCAAATGCAAATTGGGAAAACAATGAGGTCCAGGAACTCCTTACCCTCCGAGCAGAGGATGAGATAAGCCGGCATAAAACAGAGATGATAAATGATTGTTATTGCCATGTTGTGCCATTGTTATACTGTATATGTTATAAGTCACACTGGAGGCCGACACTGTTGTGATAAGTGTCACGCCTGTACTTTTACTTTAGTGGGTTTTTCAAACTGTAATATTCACTTTTTTCACTTCACTTCATCTTCATTTTTTATGGGAGTGATTACACATCTACTTTAGTATAGATTTTAGGTGCTCTACCTACCACTGTAAACAGCGCTGACAAAGCTAACCGTGTTAACCAGCAGTAGCCGTCATATGAGCGCAGTGCAGAGCAGCTCAGTTAGCTAGCCAGTGGGATACATTCAAAGGGGCACACATGCACAAACATGCACACACAGCCTGGCCATCTACCAAAACAACAAACAGAGAAGCTCGGATTGCAACACACACAGAGGGAGCATGACTTTATTCTCTGCTCAGGACACCATTACTCCACTATATCTTTACATTCAAATAGTGGTTTGCTATGTTAATTTTCTGAATGTTGTATAGAGCTCCTTTGAACAGACATCTGCCCTTATGTTATAAGTTCTCATATGTAAGGTTAACTTATATTGGTTGATATCAGCGTCTTGAGGAGAAATCAGTAAACCTGTGGGCTCACCTGATGACAAAATGTTAACCTTTCACCTCCAGAAGTGTACAGAACTTTCTGTACATTGAAACTGAGACAAAAACACCTTAAGCTCCGCCCACATCCTTGACTCTGTTATTAGAAAACATTAGCTCTCCAGGAACAGACCCGCCTCCTGTAACTATCTGGTTTGCTTTACCTTGAGAGAGCGATACTGTCTCTGTGTCGCATAAGTATGTCACACATGATGAATGACGGGTATGCTTCACCCGTGAGACGGTGCTCATGTATGTGAAATATGAAAAACACAAGTGTCATGGCTGCTGTTGATGATAAACTGGCTCTTTTGTAGCATGCAAGGGCAGGCCTGACCACAGAAACATGTTGATGTGATTATCAGAGATAAAGATGTCGATTTTCCTGTATCAAGACGAAGCTTACATGCAGTTGCTGGTCAACTTTCTGGGAGGGGTTTGTTGGCTCATAAATGGTGCTGACTAAATTAGGTTAGCCTGGTTGTGATTTTCAGGGGGGCTCAGGACAAACACACACACACAAAGAAAAGCAAACAAACATCCTAGTTTCCTAGAAATTTCTGAGCAAGATCCAATGGAAGTTTTCCAGAGAGTACATTTAACTCCCCCTCCTCCCAAATCCCTTCCCTTCTGTTTCTGCACATCGCAATCACACCCCAGCCCCAATATCTCCCTTCCTCCAGCCACCCCCCCTCCCCTCCCTTCGTTTTCTGGCTGCACATAAACAGATTCTAGAGGTGTGTCTCCTCTCAGCCAATGGCAGCCCTCTCAAGCTGTGCATCTGGGCCAATCACGGTGGCCGGTGGGACCAGCCGTCTCTCCTTCTGTTAACGGCAGTTGTTGTTTTTCTGCTCCCCGTGTTTTCTGCATTCAGGGTGATGGATGGAGGGAATAAAGAGGAGGTCAGGTCAGGCATTAATAGGCTTTGAGTGCTTGCCTACAATTAGGCGGGGGCTAATCCCAAATTCACAAGTGTATGTGTGTGTGTGTACACAGTGCACGGGCACACACACACACACACACACACACTTTGTTTTAACCAAAAACCTAAACAGCATTTACATGCTCTTTATCATTATCTATCTGTAGCCCTCCCTCAAACACACACAGACCAGACTTTGTTTCTTGCACATAAACATCATTCACATCCTCTCGCTCCCTCCCATACACACACACACACACACACACACACACACAGCCCACAGTTACTGGTTATATCTGGTGAGAGGTTGTGGAGAGGTGGCAATGGGGGGGGGGGGAGACTGTCTGCCCAGTACAAAAAGAGCAGTAAACAGTAAACAACAAACACAAATAATTCTGCCTTAACTGCATCAGCACAAAACAGAAGTTGAACTGAGTAAAAGTTAGTTCTTGTTTTGATAAGAATATGTGCTGACACCTTCAGTTTATAAAAAAGTACAAGTAGAAACATTTTGCAATATCAAACAGCACTGATGTACTACAGGCTTCATGCAGAGAGTCAAAAACAATCTGTAGAAGAAAAACATTCATGACTTGTTTTTCTCCCTCTTCCCCTTCCCTCTTATAGTCAAATTTCTGCAATGGGGATGTGTTGCACAATGAGTGTTGTTTGCAACTCCTGTAACGTCTCAAAAGAAAAATCTTGAGCAAACACGGCTCTTATCAAGACAAGTTTAACCGCTCAGACCTCCTGAGATATCGGCAGGCAATAAAACATGCTACTGGTTTTTAAAGGTATCAGATTGTGGTGAACACATCAAATCAGACGTGAAAACAAGCTCCTGAGCTCGATTTGGCATGAACTCGCCACTATCTTTTTTTCCTCTTCTCACGTGTATGAGGAGGGAAAACTTCTAAGACAGGGGAGTGATGACAGCATGTTTGGATAAACGTCTCGGCTGGATGGTCACCTTCACACACCTGTGTTCAGAAACAAGCAGAGACACGTGGTATTTCACAGAGGTTCCTTGGTTCAACAACTGATCATTTTCCTTCTTCACCCATATATAACCGAGTCCTGCTGACCCATATTCCTATGTGAGGAAAGACAAGCTAAGTCGCTACTACAATGTGACGGTTCACTTTACAAGTTACGTTTTGCAAAACATTGTCGAGCTTGAATGGACCCTCCTTCCAACGCTGATTGTACACAGCAAAGCTACTGTACTATTGTAGGAACTTTACATTTCATTTCTTTTTGGAACAAGCTTTGTCTGCTTGCCATTTCTCCTCCCTATATTTACATAGCTTTCTCTTAGATGTATGCTGCTACTACCTGGTTGCTTACATTACCTTTTTATAAAGTCACAACCTCACTTGCGAGCCGCTAATGGCTAGGGGCTTCACACCACTGCTCAAAGGCTGCAGCCCAAAAATGTCCCAGACACACTAAAATAAGAAAATAAAGGCAGAAGGCAGAGTCTCTGTAAATAAATACACCATAAAACACTTGTAGTGGGTCATAAGTGATGATTGAGAGGGATTTTTTTTGGCTTATTTGCCAAAGAGAGAGAGAGATGGGATGACATGCAGCAAAGGGTCACAGGCTAGAATCAAAACAACAGCCGCTGTGGCAAGGACACTGCCTTTATAAATGGGACACTCATTCTACCTGCGACCAACGAGTGCTGCGGGGAGACTACCAATAAGGCAATCAGTGCCACTGGCAGGACTAACGCCATTGTCAAGCTATTGTCAAACCCTGCAAAGCTGTGCGCTGAAGCCAATGAGGAGCAATAACAACAAGGAAGCGCTATAGACGAGACAAACGCTGCTATTGAGGCCGCTCTAAATCAACATGTCTTCTCATCATCAAAGTTTGTTTTACTTTGCTCTGTACCCTGGTCAAACAGGTATGTTGGCATGGCTGCACGTAGTGTGGACTTAGAATGACATTGGATTAAACTAACTGCAATCGAGGTCACCTTTTATGAATGACTCATTTGTTTTAATAAACATTACAAAACCCAAAGGTATTTAAATTACAATGCAAGAAAAGTAGCTGATTGTCACAAGCTGGATGTTCACCTTTATCACTTGGTAAACACATTAAACCATTAATTAATAATTACTCAACTAATCATTACCAGACTCAACCCTGTATTTCCACTTTTTAATATGACAACAGTAAATTACAGCCAAAATGTCCATTTCTTCACCAGACAGCTACACTGGTCGTCTTGTTTGGAAGCACAGCTTTTCAATAGTCTTAAAAAGTATTTTAGTGTTTGGCCATGCTTTAAGACTTGAGTTTTGAGAGTGATTTATTTTCTTGTGAAAACAGTTCCTATGAATAAACATCACTACGGCTGTGTATGAGTTGACTAAAAACAACACATCTGCAACACGGCTTGCGCCATCAATTTAGAAGCAGACATTAAAAATACATGCAGGTCGATGCCTACACGTGACACGAATGACCACCAGACAGAAATTGGCATGGTATATCTAGCACAGCACACAAGCTATAACAGGCAAACAAACACAGTGCTGTGGATTTCGTTGCAAGGCAACACTGCAAATAAAAATAAGCAAAGCGTCCAGACTAAGATAAGCAAACTCACAGAGCTGACAAAGAAAATGACAGATGGGCAAGGCAGCCACTCAGAGAGGAACACTGTTGTTGTGTTGACATGACTGATTACTTGTAAAGTGCAGTAAATGATAAAGAAGAATGGGAATGAATGGGTTATCTATACACATACATTATTATCTGCATCATGATCTACATCTATCTATCTATGAAGGCCATTTTAGAGAGACATCAAAGAGCAGCCGCAGCTTTTAACCTCAATAAATCTTTGTCAGACTGATTTTAAGATAAAAATCTGACTAATGTGACGATGCCTTGGCTCACTTACGAGCTGGACATTGAGAAATGTGTTACATAAGTTACTGGACACCACTTGTTTGCCTTCTCCCCTGACATCACATCATGCCCTGTGCTATGTTGGGTTTATGACAAGGAGTCCTTATGGAGTTCCTTCCTTCCCTGACGTCAAGTGACGAGAAGTGAGCCGCTGACACTCCCTCAAAACAAGCCAATAAACGACTGAGAGCGTGTTGCTGATGGACATCCTGAGGGGGGCCCTTGTCCAGTTAAGCTCATGTGGGTCATGAGGGGATCTGTTGTTGCAGCAGATACGGACTCCTTCTCTCCATTTCTGAGATTAAGTTCAATGTTGAGGGAAAGCTGATATTAGTTCAGGGCTTAGGGATATTTACCAGGACGTTATCCCCAGTGGTGAAAAAAGAAGGAATGAGAGAAAAAGAAATGAGCTGACTGAGTGACTAAAGGGTTTGCGTATACTTTGTGTTGGTTGGTTGCCAACCTTTACATGCCTGGTTTCCTAAGGGCCTCTGAGTGTTTACTGCAACATGACTAGAAATCTACAGAGGAACGGACAAGGTGTGGCTACGTGCCAGCAAAGACTATTCAGGAACCAGATGGAGAAGTTGTTTTTTTGTCTCTCACCATCGATCTCCCTATGGCCTAGATACTTCTGTTCTCTCAAGAGTTTAGCCAAGCTTGGCCCCTTCTATTCTTGTACTTCTAAGCTCCCAAAAAGTCACTCAAAATTTGGGCTTTTCTTTCCTACATTTCCCTCTATTAGACCCTCCCGCTCATGTCCAAGATATCACTTTGTTTCCTTAAGATTCTTTTACGCATCCCAACATTTATCTTCTTTTTACTACCCTCTGTGCCGTCTTGTCGCGTGTTTCGCTCCACCTCATTCCTTTCCCCTGTTTACGGCTTCTTTTCAGCGTTCTTTCTGCTATACCTCATTGTGCCCGTTCATTCACCTACCTCCATTCCAACCTCTCATTTTCTCTCTCTTGCTCAATAAAACAATGGATTGCATTGTTTCCAAATATTTCTACTTGTTAAGATCTTGTCTAATGCGCTCTTTGGCCCCAGAGATTACACTTGGTATTTTCAAAGAGGGGCTCATTCTTACGTCCTAATCAGCACTGGCAGAGACATGCTGCACACTCACAGTAAGCCTATACACCCTGGATGAAATGCTCTGATGAAGGCTTTGTGCACTGTTATGCATTATCTGATGCATTAGAACCTGCAAGACCAAACTAAGGACCTGGTTTGTATCTATATTTTATTTGCTGGGCCTCCAATTAGACTTCAACAGACCCTCATAAGTTAAATATTAATCCTAAGAGAACTTCACACTGGTCCTTTTCACTGACCGGTGAGTCCAGCAGCAGTTAATTGTAATCATCCTGTAATTGGGCTAATTTCTCTTGAATTACAGTAAAGTGGTACCCTCAAGGACCCCTGGGAGTTTCTAAACTCAGTTTTGAGAGCCATTGCCATAATTTATCCATCTACCTTGATGAATCCTACATTTTCAGCAGGTAAGAAAACACGTTATGAAATGACTTATTACGTAACATGGGACCTATATGCATATAAATATAAAAACATTCAGTGTTGACTTTGTGAAAGGTACACTGATTGTGCAGCCCCCTCATATCATGACTAACTTTAGTGGATAGTAACATATAGGGTATGGAATTAGGACCAAACCTTTCAATGGATGCCAGTTTTTGAGCCATGACGAGGGTCAAAGTGTGTGCTGCAACAGACTGGTATGGTACTTATTGTTTTTAGCCAAGCTGATTTCTGGAAAACTCGTGGCTCCTACCTGTCGTTAAGGGGAGTGAGTAGTCAGTCAATGACTGTTTAAAACATAGACAGACACGCACACACACTACCAAACGCATGATCCCATCTAGGCTTACGCTTGGCGGAGATAATACAAAAAATAGAAGCCAGACAAAAAAAATTTAACCATATGAAAAAAAAAAACCCTATTCAACAGGAAAAAACACGGTGAAAACCCACATTTTTCCTAATGCACGAAAATTGTATTAACATCTCTCAGACAAGACGAAGGCCTGATTAAAAGTCTTGGGAGTTAAAGGAGCTTATCCGCACCGTATGGTTCTTGTTTTAAGGAAACTGGCTGCAGAAAAGAGTCCGCAGAACAAAGCATCATTAGTCCGGCCAACTGATTTTCCAGATTTTCTGAGTCATCCGGAGGGAGAGAGACAACCTGACTTCTGCAATGTTCTTCAGGTGGTAAAATGTATTCAAGTTGCTTTTCATGTGTGTGACTCAAAGATAAATTCTCTATTAACATTTCTCCACTGAGAAAGAACAAAGTTGCGTCAGCTTCTTGGTGCTAAAACCTAAAAGTAACTTATCTCACTTCAGCTCGAAGAACCCATGAGACATCTACTTCCCCTCACTGATGTCAGTGTTATATGTTTGTAATATCATCAAGGTGGCTAAAGCCAACATCTGGAATAATTCAAACAGAGGGGACAACCTCAATTAGTGGTGCAAACAACAAAACACCAGTATTTTCCTACAGGGCCCGTGAGTCAGCGGGGCTCAGCTTACAAAGGCCACAGCTACATGATGTGTTCAGTGACCAGCCTCCAGCTTATAGCCAACCCGATTCCTGCAAAACAAGTCAGTAAAGTATGACAAAAATGCTTACATGCTACATTGGCATAAGATGTTATTAAAGTGTGGAGTTGTTGGGTAATGTGCTATCAGAACATTCCAGGAGTGCTGTGTAGAGGGAATGTGAGTGTGTGTATCAGGGTGGGTGGCTGGCCTCACCCGGGGGTCTAATAAACCCACAAGGTGTGATGGATGACAGCATGATGTAACGGTATCTCTTCCAATAACTGTGTTGGGACATGTAGTACAAGCATGTGAGCGTTAGGACAGTAAACAACGCGTTGTGTGCACATGCTTTGCACCTTCCAGATGAAGTTTCCGTTCTTTATTCAGTCATGAACTTTAAAGCCGTTGAACTGTTAAAACAAAAAAAGGGGAACAAAAGCATTTCCTCTTTGACACGTGAGTCTTCTTTTAGTTAGACACCAGACACAAGCATCTGAAGTGACCAAATCAACAGAGACAGCGACCACACTGGTCTCATATTGAGCGCGTGCACACACACACACACACACACACACACACACACACACACACACACACACACACACACACACACACACACACACACACACACACANACACACACACACACACACACACACACACACACACACACACACACACACACACACACACACACACAAACACCTTCGAGTTTCCATGCTCACAGAGAGGAGGGGCAGAGTGTGAAAAACATGCTAACAGCCCCCAATTATATCAGCGGAATCAGGGCAGCGGAAAGAAGTTATGAACACAGCATTGACATGTTATTACCTTTTATGCTGATATGGTGAACTTGTTGGCAAATAGCTGCTTATTTACTCAACATTATCACTCATTTTATAGCTGCGCTTCTGGACATTTGGTGAATGTAACAGCCAAAAAACGTGGTGTTGGGATGCAAAACAATTCGTAGGTGGGGTGGAGCAGGGTTTTTTACCTGCTTCACAGACTCCATCTTTGTAGCATGTGGTTAGGTGCCAGCTTACTATGTGCTCATAAAGTTTTGCCAAGTGATAATGCAGTTGGTTATGTAGGGTTTGGAAGTTTAGACTTTATTAGTTCCGAGACACATGCTGCATGTTTTACTGCCACAAAAACGCAACATTGGGTGGTGGGTGCTGGCTTTAAATGGCACAGACATAGGTTGCACATAACATTGGTAAAAAACCATAACCAGCACTGTACCATGGCCTACTTATTAGAAATACAGAGTTTGGAGCTGACTGAGTGTATTAGGTCTAAAATGTTGTCCGTGGGACAGATGTCAAGCTCAGGGTATCCCTGCATTACAATGATCTACTAATATTACAGAAGAAAAGAAAGATATCTGCCGGCTGTGATTGATTGTTCCTTATCAAACGACCTGCGGTGTGCCTTGCTACACTCCAAAAGATGAATTTTGTTTATCTCAGGGTGCAGCTGTTGCACCCTGAAAAATAGTCGCTTGGGAATGCTTGCACTGCTGTCGGTCTCGCTTTTGAGCACTTTCAACCCATCACTGACAAGTGAAATTGAGGCTGCAACAATGCAGCACATGTACGGGCCTGTAACTGGTACTGAACGAATTAATTAATTAGCAACTTTAGTTGATTATAATAGATACATTCTGCTGAGGCAGACATGTCGCACCAAATCCGTGCCCCATACATTTCAGCGCTAAGTGCCGTCACTCTCTTTTAGCTCCGTTTTTGGTCTCCACCAGCTCCTGAGGAAAATATCTGGCTCTCTAGCTGCCACTACTTTCACCAGCTAGTTGCTAACTTTGTCTGCGGTTTGGTGCTGAGTGGGTGGGTTTTTAGGGAGAGCGGTGAGAGTGAATCAAACCAGTAAAGTTGTGGGCCAAGCAGCTTAAACTATGAGCCAAACTCACTAAAAAAGCTCCATAAAGTCGAGGGGAGCTGCAGATTCATTCAGGTGATAATTCTCTGTGGGTTTATCAATACGAGTGATACATTTCTATTACAACTTCTTTTTTGCTTCTTCAACTGTTGAAATGAAATGAGCAATGAATGCTTCTAACCATTTGGTGACTATGTCATCATTTATAATAACTTTCTTGAAATGCCATTTAATTTTAATATTTCCTTAATTCATCATAAAATGTGGTCAAAAATGTCCTTTCAGTATCACCCAGACACTCTTCTGTCAGCCGACAATTAATCTCTTATCCTTTAAGTGTCTGGGTGGCTGGTGTGGTGGATCAATATCATCAGAAGTATTTTGGCACAGTATCTGGTTACACTTACAAAACAAGATGCTTCGTGACAGCTGGCTGTAACCTACTATCATAAATACCATTAAGGTGAGCATGGCAAATATAGCTTATTTATGGTGGCTATCAACCTGAAGGTTAACCTTTGTTATAACATGATATGTCATTTTGAATGATTGATAATGACAATGAACAATGCATATTTATAGTAGTAATAAAGTGTATGCTATTATATCTTATACCTGTTCTAGCCAGTGTTGGGACAATGCAGCCGGACAGACATCCTGAAAACATGATACTGACTTTGGATATAATCTACATACACTTAAAAACGAGAGTTGGCACTTGAACCTCTCAGTCATAGTTGCATCTCAACCTGTCTGACTATACTGTATATATGTTTTTGTAATTATGTGTATGTGTGTGACACCAGATAACCTCCAACATGAAGGTGCATGTCCAGATTTAGTGCAGACACACTGGTCAGTGTGACGGAGTGTGTTTTCCTGCCCTAAGCAAACACAGTGAAGCACTTTTAACAAACACTGCATGTCAATCACACACGCTCTCTCCCTCCAGCACTCTACCACATACACACACACACACACACACACACACACATGCACTCACACTTCGGCCTGGTTTTAGAGCAAAAGAGCTGAGGTCAGAGGTGAACGACTGTGGGAACACGGAGGTCCCGTAGCGTGAAACTGTCACCGTCCTGACAAACTGGCCTATAACATAAACAAGCACACATACATCAGCTCAGGACAATACCCCCGAGAAGAGAGCACAATACCACTCCAACACTCCACACTGGGCCTGAAACAATACCACACACGCTGAAACAACATCATAGCCAGGACTAAGCCAACATGGCACTGGGTAAACTGAAGCAACACCATTTCGGTGAGCAGCACCACACAATGCCTGTAACGGGAAACGATCCATCAGGTGCTGACCGCAGCTAAATTCATGTCTCAAAATGTGGGGTCTTTGCAGAAGTGGATGAGGTGCACAGAGGTGAGCAAGCCCTTGTGAGCACTGTGTGTGTGCTAGGGATGTTCTAACGACTAATTTACCTGACGTTTAAACAAAGTTTGAACTTAGACTTGCCAAATGTAAAAAAGTCCAAATTCAGCACAATTTAATCAAGGTCAAACATTTGTCTATACAATACTGTGTATATAAGAGCCATTTAATCACATGTTCAATAACCAAATCTGAAGTTAAATGCTGCTGAAATGTGACACCGTGCATTATAAATATTACACATTATCCTACAAAACATGATGGCAACTCACTAAATAAAAGTTAACAAACAACAATTTACTGTGCATTTAACTTTGTGACTCATCTCTATTCAAAAACACACACTCACGCAGTAGCTCTCTCACGCATAAGTGTGCATGCAAACTGACACACACGTATATATGTCCAGGCTTGTTGGGATCTACCATGTGCCCAAAGACACCTCTCTCATTTAGCCTAGCAAAAAGACATCCAGACTGTACGAGTGCGTGTGAGGCTTGAGCATACCATTTGAGGTGAACCCCTGCGGAAAGCTGCGGACTTGTACCAGTCGCACAAACTCTTCCAGTTTTCCTCTGGGTATCTTAATACGTTAAACCAACTAGTAATTCTGGTACCGACTTGCGAGGGTAGCAACGTTTAATTGTCCTGTCAACGAATCGCCCACAAAAGCTGTAAGGGGCTTTTAAACTGACAGAGAAGCCAACACAATCAAATATACTGGCTGGCACAGAAAATAAGGAGAAAAATAAAAGTAAATACATCTTGATTTTTGCATTATGCCCCATTATTTCTGGTGTAACACCCATTACGACAGTCCTAGTCTCAAAACCCCTTAAATCTAAGATGTTTAGGGGTGCAACACTCAGATCTCTTAACATTTCTTGGGTTAAATTAATGAATAATTTGGTCTAAAAAATGTCAAAACAATGAAACATATCCCTCAAAACTTCCCAGACCTTGAAGTGAGGCCTTCTAATTGATTATTTTGTCCAATAAATGGTCAAAAAATGAATAGAGCAAGAGAAAATTAGCTAAAATCAGTAAATGTTTGGCATTTTTGCATGATGAATAACTAAAAGTAGCTACTGTTGTTCAGCAGCATCTCCTGCTCAAGTCAAAAGCAGACTGAAAACTAAATCAATAAAGAATTACAGCTTTTCACCTGGATTCTGATTTAACTAAATTTCAGTGGCTACACAATATTCCCTGATCAGCACAGGAGCGAGTGTCCCTAATATTTTGTTTGTGTATTCCAGCTGGTTAAGCCTGGTGTTGAGCCTGTGTGGTTTGTATCCTAATAGGGGCTCCCTCAGACTGAGGCCTGGACCGCAGCCACAGGGCTATTCATGCTTTGTGACCTGATCCGCAGATGCCTCTAAATCCTGCATGCTCACTGCTATAAATCTCTCAAGACCTGTAAACACACAACACACACACTCACACTCAAAGGCAGACAGATCAGCACACACATAGACAGACATTAGCACATAGAAAAAGTCACACACTCACACAAACACACACATGCTGGATGAACGCCCAGTGACCAGGGCAAAAGGAAAAAATTAAAATCATGCGCAGCATTGCATGCATTCAGCCCGGTGCATGGAAAATTCCCATCCAGCAACTTGAGAAGAGGGTGCACAAGCAGGCGACTGGCTGGTACAGAGCGCCATCCTGTGTCCACAAGACTGAACTGCAGCAGCTTCAGCACCTCAGTGCGTTGTGTGAATGATGAAACCACTCAATGGGCGATTCTTTTTCATCAAGTAAAAAGCCAAGCATTAAAGAGTGAGAGGGTGGAGGATAAAAGGCATGTATTGATTTTTTTTCCCAAATACTGCCTCCACTGGACAATAACCTTCATCATTCATTTATGAATTCGATCAAATTAATCCTGAACAGATGGCATGCAAGTCAATAGATGAAAGTGTCCGAGACCAGAGTGTATGAGGCAAGTGGGGCGATATGCAGCCACTTCTATATCAGCAAGATTTATTTTTGTTGGGTTTTGTGTGTGTGTGTGTGTGTGTGTGTGTGTGTGTGTGTGTGTGTGTGTGTGTGTGTGTGTGTGTGTGTGTGTGTGTGTGTGTGTATACTCCCTCAGGATATCAGAAAGCCTACAGAAATGTACAAAGGCATAGGTTTTGTTTCAGACATGGGGGGCACAATAACGTCAAACCAAAGATATTTATGTGTGTATTTTTAATGCACAAACCCAACAAACAATCATGTTTGTTTTACTTACTTACTTCATAATAATTAGTGTTATATTTGACTCTTGGTGTGGGGGAGAGGAGGTTTCAGACACAGGTATATCTGTTGGAGTATACTGGTGCCTTTTGAGCAAGGGCATAGGTTGCATTTGAACACTAAAGGGGGGACATATGAAATGGGGGTTTGGGGGTCTACTAACAGAAAATTTTGAGCATCAGACACTTAATTTCCCGCATTCTGGTGATTTTTATGCACCAATTTGTCTTTAAAATGTCTTTCATTTTGGAAAATAAAAGTCCTGTGCTATTTTCATGTTTTTATTGGGCGAGACAAATGCACATGTGCTAAATACTGAGGGGAACGTGTCAACTGCATCCACCCCAAAATCTACACTTATGCCTTAAAGCTTATTTTTGAGTGCATGATAATAACTGAAGGCGATCACCTCCTCTCTTCTCTCATCTGGATTATGGAAGCTGGATAATAAAGAGCCAACCACACCAAGAACGAGAGCAATAACTATTAACGATGGTGAACGATAATGTTCTTAACAGTGGTGCCAAAAGATTTGCATGGATTTTGATTAGCTGTCAGCGTTTCAATCGTCCATCAAATCGCTCTGAAAGTTATGTCAATTATATTGTTCACCACGGTCGTTGTTGTTATAGTTGCAGTGTGGATTCCGTCAGCCACAGAGCACAATAATTAACCTTTCAGTTTCCACTTCAATGTAAAGGTTCCAGAGTTGCTAATGAGCTCATTTTCATCTGAAGTCCCTGGGCAGGTTACTAAAATTTGGTCTACTTTGACATACAATCGACATAATGCTTAAGCAAGCACTACAGCATGATACAATACAACACATTATGATAAAATACATTACAATACACTAAAACAATATATTACAAAAGCAGCAGATATATGCAAAAACAATTAAAGCATGTTATCCCAGAGATTAAGTTGTGTAATTACTCATGACTGCAAGTTTTGCATTAAGCCATCTCATTAGTTTATGTTTAAATGGTAGGTAATTAGCACTTTCTCTTAATTTAATAGGAAGAATATTCCAGTAGTGGGTGGCTCTGACCCAAACTTGCTACGTCTGTACTGTACAGCACAGTCCCCCTCTGGTGGTTGCCCTTTGTGCTCTGCTGCTAATATCCTTCTGCACTAGGAACTGTCTAAGTCTGGGAGGTGCAAGCCTATATAATACCTTAAAGATAAGGAAAGCACCTGCAAAATGTTATCAATTATCAGTCCATCTTCAACAGAAGCTAGTGCCTTTAAAATATACATGACATTTGGATCCAGTCTTCATGTCAATTTCCAATTAGATAATGGGCCTTTTTCACAGCAGATATTTGGACTCAATCTTCCAACACCCCTTGCCCCTATCAATTAGCCCTACCCCTTTGTTTTTTCGCATTCATATCTAAGTGTAGGGTGTCTTGATTCTTCAGATAGAGGGGTAGGGCGAAGTGTTACGGCTCCAGGGCCCTCTAAAGTGGAGGTTTTTGTAGATGCACACCCCAAACAGAGTCTTGTGAGGCAAGATGGTTGAACAAGCACCAAACGAAACCCACAAATGTATTTTCTTCATATAAAGATTTAGAAATTATGATTATTGCGATATTCTCTCAGTGTAATGTCCTTTCAGTGTGTTTTGGACCCTTTCTTTATTAAAGCATAACATAAAATAAAAGCTAGTTGTATGCTGATGTTTTGATGGCTAGCTAGCGAGCTAATGTTGCATTGTCAGGTCTGTTTACATAAACGCCATCAATGAAGATACTAATAACACATCAGGGTCTTGAAGGGTTGTCCCATTTTATAGTGAAAGATTTCACTCTAAAACATGGGGCAGGGGTAAAAATAAGAAGTGGGATTGGGCCTTGGACTTGTCATAACAGGAAAAGCACACATTACTACCGACATTAACAATGACTTGGTTCTATTCAAGTGTCGCAGTAAACCACGTCAACCAAGTGGAGCACCTGGACAGAATTCAGCCATCAGTTCTGTTATCATTACTCCTGTGGTTTTTATGCTATGAGACATCTACATGTCCGCTGTGAAGAGGAGCCAACAGAGCTGAAACAGTTGCCCCTGTGGATGAACCTGTTTAGGACAGGTGTTAAACTGCCAAACCAACATGATTTCTTTGACATTTAGGCGCTTGCCCAGAGTGACTTATGTGTGCTGCAGGTTCACGAGCTCCAGTTTCTACTGACAACATAAAACCAACAGAAAAAAGAGTTCTTGTGAGAGACGTGCTGGGAGAAGAAATAAAAATAGGAGCTAACGAAGCAACAGAAGGCTTTACTTTATAAATAATTTGTGAACTTTAATTCCATATGCAGGTTATAAATATCACATTATGGCAATGAAAGAGAGAGTGCGGGAGAGAGGCTTGTTTATTGAACAGCACCATGTGAGCATCCCATCTCTATTACTGAATCTCCTGATAGGAGCAACATAGTAAATCCTGCTCTACCTGAAGTTGAAACATGAATTCAGAGCAGAAAGATGCCGATTATTATTTTCACACACTGAACTGATAGCCTGGGCCTGTAACTCTTTTATCTATGTGCTTTTCCTGTGTGTGTTTCTCCCCTTCAAAGAGTTTGTTATTCCTTTCCCACCTCCTGCTGCAGGACTGTTACTGTTATCCACCGCCTTTCCTCCTCCTCCTCCTCCTCCTCCTCCTCCTCCTCCTCCTCCTCCTCCTCCTCCTCCCACAGTCTTGAGGTGTGTGGTTGAGACAAGCTTAGCACTGCAATGTATGCTTGAGAAGACGGGAGACAACTGCAAGCCAGGGAGGATTGCAAGGAAGTGGGCTCGAGTGACAGTGACTTGATAATCAACTAATTTCTAGGAAAATTAGTATCTATTTGAGCTTTTCTTTAGATTTATAGACATGTAAAGCTACTACAGGTGGGTTTTGGTTTTGGACCGGATAGACATTATTATTGAAATCTTTCAGGCTCTGGAGCACAGGGCTCATAGACTGGGGTGCTAGTAGTTTTCCACTGGAGGTTGTTGACCAAATACAGACTGAATCCTCCTTCGTTTTCACCCTTTTGCCTCTCTCAGAGCTACATCTATTCAACGGCTGTTACTTTTCCCCGTCCCTTGTTCAACCTCTGGTGCGAAGACATCATGTTTTGCCACATTTCCACTGTCTTCACCCACTCTTCCATTTCCGTCCCTCTCAATTCCTGAATAGCACTGCCAGAAATAATCGCAGACGAGCCAGCACCCCCCACCCCCAAGTGTCAACCAACCCACCCCATCACTGCACTTCATGCCACTGGTACCATGACGACTGCTTAGTCTCTGCAAAAGCCCATGCCCAGCACTAGCCCATCCCTTTCTCAGTGCCAGGATAACACAGCCTTTACATGTTTTAGTAGAACAGCAAAGACTGACAACGCTTACTGTACAGAACAAATTACAGATTCTTCTTTTTCTTTCTACAGAAAAAATGTTTCCAAGATTTTTTAATGCATTTGTAACAATGAGTTAAACAGAAAATGGTGCTTTTTTGAATCATTTATTCAGGCTTACAACAGGATTGACAGTGACCTAGTTGCACACTTCCCACATGCCCCCCCCCCCTCCTCACTAGTCTTCGAGAGTCTACAGCCGGCAGCAAGCTACACTGACTGGAAGGTGGGGGTCTGTCTGTGTGGTAGGATCAAAGTGGGGGCTTGTGTGTTAGTATGCTCTCCTAGCATGTTAGAAATGGTCTCTAATATCTCAGCAAAACAGGCACTTGGAACTGGAAAGTCAAGATATTGTATAAATCCTCAGATTCTTGGAGTTTATTTCAAAGTGCAGTGAACTAGACACACTTAATAACCAAAAGTGTATCTTTTATAGATTGTATATATTTTTAATGGCTTTAAATTTATATTCTACATTGAGAATGCCACTCACTTTGGGTTTTATTCATTTGTTCAACATTTGGGGCACAAGTCGAAAAACCATGCAATTACTATTTTAATTTGATGACAAAGTGAATTATTGTAGGCCAAGGATGGGTTACTGATCACATTTGAACCCATACTGGTAGCCCCTGGTAACTTTTTTCATTGCTGTAATGACAAAAATTACATTTTTGAACAAGCTGCAGGAGCAACGGAGTAGACCAAAATGCCATTCAGCTCCTCTGCTCTTTCCTAATCACACAAAAAAAAATTGAAAAGCAACAAAAAGAATCTTAAATGCATCACAGAAGAGCCACATCATTGTACAGCTATCACTGCCAAAATAAGCATCACCAGGGCTGCAAAACAATCATATTACAAGAGGCTGGAAGGAGCGTAGAGAAGACTCAAGTGGCCACAGTGTGATTGCAACATTAAGCTTCATGTAGCTTGGTTAGATTGACCATCCCGCAGACTTTATACAGACACACACTCATTGCACACACACACACCCCAGCTCATATCACCAATGTCCCATCACTATGCCCAGCTGGCTGGCAGCTGAAAATCCACAGCTTTATTTCTCTATCACATCCTTCATATCCACAGAGCACTGTAAAGTTACTGTGCCAAAGGTCACTGCCTGCTGCTGCTGCTGCTGCTGCTGCTGCTTTCTCTCCCCCCCTCAACATGCAATTTGTCTGACCTGGTTCGAGCTGAGATCGCCCATAATCCAACAGATCTGTCCAGACCACAAGGCTTTCTCTCCATGGGTCCTCACTCTGTTTACAGTGTAAGCAGAGGAAACCCGGAGAGGACTGGAGGCATGTACACAAACACGCTGACACATGCGGTACACTCACAAAGACACAGGCTGGTACATGCACACACATAATGCACAAAAGCATAGAAATAGGAGAGAGATTCTTGTCACTGTGATGGTGGGCAAACATTTTAACAACTCTGAATCAATGTTTCAGCTTTGACTGGACTCTGACTCTGCCTGCTCTGAAAAACAATGTTGTATTTTCCCACACTCCTGTCTGTCAAGGTTGACACGTCCAGTTTGTTTATACAGCCTCACCACACGCACGCCACCTTTGAGACATGCTTACAGACAACAAGCTCACCAAAACCAAACAGAATCTGCAACCAATCACAAATCATGCCACAATGTCTTGAAGAATTAAACCTCTGCACAAACTACCACACAACACTAACCTCAAACCATCAGAGAGAGGAGGGAAGACAGCATAAATATGGATGAAACATTTAAGGGCCAATGCAAATGAGGATTTCTCACCAGGATGTCTGACTGTGCAGCTGCTGCTAAAACTGCACATGAGCATCATGTTTTATGACAGTAATTGTCCGAGCATTCATATTTCAGTCTTAAAACACAGATTTAAAGACAGTGCACAGGGATCTTATGTACCTTCCATGAATGAATCGATCCTGAAAAGGCACCGTGATCAATATCTAAAGTCATCTCCGAGCCTGGAGAGACACTCCCAAGCTTTCCACATGGAGACCGAAATGTGTTCTGGGTTATTCTGGGAGGAGGCCAGATCCAGGAAGCCATTTCACTTAATTAATCACACATAAGTGTTTATTACAGGGGCTGCTGAGTCATCCTAAATATCCATAATTAGCTAAATAAGTACGTGTAAAAAATTAGGAGCGGCAGAAGCTTGGAACATCAACAGCCTGTGCTTTCATCAGAGAAAAGCAAGTTAGCTAAAGTCTATACCACGACTGTCGTCTCTGAAAAATTAATCTCTCGCCTCTTTTAAGCAGTGAAAGCTGCAAGATCTGGGTCAAAACATATTCTGTCTGCTGCAAACCCATAACCCATTTACCAAGTTGCATCTTCTATCCACATTACTAAACCCCAACGAGATGGTTGCTCATTTTGTAGAAAGAGAAGCCAGAAAAATATAAATGCAGTGTTACGTATGAAACTATGAAATCATGGGAAATAAAATAAATGAGCATAACTACATCTGATAATTAAGATTTTTAACTTTGGTTCACACAGGGTATCTTCAGGTATCAGGCTCTTAAATTTAATGTTTTTTAGGACCTTGTCAAGATATTTTCTACCAACTTTAATAATGATTTTTGGATAGATCTTTTTTTTTTTTATTCAAGTATTACACGTAAAAATAAAGGACTTTCCCCAGGAGAACATGTTCAGAATCGTGTGAACTCTGAGTCATTTTATAGTACATTGTCTCCATAGCGGTGTCTCAATTCAGGGGCTGCAGCCTTCGAAGGACGCAGCCTACACGGTCGATGTCGGCCACTTTCTTTTAAGACCACATCAGCCAAACAAAACAGTCTCCGAAATGGGACGGTCTGGTCTGCAGAGGATTTCCTGGTTGCATCATCAGTTGGTCTGGCCCCTTACCCAGCGTTCCTGTTACCCTGCAACCAGCTGCACTTGACAAAAGAAGGAGTAAGCTAGTAAGTTAGTTAGCCCTGAGTCATGGACCCATAAATTGTTGTTATATATGTATATATTTCTAATTTAATACGTGAGGAGAGGTTTCACTGCCTCCTGCTTGATATATTTCAGGCTGATGGAGGACTGTTTTCAGGTAAACTTATTAAATTAAGATTGTTTAAGCTGTGGGCTTTTAGCTAATAGTAATGTTTACAACAGCTAACCATAGCTAGTTAACAACTGTTAGTTAGCTTAACTTAATATATAATCGTCTCTGGCATGCAATGCATCTTGAGATAGGCTGGGCCACGAGGGATTCGTCCGTTGCATTCTCCAAATTCTAGGAAAGAAGGCTGCATTACTCAGTCACATTTGAAGGAGCGACCGATTATGTCACCGATGTGACATAATCGGTCTTCAAATGCAGCCTTCGAAGGCTGCAGCCCCTGAATTGAGACACAGCTAATGTTTCTTTTCCTAAACCTAACCTTTGTCACTTTACATTAACTGTGTAACTTTATGTTACGTTCGCAGCATTGTATGAGATTACCTTGTACAAGCAAGCATTATATGTGGTCCCCTGCAGAGGTACAATTTATGTAGGAATGTGGTTATTAGAATGAGGTTAATCTCCATTTTGCCAAAAGGTAAGTGCAAGCATAAAGTAAAAAGACTGTATTAGGTTCAGTGGTAGGTTTAAAGATCTGTAACATCCAAAATGTGGACTCATTTTGAAAAAAAAAAGAAAGAAAGAAAAAAATAGATGAATGAAAGTAGATAAAAATGTTTGTGGCAATTAGGACCTGACTATTTTAAAATCTTGACTTTTTATTGAGTTTTAAGGCCTAATATTTATAAAAAAAATAAGATGTTTTAAGGACCAGCAAATGGCCTGTCAAATCATACACATTAAACAAATCAGTTACCATGTTTGTTTGCATTAGGAAACATTAGAGACAACTTAAAGTCAAAGCTTGGGAAAAGGAGTAAAAATCGTCTTTACTGCACAGTGAACAGATTTTCTTTTATCCTCATGGACAAAGGAGTCTTTGAGGATTCTGGAAATACTTTCAAAAATGCAGTTAATGTTGGTAAACAATCCGCTGGATTATTGAAAGATTGCCAGGGATTTATCTTTCAGAAAAACAAACGCTTAGCTCTGTGAATGTTATGATAATATATGAGAGGCACAAACTGGGGGTATGCACCACTGTACGATACTTACCGGTGACTGTGCATTAGGATATTAGAATAAAAAAGGCTTGGGTGTAGAACAAGCTGCAATACCAACAAAATAAGATGCTCATTTTATTCTTAACTTTCTTCTTAAGTAATTTTATCTGTCTGAGAAATGGTGAAAGCTTCCGTCTAGGCTCTGTGACATTTTCACAAGAAATTACTCTTGCTGTCTGTTTGCAAAGTGTCTGTAACTGTTACATGTTGTTTGTCTGCAACTATGTTTAATGTGCTGCTGATTTTTAATCTCAAAGGGGCTTTTCCTGGTTAGAAAATGAATAAAAAAATCTGCAGTCTTGTGATGAAACTGAGATTAAGTAGTGAAAAAAAGACGTAAAATGGACTGGACAGCCTGTTCACCATATGTATTCAGAGGTGGACTGAATCAAATTTAAAGAGACACTAAGTCCATTTGGTATTTACCATACATTCTTAGTATATAATTTCATCTCTGTCGGCTGTAGATGTGGACAAAGTCTCTGGAATCTGCCCGCATCACAAGAACAGGTTGATCTTTTGAGAGTGGCTCTTAATTCAAGTTAGGGAAGAGGGCTAACACAATGGAGTAATTACATAACACAAAGAAAACCCTCTCTGTCTCTGTCCAGCCGCCCAAGACTGGGCGCCTTTCATCCAGCGAGGGAACACGGTGACCGGAGAGAGAGAGGGACGATGGACTCTGCCCACCCCTTTCATAGACTCAGAACAAACACTTACTATTGTCTCTCTTGGCATGTGTGTGCATTTGTCTTCACCCATCGTTATCCTGTGCTCCTATATGCATTAGATCAATAAAGCTCAGCGAGGTCAACCACCTTGACGAGATCCGCGATGACCCTCTGACTGTGTCCGTGCACGTTGACCACATGCAGAATTGCCCAGGTAAGTGATTTTGACCCTCTTGCATTCACTCCAGCAGATCCTCACAGAAGGACAGCTTATGGGAACCCGACCCCTCCCTGGCAAGCGCACACAGAGCCCTATTTTGAGCTGTGACCCCGTAACCCTTACCACAGAAATATTGGGGCAACATTACACAGCAAACACTGAGGCCCATTCCTTTAACTGTGAACACAGTTTGAACTGCATATTCACAGGGTGCCTGAAAAAAAAAAGCGCAATGACTCAGATAGCAAGAAAGGCAAGTGAGGTAACTGCTGGGACCAGAGAGGGAGAGACGTTTCTGAATCTCTATCATATCATAATATATATAGGAGTCCTCAACTATAACTGGTTCTAGAACAAGAATGATATGCCCTTGCTCCTGTGTACAGCGAAGGATAAAATATCCAAGTCCATGCGCACGTGTTAGAACACTTGTTTTAATAGTTCGTCACAACTGTTTGACATGTTGGGAAATACACTTATTTGCTGTCTTGCCAAGAGTTAGATGAGAAGATCAAATCCACTCATATAACTGTCCACTGATATAAGGCTAAAGCCAGCTGCCTGTTAGCTTAGCTTAGCACAAAGGCTTAAAAAGAAAGAAACAGCTAGCCTTGCTCTATCCAAACAAAACTAAAACATTTTTTTAAAAAGTAAGGTGTAAGGTGAAGTCCTGATACCTTGCTCTCACCACAAGATTTCATGGCAACCAGTAGACACTTTAGGAAGTTACTGCATCAGGCCAGGAAATAGTCTAGTACACAAAACACCCATAAAACCACTCTTGTTTTTTAAACTTTGTTTATGGATTAAACAAACTAATTTTCTTGACGGATTTCTTTATATATTGTCATCTGCTCCAGGTATACTTCTGCAAGTGTTAATATTAGGTAGCCTCCACTGCTAGATGTAGCTACATGCTAACGTCAAGGAAACGGGAAAGCTAATCTTTGTTGCTGAGGCTGTTATTTTCTCCCCAATTTTGAAACTTAAGTCCGGAGGAAAATGTCCAGTTTTTAAAATTTTGGTTTAAAAGCTTTTAATTGGGATTTATTTTAGGGTAAAAAGAGAACAATTCTCTGTAACAGTCATTCTCTAGCTGCTCACCAGCTCTAGCTCTAGCTTGATCAGCTATCAGTCTGTCTGTGAGCAGCAGATTCATCTCACTCACTACGGTGGGCAACGGTGACAGAGAGAGAGCAGATGAGACACACCTGTAAACGCTGACCAATCAGAGCAGACTGGGCATTTTCAAGGAGGGGGGGCTTAAAGAGACAGGTGCTAAAACAGAGCATTTCAGAAAGACGGTAAATACAGGTGTTCCAGCACAGACAGTATGAGAAAAATTAAGTGTTTTTTTGATCATTAAATCATGTAAACATGTTCCAGTAGAAACCCGAGATACAAGTAAAACCCTGAAAATTAGCATAATAGGTCCCCTTTAATGTACTAGCCCATATTATTAAAGGCTTTTTTATAATTAACCGCCTATGAGTGTCTGGACTTTGGTGTTTTCATGCCACAACATACCCATGGATGAGGGCACTCCTCCTTTATAAAAAAATATATATATATATTGGATTTGCTTTCACAGATGACAAAATAAACTGTGGGGATGCACACTGGAGCAATGAACTTGCAGAAATTTGTTCCAGGCTAAATTTTTGCAAGCCATGGGGGTATTAAGAGACATTATTCTCACCAAGCAGGAGGCCTTCCTCTTCTGAAGGAGGGGGGTTGCCATGAGGAAAGGACTGTCTGTGCTTTCAAAGATTTTGTCTTTAATCAGCGGATCTGCTGGAATTAGAGGTCTGTCTGAGTCCGAGACCCCCCTTCCTTACCCCCTTCCATTCCTGACAATGTGAGAAAGGTGTGTGTGTGTGTTGTTCAGTGGGGGGAGGTCTTCCATCGTGGGACCAGAGCGATATGAGCTGCCACATTGGGCTCATAAATGCACCCTTTGGCGAGCCCAAAGCAAATGCAGCTTAGCATAATTCAAAAATACCAGACGGTGTGTGTACTGTGGTGCACTGCTAAACCCGCAAAGCAGCTTTCTCCCTCTCTCATCTCTCTCTGCCCCTCTCCTCCATCTTCCAAAAAACACTTCCACACAAACAGGAATTAATGCCACTGCCAAACAGTCTATTTCCTCGGAATAACAACATGTCAGGCCATCAAAAGTTGCTGGGCTTAGTCTTGTTTGTCATTAGAGGACTCATTAAGTGGAACAGGCCGCAGCTAACACCACACTAAAGCCGGGATAAATCTAATATTCTGTTTTCTGCAACTAAATAAGGACAATTTTTGGTGGAAAAATATAATAAATCCAAAAGGCTTTAGTGCCAACATTAAGTGAGTGTTAGTCGTGATCAGACAATCAGGTTGGTTCAGAAAGATTCGACAACAACATGAATACAGAATCAGCAACATGCTGTGACCTGAATCCAAATTACACCTCACCACATCTGCAAATAACACCCAAAACTGCATGGCATACTGATAGTGCTGACATTGTGATTTTAGCTGATAGAAGGATATGACGTTTATGACAGCAGTTGGTTGAGACAGACCACTGGTCGGTGTGATGTCTTCCCTTCAGCCAGCAGCACCATTCCTTGTAATATTACACCCATACGAGTTCAATTATTTGTACAAATTCTTGCTCTTCTGTGAGGATGTGGTTGAAGGGCTGGATTTGATAAATCCTTTGCTCTTGTAGTGTTCAAGTGTTAATGAGTTCATGGTGTCTCATCGTGTCAATGAATGTAATCCACTTGACTAAACATGCACTGGGCCTCGACGACATTCTGACTCAACTACAATGTTTGCAATGCTTATGAAGAGGTGAAGAGAGGAGCAGATGGCAGCAGAACAATAAGCACCAGTATGGGAGGACATATGACAGCCTGCTGCAGCTTAATACAAACTACAACAAGGAGCTCACCAGGCTCCCATTATAAGCTGTATGAATCTCCTACCTGGACGCCCTGCAGGAGTCGAACACACCGCTCCCTGACGTCGTCAAAGGGACACCGTTTGGACAGCATGAGGAGGTGAGCCAGGGTGTTATTCAGGTCACTGTTAGGAGGGCTACCCGAGGCCGGGGGTGACGGGGCCAGCGATGGTATGGGCCTGATGACTTCCACCTTCCTCATGACGTTCTGGCAGATGTTGTCCATGGCTTCAGTTCTGGAGATGGCATCCCGGCTGCCCAGCCCGTCCCATCTTCCCAGAGTCTCCTGGTCCTGCACGTCCATCTTTTGATGTAGGACTAACGTTTGTGCTGTCTTACAACAGGCTATAACACATGAAACAGTGTATTTTTACATCACAGCATAAAAAGCAATATTTAATAGTGTTTTCAATAATAATCCCAAGAAAAATCTTGGGTGGGCACGCACCTATAATATCATTCAGTGTCAAACAGCACTGCAACTGACAAATTGGTCAGCCAGTACTATTGCCTGACATTAGCTCATCACAAATATACTGGTATGTACTATATCTATCCTTCATACATACACGGATGTGAATTCAATCTGTCTAATTCAGTCTGTCTACTTATTATATTTGGCTTTTTTACTTTTATATGCTTTGTATTTTTTACTGATGCTCCTCGTTTTGCACCATCCCCTTTGATGCTGTAACAGTGCACATTTCCCTGCTCTGGGACCAATAAAGGATTATCTTATCTTATCTCTTGTCTTATGAGCATTATCAGCTGATAAGTAACAAGAAATTGCTGTGCAAAAATGCCAAAGGTATGAAGGCAATTTCAACTACAATCTTTGTCCACTGGAGAGCAGGTTTATTTTTCAACTGTATAAAATGTTTGATCAGTAAGAGAGATGAGCAATATAGATAAATCCTCTGTCTATTGTGTATTTTTAAATAGCAATATACAATGTGATGAAGGCCATCTTCTTGAAAACACATGATAAACAGTTTACAGATAAAATAACCAGACAGGAATGTCAGTTTTTAAATAATCCAGCAAGTTAAATACCTGACTAATAAAGGTGTTTCATCACAATGATGCAAAAATCATATAAAAATTCAATATTGCTTCAGAGACTTAATGATGCGTGACACTGATCACACTGAACACCAATATCACATTCATAACGGGCTGGATGATATGGAGAAAGTCAAATATCACAACATTTTTTAACAAATATTTTGATATCAATATTGCAGCGGTACTATGGGGCTGACAACTGCTTTCACAAAATATTAAGACAATGAGATTTTTGATAAATAACAATCATTAAAGGCAAAGTTAAAAAAAAATAATTATTTTACTATAACGCAGCTTTTAAAACCAGGAAAAGACAAAACACTTACAATTAGGGCTGGGCAATATAAAGATATTTTATCGTTATCAAGATATGAGACTATATATCAGCTTAGATTTTGGATATCGTATCGTGATAAGGTATAAATGGTGTTTTCCATCATTTTAAAGGCTGAATTACAGTAAAACTATATAAATGCATCAATTTACCAGACTTTTCTGTTTGTTTAAATGCTTGCCTTAACCCACTTAGTCGTTATATATCCACATTATTGATGATTATTGATAAAAAAAAATCTCACTGTATTAATATTTTCTGGGGGGAAAAAACAATAGTCAGACTCATCCCTACAACTAAGTCGCATCAGAGAGGGTATTTGATCAAAAATATTGTTATGTTCATTTTGGTTTCCCTGTCCTAGCATTGATGAAGAGCTTTTGAGGAGATTTAAAATATTGAGATATACATTGGGTATTGAGATATCAGGACATATCACCCAGCCCTATACTTACCAACATCTAAGAGGATATTTAGTCTTACATCACAATATCCAAGGGCATAAGTTTTGTTTCAATATTGCAGGGACACACATGACATTGAGGGTACTCTGGCTTTATGTTTGTCAAAATAAAAGTCCTCTGCTACTTCATGATTTTATAGGAGGGTGGGGGACAAATGCACGTGCTAAACATTGAAGGGGACTGTCCCCTGCGCCCCACCTGAAATCTACACCCTTGACAATATCATGTGTTGCCCAGCCCTACACTGATAGGGCAGATACAACAGTATAAGTGGCATAACAAACTCCATATATACATGGTATATACATGGTGTCTTGCATCACATAGCCCGACCCAAATATCAGACTTTACATCTATCAGTTATCTGATCTCTTAAAATATTGATATCAAAGCCTGTATCTGTCAGCCCGTGGCAGGAGTGCAGAGATTTAAACCCACATCATGCTGAAAACTGTAATACTAATATTTGGTCTGTTACCAACTTCCAAGAAAAGAGCCTTGTTAAAGTACAGAGTATTTACTGATGTTACAAGCCCCCATAGTCTGGCAGTTTAAGTGTCACTGCCACATAGCGTTTCCAAACGACAATAAACCCACGCTGGTTGATGGTTAATGACTTTTAATCTACATTTTAGTCACGTCATGACTGAAAATGAACAAATACGCAACTTGTCAGTTAGTGGGTCCATTCAATCTCTCCCTTGCTTCCTTTCGTGTCAAGGCTTTTCAAGCTGCCCGTTAACAAAGACACCAGTAAAGTCTGACACAGCCGCGGCAAAAACAACATTCCCACACGCGAACCTGTCACTGTAGACCAAAAACAACGAGTGTCATTCTCAAATACTCACTTTATCCACATTCTTTGGTGCAGGTCTTCTGCTACGGGACGTCTTGCCACAGCAGTGACCAATAACGTTAGTCCCTGGGTAGAAACGAGAGGAGGCAACAACTTCAGGGTAAACATTTGATTGGCAGCGCGGGCTGGCCAATGAGAGGGGTTCGTGGGCATTCTAGGGCGGTGGCGTGTGGATTCTGGCAGATGATTAGTTGGAGAGGAGCTGCCGAGCACGCGGGGGAAGGCTTTATGGGAGTTGCATTCCCCTCGTTCGCTCTTTGTTTTGAAGGGTAGCACTACAGACCTACATCTCCCATCATACATTTCGCGAGAAGCAGCCCCCCCCTTTCTTGTTTATCAGAAATAACAGAGAGCTCTAGGAAGAGTAGGAAAAGGGGGGATACTGTACATTTCCATTTAATTCTTGTTGTATTTAACCTAATTTATATTTAATTAAACTGCCACACTACACACTGAAACGGCCAATGCCTGAATGTGAGCACACAACTATCAATACCAATATGTCAAATTGTCTCAAACAAGTTAACATTGGATTCTTGTATGCCATGTAATGCATGTCTGTGTTAGGGACATCAACGATTTTTGTGAAATGAGAAAACACTAAGCCCCAAACTACATAAAAAAGCACAAATCTGCAGGCAAAGCAAATGCCATCTTAAATTCTGCAGTAAATATGTGCTTTCTCTTAATGCAGCACACCTGCCACACGGCAGACACATCGCCTTCAGCTGCAGCAGGCTATTTGCATACTGCTGTGCAAATGTTTACTGGGTGATGATTGATTTATTTGGTTACAGACACTTTACTAACCAAAAATAACTCATCGGTGATCAGAAAAAATGGCTCAAACAATATATTTTTTAGTAGAAATTGGTCATGTCTCCACATAATATGACATATTCCAACTTCCTATTTCACAAACCCAGAGGGGTTCTATTTAAATCACATATGTTAATCAAAACCATAGCTACCACTGCAGATGCTGAGGTCACATCCTGTGTGTTTTGGGGGAAGTGTGTGTGGTTAATGGAAAATGGTCACATTTTCCATGTTAGTGATGAAACAAGATCTATCTATCTATCTATCTAACATTTACATTCTAAAAATAAGACCTTTAGTTACTTTTACAGCAAATTGTGTGGAAATCAAATAGGCCTAATATTAATGTTGACTAGTTAGTCATTATTCAAACCAAACCAGACAAAAATACTTCTAATCCATAAAAGCTGATTTTGGATTGGTTTTAGTATTTCTTGAAGGGTAAGTGTATCCAGAACACAGTGAACATTCACAGCACTTAATTGACAACAAACGCTTTTGTGAGCATCCTTTAAGGGAAGTATCCAACTTTTCAGCATGTAAATTTGTGTCAAATTCTTTTGAACATGTAATCTGAATTAATTTTGTAGGCTATATTTCAGCATTTTAATTTTATCTTTCTAAAATGTGTCCCTCAGTGGTGTGTGTAGGTCCAAATTGTTTTTAGGTGAGCTCATTTTATGATCAATTTAATTTTTTTCTTTCATTCAAATTATATCAAAGTGTCAGGTGCTGCCTCTGACAAATCCTACATCAGATATAAGTATTTGTGGTAAAGTCTGGAATCTGGACACTGTGATTGGGGATGTGGAGGAGTAAACAGTGCGCAGGCGGAACCACTGTGATGACAGCGGCAAAGAGGAGGGAAATTTAAAAAGTCCGGACTTCCTGGTGGCGACAGATCAACTGAGTCGCACAAGAAGTCAGTTAGCTACATAAAAACATAAACAGTCTGAAAACATTACATATTAACATATGCTTGGTTTCGAAACGAGTATTTACCTCACCGACACAAGATGGAGGCTTATCACGATCAGGTAACGTTCGCAAATCAGCCGTTAGCTTTGAATGTGGCTAACACGTTAGCATTAGCATTGTTTACTGTTAGCTGCTAGGTTATCTGACCGAGCTTTTCTGTAGGTTTTCGTACGTTGTTTTATCTTAACTTACGAGAGAACGGCTGCAAATGTTGTTACCGCTTTATACTAATATGACTAGGTATCTTAACGTTATTTGTGAACAAAACGGTTCGTTTTCACTGGTGTAACTCTTAAAGTTGGTCGGAGCATAAAGGTATAACTTTTGGGCATAACTTTTTAATGGGCTTTTTATTATACTGTCTTTAATTTTATAGACTGAACAATTAATCAACTAGTTTCAACCTCCTTTTGTCTTTAGACTTTAGACTCACCCTCCAAAAACAGTTACATTGGGAGTTATTACCAGCCTCCAGACAGGATACTACCAGTAGCAAGACAGCTGGAGTTCCCTGCCCAGTCATCCGTCAGCGTGGACCCACAGATGACCAGCCCTCGGGTGTCTCAAACCAAACCTAATATTGACAGCATAGGTATTGCACATCCATTATGTCAAGCTTCTTGTCTCAGTTAGTGTGGTTATGGCTACCTTCTGCTGCAGTTACCAGGTATGTCTTTCTGTTCTTTTAACTCCTCTTCAGCTGTTGTTGATGCACTGAAGACCCTCCAGGAGAAAATCAGGCGGTTAGAGCTGGAAAGGAAGCAAGCCGAGAAGAGTTACAGTCAGTACTCTCACGATGCCCAGAGGCATCAGCAGGTCACAGCATCTTACACGGTGCCCAGTCAACCAGCAGCCAGCCTGCCTGAGACAGATAACTCTGGCAAGAAAGGTAAGTGATGTGGGTTGCAAAGGCAGAAGCCATTGCAAATGTGAGGTCTTTCCTGTAGGTGTTTTTTTGATAGTTGTCGCTGTGTTTACAACAGCAGAGCTGGACTCGAAGCTGCAGTCTGCAGAGGCTCGTTGTAAGGTTCTGGAGAAGCAGCTGGACTACATGAGGAAGATGGTTGAAAACGCTAAAAAGGAGAGGAATGCCCTCATGGAGAATCAGGTACTCCAAAAGGCTGCAAACTGAAAGAAACACAAATCATTAACAAAACTTTATGTAAAAGTAGATCCTATAACACTATAAAGAGAAATTATAGTCTGAAATCATTCAGTTACTTTCTAGCATGTCTGAATGTACTTTAAGTGTCATAAATGCATGTTTCTTAACTGCCATATAACCTCTGTTTACCTCCTCACCAGGCTTCACTACAGCCAAGTAGCTCAAACACCCAGTCTCAGCGGGAGAAGCTGGAGAAACTTGAATCAGAGTGTCTCAAATTGAGTAGGACCCAAAGTCTAGCAGAGGTAAGTCACAGTTTTATTGGTCTGAACACTAATCATCACAAGCTTAATGGTAAGATTATTATTTCAATGCAATTTTGCTTCCAGGCAAAGCTCGCCATTCTGGAGCAAAAACTACTGAAAGAAGAGCATGAACGTAAACTTGTGCAGGAGAAAGCCAACAAGGTCAGTCCACATGCACTGCACTTTTTGGATAAGCTCAACAATGACACAAGAACCCACAATTTCACTTTGTTATTTAATGTCCTTACCCCAACACGCCAATATTTTGCAATAAATGCGGAAAAAATAAGCAGTATTTTTTAAATGACAAAATTCCATAACTTTTACTTTCTATTAAATGATCTCTAGAGGGTTTACATGAGACTAACTTTCTAATGATAGCATAATGGCAACAAAGAATATTGAAAAGGAAAAAAGACTGACTTTAATCTTGTTGTTGTTGTTGCCATGTCCACAGCTGCAAAAGGAGTTGGACATCAACCTTCTATTGTCTGTGCCAACTACTGAAGAAATAAAGCCAAAGAAGAAAACAAAAAAGACCACCAAGGTATTTTTCTGAGACCCTGTGTTCACCAAAGGGTGTTTTTTACCAGCTCAAAACACCAGATGCCCCTCAGAAAATGCCCAGCTGGGAGCACTTGAGAGTGCTTTGGAGGCACAGCATTTTTTAAGCAGAGATACTTTGGTTGCTGCTATGATATGGAATAATTATGGAAGTAAATACGTAGGCACAAGGTGGAGAACTTGCTCTGGATGACAGGAACACTAAAGCATGTAGGGAGAGAGGCCAGATCCGCCAGTCTGTGTGGGTTCATGAGTGGGAACATATATTACTATGTATACAGTGTATTAACATATTTCTCCTCCAGTGTTTTTGTTCAGCACTTGAACATGTCAGCTGTTGGTCTTTGTGGTATTTGTCCCTCCTCCACTGTGACTGATCAGCCGGGTAAAAAATGACAGTGATTAGCGCAGAGTTTAGCCAAAGTTAAACTCAACTCAGCAGAAAAGAAGCACCCAACGGGCTGCGCAAAGCACACAACAGATACTCAGCTCCTCGTCACGCTTCTGGAGTTAATAGTGTAGCGTAAATACACTGTGCTGCCATTGCAAAAATTTAAAAAAACGCACTGGCCTCAGGAAAAAACTCATTGGTGGGCAGGATGTCTTATTGATTAAGTAAAATGACTGCCTGTATTGAGTTGACGAGAAAAATATTTGTTCACACATAGCAGTGATAAAAGCTTTCTTCTACCTTAGAAAACCTCCACACAGAATGAGCTGGCATCACCAAGCGGCCTAAGACACAAAAAATTCCCCTTTGTTGCAGGAACAGTAAGTCAGCACTAACTCCAGAAACCGTGTACTATCATTAACTCTTTCCCTTGTTTTGATTCCTTTTGATTTACTTTGTTTTTCCCTACCTATCACAGTCGACAAGCCCAAGCCATTCAGTCCACGCCAACGTACAAAGTATACTCCACATGATGAAGCACCATCAGCCCCAGCTGTGTGAAAGAGTGAGTGCGCTGCACAAGCCTGGTTGTGCAGCCAAGAAAAGCCTCCAAAAGTGCTTGGCTCCATCTTCCACCACTTGTCACAAGCCTGACAAGGAGCCCGAAGGAGCAGATCAGTCACTGGGCTCGCTGTCCGACCTGCTCTTGGCTCTGCAGGACGAGCTAGGGCAAATGAGCTTGTGAGTGAGATTGTTTTATTAATTGTTTTGTTTTACTTTTTCTGTTACACATTTAGTAATCTGTGTCTGTGTTTATTTTCCACAGTGAGCATCAGGAGTTGGTGCACCAGATAGATGCAACCCAAGATCGCGAGCAGAAGCAGGACCTGCAGAGTGAACTGGGGAGGTTGGTTGCCAGGATGGAGGAGAAGGGAGCTCAGATCACTAAGCTCCGCAAACACCAGCAGAGGGTATGTGAACCATGAGTCAGTACAATCCAGAGATATGTTTGAAAAGATGGTCACAATTTCTTGCCTCATTTACAGGCAGTAATTTAAATGGTAACTTGAGTATTTTTCATCCTGGACCCTTTGTTTCCATGTTTTTGTGTCTGACAGATGGAAACATCTTTTTTTTTTTTTTAATATCTCCAGTATTGAGCGAGAGCGCTCCAGCTGGCAGCGGCCAAACAGGCTGCAGTGTAACCACTTAAAACATTTATGCACCATCAATTTCCGTCCACTACAAGTGCTTGTTTTGGCCACTGACAGGCTCAGATTATTATTCTAAGTGTCTGAAAACATTACAGAAAGGATCCTTACAGAGACAGGCCTTTTTGTTAAGTAAAAGCTTTTTTGTTCAACCAGAAACAGCCCCAAACCGCCATCGGCAAACACACCAGACTCTTTTTAAATAAACAGTCATTTTAGTGTATATAGAGCCAGCATATCTTCAGATTTAACTGGATGAAAATTTGGGGTTTATATCAACCAAACCAGAGTTGTTGATTGTTGGAACAGTAGAAAGATAAGCAAAATGATTTTTGTGTTTTATTTTGTTTCTGTCAACTTTGAACAAAGTGTGTTTTACGATGATAAAATTAATGTTTATGTGAATGAAGTCTGGTGGGTTTGGTGATAGCGATTTCAGGGCTGTTTCTGGTTAAACAAAAACGATCTTACACCAGGTTCACACTGAATGGGAAAGCACTTCAGAGCACGGCAGGCTTCCATGGAGTGCTGCCCGCTAGCTTTTGGTGCCCATGTTAAGCAAATCGGGCAAGAATGCACACTGAAAATGTTTTGTAAATGATATCAAGTGTATATTAAATATGTTATAAATTATCTAACTATGATAAATGATAAACCATGTGTCCCATGCTTCCACATATTTGTAAGTTGTGTCTAAACAGAGAGTGAGAGAGACGTGCAGAGCCACATCCACACTCACATCCACACTCACACACACACTCACACACACACTCACACACACACAAGCAGATGGAGACAGAACTCTACATGTGATTTAAACAGAGCAGAGAGCATAAGGAGACCAGCGCAGAGAAATGCGCTTCTGGTGTGAACAGCCAGGCAACTGCTGTGCAACAAATCATTTTGCATTTTTGCATCCAGTGTGAACCCTGCATTTGCTTTAGCAGAAAGTTCTGTCTCTCTGGGGTTCCTCTTCATTTTAGACACTTAGAATGACTATCTGAGCCTGTCAGTAGCAACAAAAATCACTTTAAGTGGATGTAAATTGACAGCACACAATTGTGCGTTAACCTGACATTGCAGCCTGTTTTGCTGCCTCAATAGTGGACCAGTTTGAAAAACTGTTGTCTCCATTAGTCACCTACACACAAAAATATGGGAGAATAGGGCCCAGGTTGAAAAAATACCAAAGCTACCCTTTAACTGTGTTGAGTACCTGTTTGTAGCATTAGCTGATCTCTGTCCTTAATGTCTGTCTTTGGCTCCTGCACAGGTCCATAAATTGACCCAGAGCCAACCATGTGACAAGGAACACACAGCCAAGAAGTTGTGTGGGATCAAGCCACCTGTTCCCTCTCCTGTTAAGGCCAAGAAGACACGTAAAAAAAGTGGGACCACTCACAACAACTTGCAGCTTCTCAGAGAGACCCAGAAGTTCAGGAACAGTCTAAATCAAGATGACCTTTCCTGGGAAGCATGAGGTTCTCTGAAAGACCTTTCTGTGTACGGGCTTTGATGCTACAGCTGGCCTAACCACAAGACTCCCCTTGGTTCCTGGCAGCCTGTTTTTCTCTTTTCAGATGGCCTCTTGGACATTTTAGATAACAAATGAAAAGAGGGAATAAAGTGTTTTTGTGTTTTTACACAGGAAAATTGTTAATATTCATAAAACTTATTAAGCTATGGGAGATTGAGTTAAATGAAATCTTGCACATACAGGGTCCTTCACAGGTAGATGGTGTTTAGTTTATTAATCATGACCTTCACCTGTCTAATATCAAATGAAGCTGAGGAAATCTTTCTTCTATTTTTTTTAAATTTTAATAAAATGTATTCTCTCTACATATTGTCACCACATTTTTGTTTATGTTTTACTTGCTAGCACCAATGTTTTTTTCTACACTGCAGTTTGTACTACACACAGAGAACCACTAGGTGGCAGCGCTAAGCTTATGTCTGTTTACAAATGTGATGGCTTACCTCACAGACCACATGTATAATAATAAGATAACTTTATAATGATGCATGGAGCATGAAGCTCCTACTGTTTTGCACAGTCTGTAGAAGAGATGGACCAAATGCTTTGTGAAAACTGTTGAAGCAGCTGGCCGGACAGCTGAGTAAATGCAGCCCTGACCACAGGACAAACGGATGTGGCTTTTATCACTGTACACTGGTGGGAGGAACTGCTTTTCGCCACAGGATTTTGCTATTTCACACTGCCAAAACAGCTCAATTCTCTTAAATTCACCCTGATAGCTATTACTCTCTTTAATTGTAGACTGGTCAGATGACAGGACACATTTCTGGCATGGCTGGGGCTTTTATGTTTGCTCTGTTTACTTGAGTCACTCACCTTTTATGGTTCGAATAACGACATGTGAAGCTGCCTCATAACATTCCTGCACTATCTCCTCATTATCAGGCCTCGGTCAGCATTTTTATTGTCTCATCAGGTCACATTTTTGATGCACAAGAACCATTTTTGACCTTGGAGTTAATCTCAGCCACTCCCTGTACCAGCAGCTCTGTTGTGGTTGTTAAGTCACAAATTGTTGCAATAAAAACTAAAATCAAAACATCCCAAACTGCCCTGTCCAAGGCTCTGGGTCACAGGAGAAGAAAACAGCTGGTTGTTATTGTTACTCTCTGCATTCAGCCTTTTCAGTTCATTATCTAGCCAACATTGCTTCGTCCTGGTATTCTTGGCATGACTCGGGAGTTCACGGCATGGTTAAATGGACTGGGCTGGCCAATGCATTGTTTCTCTGTGCTCCCATATTAGATTACAGAGCATGACTGGACACAGCAATCAGGTTAGCTGTGGCAAGTCAAGACCCCTCCATGCCCACATACAACATCTTGCCTGACCATGCAGCTGTGAGACCTTGTGACTGCACACCCCTCTGTTTGCCTGGTGTTGAATAGCAGTGGTGTGTTCGGAGAAACGTGTGTAGGAGGGCTGGGCAGATGTGAGATAAAGATATGTACAGTGTAAAAGAAAATCAAATGAGCAAGGAGCACATTTGCCTGCAGTCTATTTCTTTAAGAGCTCAGTGTCTAAGATTTAGGGAGATACTGACATCTAACGGTGAGGATTGCAGATTGCAATCAGCTGAAACTTCTCATGGTTAGAATTCCTTCAGTGTTCATTGTCCAGGGTTTTTTAATGGGAGCCACATTGTCCACAGAGGTCTCTTCTTCTCCAAAACAAATGGGCCAGGGCATTTAACCCAGTAAAAACACAGAATAAAGCAGTTTGACATTACAGATCAGTGTTTTTCCTACATGGTTTGGCTTGTCAGAAATGGGTTGCCCACCCAGCACCTGCTACTCTGTTCCTTTTTGTTTTTTAACTTAACCTCTGATAACTTAAGATCCAGACATTTAGGAGGTTGTTACCAGGAGACAAATAATCCACAGAGGTCTCTGCTTCTCAAAAAAAAGGACCCAGTGATTTAAACCGGTAAAAGCACTGAAAAATGTAGTTTAACATTAAGAAATCAGTGTTTTTCTTACAATGCTCGTTGCAGAGGGGCTGCTAAAATACAAAAATATGAATGGCCCTATATAGATGTTGGTTTGTACAGTCTGGGCTACTGTAGCGACATTGCGGTGCAACATGGCGGACTCTGTGGATGAGGACCCGCTCCCATATTAACAGCTCATTCTAAGGTAACAAAAACACAACAATTCTTATTTTCAGGTGATTATACCCTAAAGAAAACATACTTATCACATTATATACCATCTCTGCCAATATACCCCCCTAAATCCTACACACTGGACCTTTAAGTGTTACAAGGTGACATGGAGAAAAATTAAAAGTAGTGTCCCTAGTTTGTGAATACAAAGTTATTTGTTATTAAAAAGTTGGCCGACCAAAGGATTTTCCACTTCTTAGTGAAGGGCCCCATAAGAGATGTTCTGATAGAGCAGCACAAGCTTTTCTACCTCCATTAACAGCAGATACTAAGTGCAGGGTTGCAGATTGTTTCTTTAATGGATACACAAGAGAGGAATTATGGCGTGCTTGTCCGAAAAAACATTCTCCCCTGAAACTCTCTCTGGTTCTAGGAAACAGTGCCAGCTGAGGACTCCGGGCCACTGAAAGAACAACAGTCCACTCAGCACAAACATATTGTACACACACACAAACACACATTATTCAAGAATGTACGGACAGTGATTCTTGAGTGTGCTCACTAACACTTTCTTCAGTTTTTGCTACATAAGCAGAACCTTGCTGTGACCTTGGAAACTGACCATGTGTCCTGTCAGGAGAGCAAAAACTCTGTGTGAAAAACAAACAGGTTGTTTTGAACAACGGTGTGGTGTCTTTGGTTTTGGCTTTCATTGACCTGTTTGGCCATTAATGGTACATGACAACAAATAATGTCACATGGCTGCAATAAACTTTGTACCTGTTTCACTTTCAAAAACATGTTGCTATCATAGAGAGAAAGTAGTAAACATCTAGATAATACTACATATGATGTGTACAGTAATTATCACCACAGAAGTAGGCTATCACTTCAAGTGTTACTGCACTCATTAAACTAGACTTCAGGAAAGGCTGTGGACAAACTGTGGATGATTGTAGGGCTATTAGTTTGTGTATGGCCAAAGGGGGGCACTAGTGTCACCAAAACCCCTTTACATTAATTAACAGGTACAGCAGTTATTCACAACCTTGTTGGGCTGATGTCTCCTTGTCACCTCCTCATCAGAGGTTATGGCCTTGTGGGCATGACATTTGAGGGATTTTTAGATGACCAAAGATGTGACAATATGAAGTACTTTTCTAGAACAATCTTAAAAATATATACATAATCATATCTAACAGTTTCCCATTAGTTATCAGTGAGCCCTCTGATTTATCTTTGTGGCCCACTGAGGGTCCCAAACCCATGAATGCGAACCACTACATTAGATTATCAGGTAGATAATGAAGATGGGAGGTGACTGACGAGGTAAGGGTGAGTCCAGCATGTACAATGTCAGTAACGTATGTCAATAAGAATCTGATTACGCCTCCAAATCATGTTGGTGTTTTTTCCAATAGACTCCAAATATATTGACCAACACATGCAGACAGAGGAGCAGGTGAAGCAGACAGTGGGGTGAAACAAAGTCCCTCAGCCAGTTACAGGTATTAAAATCAGAGGGGCACTTGGAGAGCACAGACCTCTGCCAAAGCCCAGTGTCCTATCTCACAGTATTAACGAAAATGAAGACCAATATCTAATTTGTGTATCCGCCCCGTGGTTCCTATCTAGTCCAAAATTTAATGCGTTCTTCCTTGGCCCATGTTACATCCTTCCACGAAGTTTCATGAAAATAGTGTCAGTAGTTTTTCTGTAATCTTGCTGACAAACAGACAAACCAAACTGAAAACATACCCTCCTTGGTGGCAGTGGTATCCCTAGAAATTTTTATAGGGGTGGATCGGTGCATCGACTAATACCAGTACAGTAAACATTTTGAGTTCCACAACAATCTTGTTTTAATGTGGTACATGTTAAGCCAGGAACTGGCAACCTTTACCATCAAAAGAGCCATTTTTAAACAAAAATAAAATTAAACAAATGGTGGAGTGGAGCTGCTTTGAGCCTCATAATGAAGGTAACGTAGCCTATTAAGTTTAAATTAACCTATAATAGTAGTCTAAATGAGCATTTATTAATATGTTTTATCACAAGGTGGCTACTGTGCAGGGCACTATTTATGATTATTTAGTACTTTAACTTTGCAGAGCTGGCAGTCAAAGCAAACAAATCTGTCCACTCACAACTAAATTCTCTTTTATTCCAAGACTTTTTTTGGATTTGTCATCAATACCTAACCAGCTAGAGAGACTCAAGACTAGCCACTGCTATCGAGGCTTTTTAAATTTGGTATAAACGCGTCCCTTTTTTTTTTTTTTAAAGATTTTTTTTGGGGGGCATTTTTAGCCTTTATTTGATGGGACAGACAAGCGTGAGGGGGGGAGAGAGAGGGGGAGTGGCATGCAGCAGGGGGCCACAGGCTGGGGTTGAACCCGGGCCGCTACGGCAACGGCCTTGTACATGGGGCGCCTGCTCTATCACTAAGGCACCGACGCCCCAAGGTGTCCCTTTTTTATAAAAGGAGAATGTAAGAATTTCTTTAGGCCTACAACATTGATAAATTAAAATTAAAATGTTAAAAACATAACCCTTAGTCACTTCCCTATAAGTTTTTGTCAAAGTCACACAGAGCCACTAGAGAGGGGCTAAAGAGCCACAGGATGCCTACCCCTGTGTTAAGTGATTCATCGTTGTTCAAAAGGGCTGGTTGTCTTTTCCCCTAAAAAGACAAATAAACAGCTTTAATTTAAAGGAGTACATTGATTATAAGGAACAAAACATTTACTGGGAACAAGCCTTCTCAAGTTTAGGGAAAACTCAAAGCCATTTTCATTCTGATATTTTGAGGTGAGAGTTCAAGTGACCCCTTTGAAAATGGCCGTGTATGCCAGTTGTTCCTTGCCAAACTTTAGCCTAACTTTGGAGCGTTATTTAGCCCTGTTCTGGAGAAGCTATGCCAACATGGTTGGTAGCAATGGATACCTTAGGTTGTCTAGTTTCCCATGATACCACTACCTTCATGCTAGCTCTACAGCCTCTTAAAGACAATAATGTGAGCTGCCAATTATTTTCGCCAGGGGCAGCCTTAGCAGGGGTAAAATAGTTATTTTATAAATAGTTTGGAATATTGGTGAACAGGCTTCTTTGCTTTCTTGCCCAGAGTTACATTAGATACCATTCAAACACCTTTTACGTACCGGCAACTGACAGTTAGCTTAGCATAAAGTCTGGAAACACCTAGCTAACACAGTTAGCCTGATTCTGTCCAAAGGCAACAAAATAGCCAAAACATATATTTATTGCTTTATCCAATTTAATTAGTGCGGAATTTAGGGATACCTCAATGTCTAGATTCTAGCTAACACCTAGCTAACATTAGCAGTCAGCTAGGTTCTATCTAAAGGTAACAACATAGCCTAAAAATATTCATTGCCATATCCAGTTTAATGGGTAAACAATGCTGACTTTGGGGATACCTACTGTCTAGATACTGAAAATGATTTAATTTTAATTATTTTTTATTTATTTTTGCTCAGCACTGGTTTGCTATTTTCTTCTGTAACAAGAGAACTTGTTGACCTAGCATTAGCCGCACACACCAGGCAAGACAAAGCAACGCCTGAACTCGATACCTTTGGTTGTCTGGGCAACTAGTTGTTCAATTGTAACCATGGCGATGGAGCCAAAGACCTGAGACTGGGCTGTGTATCATCGTCCCACTTGTGATTTGTCATGTAAATGACTGGCTCCAAGAAACTTGACACTGCTGCCAAAGGAAGAAGGTAAACACTGTGATTTGTTTAACAATATTCAAACTTTATTGGCTTTACATCGTGAAACTAAAAGGCAACACTAGAAAACAAGGCACAAAATAAAAGGTTTGAGAGAAGAAGAAAAAAAACAAGAGCACAAAACATTTCAGGAGGCATTGTGGCACCTGCAAGTGTCTACATATGGCTGTGTGTCAAAGTGGGGTGGGAGCAAAGCCAAAAAAACAAAACAAATCGTACCTACAAGACAGATGGCCTCTTAACACAAAGGGTAAAAGATATAGCACTACAGAGTGTGCAGGCAGAAATAAAGCCACGAGGAGGGAATCAAAAAGCTTTTTACTCGTTGCTTTTGTAATTGAACACTGCAAGGCTGAAAACTGATAGGAGAGCCCTCCATGACCAAGCAAATCAGGATTTTGAATTGAAAATCCCACCAGACAGAAAATGCACCAATTGAAAATTACAAGCAAAGTGGACTTTAAGTCATCATGTGACTGATTTTATGAAGAACACTAAAGTTCTGTGGCTGTGGTTACAACTGTAAGTTACAATGTGCTGGTGACAAGTTGTCCAGGCTTCAACCAGGTTTCATCTAGTAGTAAACGATGCCATTCATTAGCTGGTTATAGCCATTTCAGCAGCATTTAAACACCTGTAATTCTGCTGTATGTTTGGTCAAAATATAGGCACTTAAATGCTAATGAAATGTCAGCCATTCAGTACGAAATACATCTAACAAACAAACTTTTCAACAAAAGCATCCTGGTAATCGCCTGGACAGCTTGTCACTAACAAATGCTGTGTGGGTTTGATCGAGAAGTTAAGGCTGAGCATGACAAAACAGACATTAAAGCAGAATACGACACAGAAAACCACTTCACAGGGGTCTGAAAGTGCTGAGTCTCATTGATATTTAATAGGTGTGGCATATCATTTTTACAAACTACAACTACATGTGGATATTAACTGAATAAGGCACTTTTCCTTAAAAGGTGCACGGACTGAGTTAGTAACTTGTAGGAGAAGCTGCGGAGAGGCAACACAATGGACATCTATTGGTATCCACGGATACCAGAGGTGTTTTGACACACCACGATGCCAACACGTGATGCTGTGTTCTACAGGAATGCAGCTACCATGTCTAAAGCAAAGACTGGATTCAGTGGTTTACACAGCATGCAACTAAACAGCTGTGAATAAAATGTTTCTCTAAATTTGGGCGAAGGCTCTCCGCATGCAGAGAATGACCAAATGGTTGCAGCTAAGGCAAAACTCTGGAGCCTTCTCGCCGTAGTTGGGTCTTTGGGCTGTAGCCTAATGCCACCAGGTGACTAGGTTAAAAGGCGTGTTAATGGTGAGCAGCAGGAGACATGTAATCTTAAATTATGAAAGCCAAAAGAAAAACATCTGCACTGTTCATGGTCATAGAAAACAAGGTGATTATTCATCCATTATCTAGTAAATATTCAAGACTGAGTATTTATACAAGCATTTGATTTTTTTTTTTTTTTTTTTTTTGGCTGAACCATGAAAACATTTACAAAGACAAAGTTACAAAACAAAGCTTGTCAGTGCAATGCTCAATTTCCATGCCAAAACTGAGGACTTTGGCTCAATGCACACTGTTTCAAGGCATTCTTTCAACTAGCATATGGGCTAATTACAAATAATCAAGTGGTTTTTAAGAGTGTCTAAATCCTTAAGAGATATGCAATGGGAGGAAAAATCACAACTCCAAGCATCCAGCATGCAATAATGAAAAAAAAGGGCATTAAACCAAACATTCTTGACACCAACAAGCCGCTACAAGCAAAATGTACTCCTTCATTTAGCCTTTCCTCAAGTTGAAACCTAGAAGATGAACAAAAACAGGACACGGCTATGTACAGGAGGGACAAAATGGAGAGAAAAAAAAATCACACAGTTAGCAGCAAGCTAATTAGAGAACTTGACATGAGCTCTAGCACGGCTGCTTAGTTGTTGCACTTCATTCACAATCCTCTCATTTACACCGCAAAGTCAGAAATCAGAGGTGCACTGCTCATATGACCAAACTAGCACTCAAACAGTCCATCATTTTAACCTCAATGCACTCTCTCCAATACTCAAGTTTTTAAATTAAGCCCAATATTTTTGCCTTTTCTTTAAAGTTGCGTTCCCTGATTTACAGCACCTATCGACCCCGAAATTTCCTTCCAGCTCATTGTTCATGCTTTAAAATTTAATACAATTTACAACTGAGTTCTGAAACATAAATAGTGACGTGGGAGGAAATTTGGGAGACGTACTGGGCGCTACAAAACAGGAGAGCACCCTCAAACGATTCATTTATACAAAGTCACCAGAGAGAAGACCATCAATGATGAATATAGTCCTCTACTTACAGGGAAAAAACTTCAATCATGACTGATCAAGGCCCTCGAGTGTCTGTATTCTTCACAATAAAAGGCTCTTCAGTCCAGCTGGGATACTACGGTTCTCACCAATATCAGCACAGCGATACCGTTTCTTCCTCACAAACAAACTAATGATAACACTTGGGCCTCAACCAGGGAGAAAAGACTCTTCCGTTTCTCTCTTTAAGTCATACTGGACATTAAAGGCACTTCACTGCTATCACTGTCCACATCAAGAAGGTGCATGCTGTTCTCTTTATCTCCCCATTCTCCATATTATACATTATTAAAACAAATTAATTATTAATATCTCTGAAATATTCTACAATCTCTCAATATGACCCACAGGCCCTTTTTGACCACCCAACAGAAACGGGGGCAAAGGGCCAGCTCAACGTTAGCAGAGTGGGTCTGTTTTAATGTTGGCAATGATCAGATATGACAGTTGGGGGATTGAAATAAGGGGAATTAACTTTATAGGGGATTTATTGCATTGAGCTGCTCTACTGGCAGTTTTGACATTTTTTCCAACTAGTATTGGGTGAAAGATTTTCCCAGGGAAGTCAACAGCAGAAGACACACAGCACTCCTAAATGCCAAGGGAGACACCCAAAATAAGACCAGCGGGATGGCTTTTTAGTTTTACTTTGACATCAGATGATTGGGTGTTGCTTTTATTCCCTCCTAAGTAACCCCACCGCTTTTACGTCATCCATGAGCACGTATACATGTTACAGCTGCATGGAAGAAGAGGGAGCCGGCCCACGATTCAACAGGCTAAAAGCAACACTGAATCATCGCAGTCGTCACGTTCAAGAATAGCTGTGAACTCAAACAGTGTTTCCAAATCAAAATGCTGCCAGCTTGCCGCTGTACTACTCCCAAAGCATCAACAGGAAAGATACTTTGTGTATGTGACTAATTCTGTAACTCTCATGTGGTGTGTTTAACTGAGGAAGCCACAAGAGGAGGGGCTGTAAATAACACGAACCCCCTCAGTTCGCTGTAAAATGGTTTTTCGCAGAATGACTAACGGCATAATGGAGGTGGGAGTATCTACCAGGTGATGTAATCCATATGCTCAAGGCTTAAGATGCCATATCACTGGAAATCTGTTTAGTTGAATTATCATATACAGGCCTGAGTGTGTGCATTAATACAGGCTAATGCAGGCCTAAACCACACAAGGAACAAACACTGAAGATCTACAAAAACCTGCTTGAAAACACTGTTTGAGTCCATCGCAATGAGTGCGTGCCGAGTTGGGAGTCTTCTCTGGAAGGTTCTAGTTGGCAGGGATAAGTCAAGCGATGTGGATCTATAAAGTGCAGCTGCTTCAAAGGGTGTGGTAGTTGCGATCCTTGGACTTGCAGAATTTGTAGAGGAAGAAGATGACGGCCTGCAGACCCAGGACCAGCACTATTCCACCGATGAAGCTTGCAGCGTCGAAAGTGTTCTTGTGAGGGGCGGGAGAGGGGGCAACTGGTGTGGTAGTTGTGCTGGTTCCATCTGTGATATGAGACAGAGGAAAGGAAAATGGAGATTAGATATTGTTGTTGATTGTTGTGTATGTACGTTACAGGGCAGATGTGAAATATTCTTGCACCATCACAATGTCAGACTCTGCAACTTACTTGCAGAAGGGGATGGAGACGTAGGGCTGGAGCTGTTACCAGCGTGAGTAGGGGCAATGGTGGTATGGTTTGCACTGTCTGTAGCAGGGTCACAGCAAAAACACATCCATTAGCTTTTCCACCGTTTGACTTTTAAAGATGTTTGAAGTTGTAATCCTTAAGATTGCAGTCCTGGTTGATTTGCAGACACCTGTGGTTACTTGTGACATCAGTAAGAACACTTTAATACCAAAGCAAACACTCATTGAGCAGCTGCTTTGATGCTTTGGCGTATCTGCAGCTAAAGAAACACGTTGTCTAAATAAATCTGTCAATATAATTTTAACCGCAACCTGATTTTATGCTGTACACAGGCAAGTAGTATTTCCAGGCAGATTTAAGTTTACTGCCCTGCTGAATAGTTAGAGGTGTGCATTGTTGTCCCTTCATCAACAGCCCACTGCTCCTTCCTAGTCCCTCGTTAAAAGTAAAATTGATACACTGATGAAAAAGTCTTGTTTCGTAGATGCATTTTTGATGAACACTCGCAATTAAACAAAAACATTAATGGTGGATTACATGCAGCATTGTTTCCTGTGAATCCCTCGTGCATGTGATGGCATTTGGAGTCATCATTAATACACTGAATAGCTACTGCTAAAAAAAATAGAGGCCATAAACAGTGTAAAAAACCTGTGTTTGATCGCATAAAATTCTTAAGGATTACAACTTTAAAGGGACAGTTCACCCAAAAATCAAAAACACATATCTGTAGAGCTATTTATCAGTCATTGTTTTGGTGTCAGTTGATGAGTGTTAGAGATATCGGCCATAGAGATGTCTGCCTTCTCTCAAATATCATGGAACGAAATGGGACTCGGCTTGCTCGTTCAAGTGCAGGATGTAAATATACAAGTTCCCATGAAATGAAAAATAAATGTTCCCAGTTTAAATTCTGTGTCCCCATGTTAATTGATCATTTATCTCTTTTTTTTAATGCCAGATGTATGTCAAATCATCAGTATGGGTATTTTTACAAAAAAAATCCCTGTATTTCCTCTTTCTGTGAAACCAGGTACAATGGTTTCAAATGTCTGATGATTCATTGTGCACTCAGGGGCGATCACAAAATCCAGTCAAGTGAGACTTTGGGTGACTATCTTGCCATACCAGTCATATAAAACTGCACTCACTGTTTGTGCGTTGTAGTAGCTACTAGAAGAGATGTGTGTTTGGATACCAGTGGGCAAAACCTTTTTTGTCATTTTCAAAACAATGTGGTGGAGGTTCAATTCATTCATCTCTGCCTTGTCCTCCTCCTGATCCAATGGTTGGGGAGGTGTGATTGGAGCTAACAGTGCACTCAGCAGCGGACTCAACTTTAGCTTATTGTGCTAAACTCTAAGCCTGCCCACTTTTTAGCGGATTTGGACTTGGATTTGATTTAAATTTTGCTTGGGATATGTCATAGTACAGAAGCTAAAGATGTTCAAATTTAGGTTTCACATGGACTTTAATGGCGTCCTCCTCAGCTGAGCTGTGACATTAGCTAGCTCAGTGGTGCTAGGTGAGCTAGCAGTAGATGCACGCTTCCTTCTGCATGGTGATATGGTTGGCGGGTGTAGTTCTATAGAAAGAAAATAGTTCCTACAGGAAACTGCTTAAAGCAAGGTCTGTGGATTATCTCGAGTAAACAGGTCATGATTTCTGGGAAGAGACATTGCTGTTGAGTTTTTCCAAATGTTTTTTTTTTTTGTCGCTTTGAGCACCACAACTCGAGTGCCATCTAGTTCTATTACATTCCAGAGGAGGCCGACATCTCTACAGCCGATATCTCCAACACTCATCAACTTACACCAAACAGTCTAGATTGATAAACAGCACTACAGCTGAGAGATAAAATATGTATTTTTGCTTTTGGAGTGAACTGTCCCTTTAAAGAGATGTCGATAAAACTTTTAAAAAGACCATTTTAAACCTTATATGCTGGACAACACAGACTAAAGCAGGCAGTAGCGGAGGTTTTTTGGGACCGGTTACCTGTGGTGGGCAGAGGGCTGCTGCCGTTAGAGGAGGCGGTGGTGACAACAGGGGTAGGGGCAGCTGTAGTGGGATGGGGAGGAGTCACAGGGGCAGTTGAAATCACGATTGTTGAGCTTTCAACAGCTGGACAGGGAACCAACACCAAGACAGGGTGAAAGGGTGAAAGCAAGAGACACCAAGCAAACAACGATGGTCAGAGACTACACAAGGCTCATTTCTTTAGGGAAGGTGAAATTAATGTTTTACACATAGCCAACTGTTTTGGGACACACACGAAGACAACAGAGACGGAGCCAAAGTGCTGAGACTGACCATTAACTGACACCTTTGTTAGAGCTTTGCTACACCGAAACAGAATCTGCAGATTATCAATACCCCTAACTTGGAAAAATGAGTGTCTTTGATTACAAATATGGAATCTGCTGATTCTTGTAGGGCCTATAGGAACATGTTAATATAAAGTGTTAATTTCCACTCTGATATTTAGGACTGCTACGCTGTTAGACTTACCTGAGCAGCTGGCAGGGGTGCAGGTATCGTTATCTGCCACATAAGTCGTGTTGTGACAGCTAGGAGTTGCTGAAAGAGACAAAGGTATCGTGATTTAAATGTGCGGTTCATGCCTTATATGAATTCTACAAAGTCATCAAAGTAGATTTCAGCATCTTGTGTTTGCAGGATTAAAAGCACTTCAATCCTGAACCTGTTATTGTGAGCTGATGACTGAGCAACAATTAGTCATCTCACTGAAGTCTCATTATAAAGCTCATAAAGAAGAGGAACCACCAGCATCACTGCGTGTGTTCAAGACATAAAGGCCAACAGTCTCCATCTCAAGGTTTTTTTTCTTTTCGTAGAGCACACAGTCAGCTGTATCTGATGATCTGTCTCACACTTGTTCCGATTATACAAATATTAAGCAACATGAGATGCGGTGGGGCAAATCTCTTATCTTATCTCCTACACAGGAAGGTCAGAGCAGTTGCTCACACAGGCCCACATCCTGCAGTTGGGAGGATGGCATCCTGCTGCCCCCATCATAACACTCGATGATATGAAGGTGGGCATGAAACCTGTTCTGTATGCATGTATTGGTCTACATTGAAAATGTTACTTACGTAAATTAGTATCACCAAAAAATTCCCCTTTTCCACCTTTATCATCATAATTTTTTGCCTTCATTCACAGATGACAGTAGATTGGGACAAGGGGAGAGAGACAGAGGGGTATGAAATGTAATAAAGGTGTCAAGGCTGGTAAAAATATTTGTTTTGCAACAGTATAGCTCCTGTCAGAGTCAAAATTCTACAGGATTATCTAAGATGGAAGGAGTCTCTCTCTGTCTGTATATGTCCTTCAGTTTTCTCGACAGCGGTTCATCAGATCAATTTCCCACTCGGTGGGTGTATTGCTGAGGACCAAAGGTAGTACAGTGTGGAGTGCAAGCTTTTGAGACTATGGGACATATTTATCAGTAGGGTGTTATGTACATACTGTGTAGTGTATTGAGAGCTAGATGTATTATAGTAGCTGGATGCAAAACCCAAAGATGGCACCAATTCAGTTCAATGGAATAGCTCGCCTGGCACATATGTCAAAAAAAGTTCCTAGCTTCCGGGTTCAATTCTGCGGTATGCAGTATGCAGTATGTGCAATAGTGTTTCTGCCACTGGCCTCGCCCGCGATTTCCTGCACAGCCCACAGACTTTTCACTGTGATGACATTACAGGTTTTTAAATTGTTTTTCTCAGCTTGTTGAAAGTTTAACAGATACAAAACCTGCATGGATCAAAAGTTCATAAAAGAAAGAGTCATAATTGACCTTGTCTGCAGTTCAAGGTGTCCTGTTAACAATTTTACAGACCTCTCTTTCACAGTGGTGGTCTACAGGAAAAATGCTTTTTAGGCCGTGGGGGATTTTTATTTATTTTTGCTGCAATTCTGCGAGTGGCCACTGGGAAACAGTGGAACCATGGCTGACAGGTGTTCCTGGGACCTGACTAAGTAGGGACCCATTAATGAGACATGTACAGCTGCAGGCACATTATGTTTGTAGTGTACACGACACGCCAATACAAACAAGACAAACCCACCAACGTGACGGCTATCTGAACCTTGCTACAACGCTAGGCTGTGGTGAATAAATGGGACCAAATGTAGCAATCCACTTTAGAAGTCATAATATATGAAAACATGATTACCTTTATAAGTAACAAGATATAACCCTTTACATTACTCTAATCCTTACCTTAACCACCTCTCTTTTAACGTGATACTCCATAGCTAGCTAATCACTAACTCAGCATTAGCATGAGTAACGAGATGTAGCCTTCTCATTACCCTTACCCTAACCTTTTCATTTAATTCTTCATAGCTAGCCAATTGCTAACTCAGCATTAGCACGAGTAAGGAGATGTAGTCTTTCCATTACCCTTACCCTAAACTTTTAACGTAATACTTAAAAGCTAGCTAACTGCTAACTCAGCAATAGCATAAGTAACAAGACGTAGCCTTCCCATTACCCTTACCATAACCTTTCAATGTAATACTTTATAGCTAGCTAATCGCTAATTTAGCAATTGTGACAGGACTTCCACTCTCAGGCCAAGGAGCAAAGGGGGGGTGATTGAGGTGTGACGTATAGGTATGGGGACAGGTCACATAACTGCCCCAGCTGCAGTTATACCTACTCGCTTTTAACTCTTACACCGCTAAATTGCATGCTGGGTACAGCTCGATCTTCAACTCTCACTACAGTACAGATGAAGAAAGAGACTGGAGGGGTTACATTGTAGTTAACTCAAACATTTCAAGCATCAGCAATCTAACTTTCAAAATGAATGCTTGTGTTCCAATAAATAGCCTGGCCCCAAAAAGCTTGCTGTACGCAAAAGACATGTATACTCGAGCACTGCTAGGGGATGTGACTATGTCATGGCAGGCGTATTGCTTAGGACCCAAGGGAGCACAGTGTTGAGTGTAAAGTTGTACAGATGAGCACCACTCTGGAGAAAGCTGCATGCCAAGCCATCTACCCGTTTTTTTGCACTACACTAGTATCATTAATGTTTAAACATATAAGATGCATTTAAATGTTGTAGATAGTCGAGGTTGAGCTCATTTCAACAACTTCATACACTGTCAGGTAGTGTATAACAGTCACAATGCATTATATTTTACAAACTAATCAAATGTTTTGTAAATAAAATGTTGATCTGCAAAATAAATGTCAAATAAATGTAAAAGTATAAAGTGCCACAAATCAGTTTGTTACATTTATTTAGTTACATGTCACAATTGTCTAAGACTGAAGATACTTTAATTTGATTTTTCTGTTGTGTTTGCTGAGTCATAGTTTGATCATCTACAGTAGGTGTTTTCTCTTTCATTGGAAATTTGGATTACTAATTAACCATGACAGAGAGGGACTTTGCCCCTCCGTGAAGTCTTGCCTGTCCCAATTTCTTACAAAACATCAGGATACAGACTAAATATTGATTCAGTTATGTATTTATTCACCTACCTAAGACATAATATTTTATTAATTTACAGACATGAGTAACTAAAGCAAGATGTAATTCCATAAATCAAACAACCGAACACAGAAATGTCTATCTTCAACTCGGCCTGTGTCACAGTGAGGAAACCATGAGTCACGTCAGACAGCACCTTGTGACTATAGATTCTTTCCACACCCAGTTATATGGTGTTTACTTTACTGCTGTTGTTCGGGCTAAACTGTCAGCAGATTTTAAAGCTTTGGCACACATATCCACACGTCAGAAACGATATTTCCTGGATATGTACAGGAAGTTATTTGATAAACAGGGTACAACTGTGTCAAACTTCCTTCATGCAAAAAAGCAAATGTTGGAATTCTGAAGGTGTGTGATGTTTTGATAATCAATATAAATATATCATGTATTAGAGTTACTAATACTATTACTGATCGACAGAAGATGAATTGGGGATTATTTTGATAACTGGTTAATCTTTTTTCAAGCAAAAATGCCCAAAAATGCTGATTCATGCTTCTCAAATGTCAGTTGATGCTTTTCTTTATATACATGATAGTAAATTGAATATCTTCAAATAACTAAATCTGTTCTGTATTTAACTATCATGTAAAACCCTTACTTATTTACTGACAAACTATAACACTAAATACTGTGACTGGTCAGGATCAGACTTACTGGACATGGATACAGTAATGAGAAAACATCAACAGTACACAAACACCCAGCACGGCCACCCCTTGCCCTCACTTGTTGTTGTTTTTTTCTTACAGGTTCCCAAACTAAACGTCTCATGTAACGGGAAGAGGAAGACATATTTCCCATAAAGCTTTACAGTTAATTGTGGTGACGGGAGGGGCCGTTGACCTCGTCTTTGTGTTGGATTTGTTTATATGAGCACACGGGGGCATTATCATGACAGAATACAGGAACATCATAAAGGGAACTGTGTCGACTCAATGTGGAGCACCTGCTGCTGTAAAACGCCTTCCAGCACCTTCCCTGCTTCTAATACTACAATCCACAGCAACCAAAACTTAACGACTCCCACCAGATGGCTGCCCATAAATTACAGATTCACCAACTTTAACAGGGAGGCTGCAGCCATTGTTGAAAGCATCTTTAGGCTTACTCCAAATAGGGCCAAAAATATGCTGCATTCTCCACTGCTAAAAGGGCTGTATTACGTATCAAATATGAAAATATCATGTTCAATTATCCTGGCCAAAATAACTGCAATTGACAATATTATCCCATTAATAATAGAAATATGCTCTTAAAATGGCACTAAAACATACAGAAATCTTTTTACCTTACATTTTGTAAAGAAACAAATATTTTTGTTGTATCACAGATATGCTTTTTGACTATGTGAAATGGTATCAGATCTTTTGATACGAAATATGCCACTGCTTGACTAAGATTTTTGTTTGTTTTTTTAAGTTGTATGTATGCAGCCTGTTTTTTTTTTGTTTTGTTTTTTTTAAATTGTAGAATTCAGGCTTGAGCAGTATTGTTTATCTTTCCAATCTATTTTTTCTACCTTTCTGACGATATTACACCAAGGTATATGGTATATGATAGTATTTGTGGGAAAACAAACAAGCAAACAAAGCAGAAACTGAGCTGTTGGTGACAGAGGTCACTGGTAGCATGTAGGACATCGTCTGGCCTGCAGTAATTTGTGTCTCATATGCAATTAGCCTACTTTGACAAGTCTTGCAGGGTTTAAATACTTATGGCCAATAGAATAATGAATAGATGGAAAATAAGCGCCCTTCTTTCGCAAACTCTTGCTGGAGGAGTTGATGACACTTGCTGCTGCGGCGTGTATTGAGGTGTGAAAGGAAGTTTAACGAGTTAACACTCTTTAGCCACAATATTCTTGAGGCAAACAGTACACACAACTTCGATCATGTTGGCTGGCCCACCTTGATTATCAAGACTAAAGTGCTCCTAAACAGGGGCAGAGGCAGGGCCCTGTTCAAGCCAAAAAGCTAAATTTCCGTGGTCTAAAATTACCCAGATCGTCTGCACTGTGGGGCCCATAGAGCAAATGCTCTATGGGCATTTAACTAACTAACACGGCCAAATGGCTAACTTCTGGTTTAATGCTCTGCTAACTTGATGGAGATAAAATGATTTGATGAATGAAATGATAAATTGTGTGGCTCTACTAGACTTTCAAAATATTATGGACCAAATGGATCAAATCCCGAAAAATCTATCCACTGATTAACAATGTAAGCTCATGGGAGAAGTCTTTTGGAGCCCCATAGCATCGTGTGACGGACCCGAACAATCGCAATCTTTCTCAGTTCATCTGCCTGTTCCACTAGTAGAGACTGACCTCTGTTGGCATGCGCTATGCCCCACAATACATCGACTACAGCATCTCCGTACATGGTATACTGAATACCTTGATACCACCCAAGCCTAGCAGAGTCTGTTATTGTTGGCTGCCCAGCAGTGTCTTTCATTGATACTGGACGCAATATTTACAATTATCCCAATAATGGAAATTTGCCACAATCAACTTATTGTGAGTGTTTATAGCAAGTCTGCAATAAAAACCGTACATCATCCCATCCCTTATATCAGGTTATGCATCTCTGTGCACTGTCCTTGGAGACATGCAACTACCAAATGACCATCCTGTCACAATTGCTAGTTTGTGGAGCATGAAGTAAAGTTTCTGTTTTACTGTGTCGTTTGGCTGTTGGTTTCATTATATGGTTATCACTGAGCCTTGTGGTTTTCACTAGTTATTCTCTCAGGTGTCTACTGTCTATATGCATTTTCACCATTTTCCAGACTGTTAATCCTGCTACATTACAGGATCTAGCAGTTTTGTTACAACTGATCAAGGAGGAAAATTAGCACAAAACCTAATCAGCCTCATATATCTTAAAACTCAAAGAGTGAAACTGTTTAAAGCTGATAACTTAATGACTCACTGCCTTTCAAACTGTGATTTAGTTTCATCAAAGATCAAGTAAAGTGTTGGCTGCATTATTCTTCCCACTCTCTGTGTGATCTGATCCTGCCATCTATGTATGTCGAAGCTTGTGGGAGGAGGGTTTCTTTCACCCTCCAGTAGGTCAGAGGGCTGTTATCTCGCAGGCAGCTGTGAAAGGTAGGACTGACTCTCACCCTTTTCCAAGAAGGTGACATCATCATCACCACGAGTCACATCCACAGCTTGCTGGAGCTGGAGCTGTGAGTGAAAGCCTCGGCTCAACCACAGAAAACAGCCTGTTGGTTAAGAGCACCCGACCAGCTTTGTCACAGACTACGGGCTGTACTTAGAGGCAGTGCAGAGCTTGCGTGTACACGTGTAAAGTTTTTTAAGCGTTTAAACACTGGGCTGCAGGGAAATGTGCCTCTGACGCCAGAGCCTTGTGTACACAAATTCCCTAAACCGAAGATAAATCTGGTAATGACAATGTGGTAGGCGTTGCAGCAGTGTGGTTATGCTGTGCTTCAGCCAGAGCTGACCTTTCCGGTTTTTGCTGAGTTCATATGAAATAGGTGATCCATTCTCGGGTTTGTGAAAGGCTTTAGCTCTAGGCTTTCTTGGTGTGTGTGTGTGTGTGTGTGTGTGTGTGTGTGTGTGTATGTGTGTGTGTTTGTGCCGTAAGCAGTCAGTGTTGTTCAGCACTGTTAAACCTGCTTGTATCCTGTGTAGCAGGCTGGTCAGAGTTGTTTGCTTGAGTGTGTAACAACAGCGAGGAGAGTCTTTGGGTAGAAGAGGCACATTTTCCAACACAAACACAGATGAATCTCCCAAATACTTTTAACAATGTGTCCTTGTGTACATTAACATTGAAGGATCAAGGGAAAAATAACTGCTAAGCAAATCTTGTGTACAATATAAACTCACACTATGAACTAAAACATTTGTGAACAGACTACAAACTTATAACTAGCACAGATCTCGATACATTTGTTTTTGATTTTGTTTTTTTTCTCTCAGAGAGTTTGTTATTTCCTGTAATTGTAAACCTGTACAGGTTCCTCCCTTGGACCCTTGGGAAATACAACAAGCTAAACTATCCTGTCCCACTTGTCTCTGAGAAGAGGTATTTAATCGTCATGTTACCTGTCCTGTTCAACTGCCTAATGATTCCTTATGTAATGTATCAATAGAAGTATATTCAACAGTCAGAAACAAAGCAAAAGGAGGGCGTGGGATCATCAAATCAGTAAACACCCTCTCCTGGAGAGAATCAAAGCTTCTCATTGGGAAAGCTGTCAAACAGGTTGACTCCCATGAGATGTAAAATACCTGCGCTGCTTATCCTACTTCTGTTAGCTGTTGTCGGAGCAAAGCTTAATGGGTTTGTATATGCTAGATCGACAGGTCATACAGTTGAGATTACACAAGTTATCTTTCATTCTCTGAGCCTAATGAAAACTGGAATGTACGAGATCACAGTACACTCCGAACTGCACACGAGACATAAATTATGAGAACAAGGCACATGAAACTAATCTTGTATCCTATCTGCACACTCTTTCCTCTAACTCGTGCCGTTATCCTCTCCTTCCTTCTGTTCCCCAGCGTGAGGATATTGCAGGCTTCCTGCCACACATCCCCTGCGCTTCCTCTCTTGTTCATTTTATTCACAATCACCAGAGACCTGTGTATATCTGACACACACACTGAACTCAGGCCAACACTGGAGTACAGCCCTCCGGGGCAATATGGTCAATAAACACAATGCTTAAGAGGATTTTTTTTTCACGTACAAGGTTCAGGTTTGGGCCAGAGGTCTATTGTGGCATTTGGCTCCAAAACAGATAGCCAGAAGTTTGATTTAAAGCCCATAATCACAAGAGTTTATCACACAATCTTTTTCATATTTGCAAAAGGAATCTGTGAGTCAAAGCTATGATTTTAAGATAAAAGATTATGACACCTGATTTCCTCTTTACTCATAAAACGTGCAACTTCATCTCTTGACACTGATAACAACGTGAACACTACCAGCTCCTCTCCTCTCCTGCTGAAAACCACAAACCGTAAGAGGAGCACGCAGCCAATGGAAAGCCATTGGTCGACTCAGGAAACAATCTATCATACACTTTTGTTATGGCAACTTCTTTTTACTGAATGATGCATATTTCTAAATCACAACCAGCGAGACTTCCAAATTAGGGTTGAAAAATACCACTGCAGCATATTTCTCCACATCTTACGTGCTATGGTGCAGAAGTCAGACAGATTTCTCAAACTCATGTTTAGACAGACATTCCCATTAGCATAATGAAATTACGGGACGGCGATAGGGAGATGTAAGCAAAGGGCAGCAACACCACGACCAGAATAAAAGTGAGACTTAAATGTCCAAAAGAATTCAGGCTTTGCCTCCCTTGCCTTGCCAGTACTATACGATAAATCTGTTATGATAAGGAATAGTGAGTCTATGCAATAAGTTGCTGAATTTAGCCCCAACCTAGACATCCATAGTGTTTGGCTGGTGTTGCCAGACAATTACGATACAGCTCAGGCTTTAGGGATATTGAGATGACATCATCTAAAAGTCAGCATCCACTCTGCTATACATTCTCCCCATACCCAGGAATCATGTGTCCAATCAGCTCAGCTGTCTGGACAATTTAGGACACACAAAGACCAACCTGTGCAACCTGCCACACACACACACACACACACAGGACAGATACTCACATGATGTGCAGTTAGCCCACTGGCAGTCATGAACGGTTTCACATAAAGCACAGGACAGAGAGGTGCATCCATCTGCAAAGAAATCATGAATCAAATTTGGCTGTGGTAGTTTTTTCAATATCGTTAACTTCCCACATGTGGTGGAAAATGAAACTGTGGCTCTCCAGAGGTTGCCATACAATGTGGAGGGGGTGACTTATAATAACAGTGTCAAACATTTTAGTGGGAACAAAAACAGCAAGGCATTACGTTGTTATGAATCTTAAAATGTGACACAACTGAGAGAAAACATGTAGGCTGTTACATAACAAGCTAATCTGGTTCTTGATCAACTGGATCTGGCAATTAGGGTTACACCAGAGTCAATAACTCAGCCCCGTGGCCTCTTATCATTCGAATTATGGGAGAGATATTGTGGTTACACAGGTTAAATCTAATTTCAGGTCCCACAGCTTGCTAGCAGGCTAAAGCGTTAGCTGGACCTGACAACTTGAGCGTGCAGATAAAACCGACAAGTTGCCAAAAGGATATTTTTCTAACATGTATTTGTTGTAAGCTTTAAAAAGGATGAGTGACAAGTGTCAACTGTCAAAGCGAGGCGACTAACGGCCACTGTAATGACCAAAAATGGAGGCACACAGTCACAGATTAAAATCAGTTCACTGGTGGATGTCTTCACCGAGCTAAGGAGGGACACGGCTGTGTGTAGCTAGCCGCTAGCTCAGCACTGAGAGGTCGCAAACTTACCTGAGTCTGTCGCGGCTGCTGCGCCGATCAGAGCCACAGCTACGGTGAAAAGCAGCACCTTCAGGTACATGACTGCGGCCGACTTATTGCTCCTTCTGATCCAACAGGGAAAACGTATCTGCCGAGAAACGTCGAGAAAGAGACTTCGGAGATTTCACAGCTTCCTCCCCGTCTTACGTTTACTGGTCGCTGCTGCTGTTGCTGCTCGCTGGCTCGCTACTTCCTACTTGACAGGTCATGTGGCACTTTTTACTGGGAGGAGTGAGAAAGAACGAGGGTAAGTGAAGTGACACCACGTCACAGGCAAGAGGGAGAGAAGCTCCTTATTATCATTAACCAAACTGCTAGGCGTCACTTCTGTTGGCCTCAGGGAGACGTTTCTTGAAACAAATAGCTGACAGAAAGTACAGCTGTGACGCAAAACACGTAATATTAATGTACTAAAAATAACCTCTCACAACCACGGCCTGATTGGCTCGCTACAGGGCCCTGGGCACAAATGCACCGTGGCCCCCAACCCCATCACTGCTGGCCTATAAGCAGCAGTGTTGGGCATGTTACGCTCAAAATCTAATTTAGTGGTTACTTCCATTTGAAAGGAATGTTACTTTACAACAGTACTGTCTGTAATGTGTGTCTTATTACACTACTTTTTCATTACTTCCATCAAAATGACCTCAGAAGAATGACCATGTCAAGGAATGACTTATTGTTATTTTAGCCCATGACTCTCAAGAGTTTAAGTGGTTATGAAAATGGATGGATGGACATAAGTAGGGGAGTATACTGTAGCGCGTTTCATTACAATTAGCAAATTAGCATTGTCACTTCACAATAAGAGGGTTCCTGGTTCAAATCCAGGGTGGGGGAGCCCTTCTGTCAGAGTTTGCATGTTCTCCCTGTGTCAGTGTGGGCTTTCTCTGGGTACTGTTGGGAATAGAATGATTTTATGTGTTTTACTATAAGTTGTGTTTCACGATATAAGTTTTAGATGTGTGAACAATGAGAATACTGAGATGATTTCAGCTGATCTGAATGTGTTTGCTTTGCAGAAGTGGAGAAGTACAGGAGAGGAAGAGACATGAAGTCTGAGGAGCACATACCGCAATGCTTAGATAATTAGTTTCATATATGGTAAAAAGAATAGAAAGTGATGTACAGATAGTAAGGTACAGCACGTGTAGGGAGTTGTGTTGTTCTCTTGTCTTTCAAAACAGGAACCACGCCCCCACCGCCAGCGGGAAGGAGTCAGATTAACACGAGGCAGGGGCGTGGTGTGGTGAAGGAGGAAGTGGAACTGCCAATGAGAAGAGGACAACGCCTTGCGTGCACAATGACACTCTGTTACGCTCAAATATACTGGGTCAGGGAAAGGACAGGAGGTCAGACTTCGTGAACTGACACACCTTTGTTGTTCGTCAGGGACGTGAAGTTGAGACCCAGAGCTCTGTAATTTTATTCCTTTACTGTTTAATAAACTACATTAACTGAGACCGAATATCTTCTCCTATTGCTTCATTAAAGAACACGCAGGACTGAGCTCACACATAGCACATTGGAGAGTAGGATGAGCCCCTAGTCCAACAGTACCCTGGCTTCCTCCCACAGTCCGAAGACATGCAGGTTAATTGGTGACTCTAAATTGCCCGTAGGTGTGAATGTGAGTGTGAATGGTTGTCTGTCTCTATGTGTCAGCCCTGTGATAGTCTGGTGACCTGTCCAGGGTGTACCCTGCCTCTCGCCCAATGTCAGCTGGGACAGGGTCCATGTAGACATTCCAGCCTCCATAAACTTTAGCACCAATGCCTCCTAATGCGTCTTGCGTTGACACATTTGACCAAATTGGTAAAGACTAACACTAGAGACATTTCCTGTGTATTTTACGTAATTTTCATCAGTTTTGTGAGTACACAATATTATTTCGGTTAGTTTTCGTTATTTTCTGATGACTATAGTTTTTATTTTTATTTCAGTGAACTATTATTTTGAAACCTACTTTTAGTTTTTGGTTTAATTTAGTTTTAGTTAACTACCCATGCTCTACAGCTCTCTTATTAACTCATATTAAAATGTACTTATTGGCAGAGATAGAGAAGAAGTCTGAGTTACCAATCAGTATGTTAAAGTTCACCTTATTTTCAGCTTTGGTTTTGCATTTCAGTACCTGCACAGGTTTACTCTGGGCTGCTGTATACTACATACAAAATAACATTACTGAATGTCATATATATCATTTGTTCTACCTCTTTGTATTTTGTGGAAAAACATACTACATGTAACTCTCAAAACACCAAGACACTGTTATAAAAGTATAGTAATATCACACGTATACAGATTAACAAAATCCTAGTTGACAGGGACACAAAGACACAAACCTTATTTTATCTGAGACATGCACATATAAAATATCAAATTAAAAGTACATACAACAGTTTTGTAGAAATCAAAATACTTTTTTGCATGTGTGTATTTAAATATAAGTCGTATATTACATGTGCATTATTTTTATTTTACTACATGAATGACAATTATTTAAAACAACATCAAAATGAATGTGTCGGTGCTAAAACTGAAACATTCCACAATCTGTAACTTTACAGTCATATTTGGGTCTTTCATTACAGGTCGGAGTTTCTTCTAATCTCCTGAGGACATCGACACCCTCAACCACTTGCCTAGAATGAAAAATAAAAACAAAACTGTATAGGAGACCTGAGATTATGCAGAATTGGGAAATTAATCAAACATCTCTCAAGTCAAATTAGTGACACAAACCCAAAGGCAACGTAGGTCCTGTCCATCCAGGGTGTCGGCTGCAGAGTGATGTAGAACTGGGATCCATTGCTGTGTGGACCCTTACTGGCCAGTCCTAGAATGCCCCGTTTAGTGTGGGACACGGCAAAGCTCTCATCTAAAAGGAGAAAGGACAATTTACAGACAGTACATATAAATCCACTATGATACATGCATTAACAGTGGGTTCTCATGTAGATGTTTTTGACTGTTTTTATTTTTTTTAACCTTCAAAAGTCGGTCCGTAGATTGATTCCCCTCCATCACCTTTTCTCTCTGGTGATATATCTGCAAAATTGAAATGTAAAGCTACTGTCTGCGTACGTACCACAATGACACCGTTAAAACACACTTCCTTAATCCCACGATATTTTGCTGACAACGTTAGGTGCTGTCGTAATCTAAACAACGGTTGGGCTTAGATGAGTAATGTGGACAGGATGTTAGTTCACTGCTTATTTCATTTGGGGCGGCAGTAGCTCAGTCCATAGGGACTTGGGTTGGGAACCGGAGGGTCGCCTGTTCAAGTCCCCGTCCAGACCAAAATATGGAGCGTGGACTGGTAGCTGGAGAGGTGCCAGTTCACCTCCTGGGCACTGCTGAGGTGCCCCTGAGCAAGGCACCGAACCCCCCAACCGCTCGGAGCGCCTGTCATGGGCAGCCCACTCTGACATCTCTCCACTTAGTGCATGTATAGGTCCAGTTTGTGCATGTGTGTATTCGGACCTGTGTGTAATTGACAAACAGAGTGAAAAATTGAATTTCCCCTCGGGGATTAATAAAGTATATAAAATTAAATTAAAAATTTTTTTTTTTACTGGAAACAGAAGAGTCAGTTGAGTTAAAAAATTATGAGACTTAGATATAATGCAGCCTTTACGAGCAAAAATAAATAGCATTTAAATCCATTATAGCCATGACCACAATCCCAGTTTATCAATGTATTTTACATCTCTATAAGTGGCATATATGTAACCCATGTATATCAAATTAACTGCACTGATGCTAACATTGAATGGGAAATTATGTATTTAATTCCTATGTGAAAACCAACTACATGTCATTCACATTGTTTCAGGACTAGTGTGGACCATACCTCCTCCCTGAACCCAGCCGTTGGGCAACACACGATGAAACACCGAGCCCTTGTAGCAGAGTGGGAGGCCACTCTGGGACAGACCTCGCTCTCCTGTGCACAGAGCCTCGAAGTTCTTTGATGTCTTTGGACAAACATCTGAGAACAGCTGAGGAGCGGGAGGACAACGTGTCTTATTAACATCCTGCTATTCTGTAATGGTCATTTTGTTCTGTATATCAGCAATTTCTACAATATCTCCGTCAAATTCAATAACACAGAATGCCTGAAAACGTCAGAGGTTTGAGATAACCTCGGTGGTTTGTGCAAGCAATGCGAAATTATGTGAATTTGTGCCTCACCTCAAACAGTAACCTCCCTGCTGGCTCTCCTGCTATCTCAATATCCATGAAGACAAACGGATGCTGTAATGAAAGGACAAAGAATTGTATTTTTGTTTGATTCTTTTCAAGGTCTTACAAATTTAATAGAAAACTGAGTAATATTCATCTAGAGGAGTCTCTTATGACTGAAGCTAGCTTCCTATCATGGTGTACAGGTGTCAATGACCTGCTTTCTGATTCCCATGACAAACAGCAAAGAACTTTCAATCCATATTTTTTAACTTAGATTTCTTTATTTTTTTTTTAACTTGCCCCAGTGTTCTGGAGGTGTTTGGTGTAGCAGTCCTCAGTGAGAGCCATGTAGAAAGCCTGTGGCCGAGTGAATGTGAAACTCCACTGATTCTTGGCCCAGCTGGCGAGATCCTTCTCATTACCGAGAAGAAGGCCGTTTAGAAAGCACATCAGGCTGCTGGAGTACTGCCATGCTTCACCACGCAGCTCCTTGAATCACAAGTGTTGAACAACAGATGTGTTGTGATTCAGGATTACAGAATAGGCTGACCATAACAGAAAACTACAGCAGTATTGTATGGTGTTGTGTAAGCGTGTGTAGCTGCATAGTAGAGTACAACCCTCAGTAAGATGCTGCAGCTCGTACAACCAAGGGCAATAAAGGAAAAAAAAAAGGAAAAAGTATAAGTATATTTACTCAAGTACTGTATAATTTTGATGTACTTGTCTTTCCTCGTGTATTTACATTTCATTTTACTTTACACTTCTACAATAAGCTACTGTATTTCAGAGGCAAATATTGTACTATTTACCACACTGTGTTAATCTGAGGTCTTTAATTAGAAGTTTTTTTGCAGATTAAGATTATGCATATCATCAAAACCTGCTTTTATTGTTATTCTGATTATTCTAAAATAGTCTACAATGCCCAGCAATTTAAAAGTTAATTAAAATGAGCTCCACTTCGACCAGTTGGAACATTTAAATGTTGTTTACACAGTAATGCATCATTAATAACAACAATTTAATAATAATTTAGTAATATAAAACTGATGTGACTGCTTCATGAGTACTTGTATTTGATACTTTATGTCTTATATACTGCTAATACTTCTCTACTTTTACTTTAAACACTCCTCACAACTCTATTTGAATAGTCTCCTGGACGAGCTGGATTTTAAACACACATAGGCTTATCAGAAAACTTACCCTTTTCTTGTTGCACAGATATGAGTGCCAGTCAAATTCGAGTAATGGTCTAATTTTTGGTTCCAGAAATGCATCGGGAAACTTCTGTTTTAGTCCCTGTGGCGAATACACAAAAAGATCAAGTATTGTTAACGGTGAAAACAGGTGAAAACAAATCAATAATGCGATATAAAACTCTAGGGAAATGGCGGTTTACTTCGGCAATACTTCGGGCAACATGGAAATTACGGTCTTTAACTAAGCCGATAATTTCTAGGCGTATTTTTGAGTCCATGGCTGAAAAATAAAAACACTTAAAAGGTGTAAAAAATATCCTCAGTCTGTGAACTGGAGCCTCGTCTCCATAGCAACACGCTTTTGAAGGCGCTTTAATATGACGTTGCTGTTAAACTGTCCGGCGTCGACCCACTTTGTGAGACTGTCCCCTTACTTTCAACCTTGTTATTTAAAAACATGCTAAAAGAGACTGCAGGTGCTATATTCAGTAGATAGGAAGCCTAGAGGTGACTTATATACAATTTAAATGTTGTACTTTGCTCATTTTAACGACGTAACAATCGATACATCAACAAGGTAGCGTAGTACAAAGACGTTGAAAGAATTGGGACGCGGCCCAACGGCGCCACTGTTTGAAAACTACGGGTCGTTGTTCCGTTTTGTGTTGTTAAGCATTACTGTTTTCTACGCATTCCCATCTATTAGATACGTGAAAATCCGTTTGGGGGAAGTTATGGGTGTTCACGAGCTGTGGTCCATCGTCGAGCCGGTTCGTGAGTCGGTGCCGCTGTACAGTTTGAGCGGAAAGACACTGGCAGTTGATCTGAGTCTGTGGGTGTGCGAGGCCCAGCATGTCCAGGCTATGATGGGGAGAGTTACCAAGCCCCACCTGAGGTAAGTGTCACATATTGCTCTATAGTTAATTCCGTAAGATGTTAGCTTCAATTTCAATATTGAAAGCCTTGTCCTTTTGTGTTCAGGAATTTATTTTTCAGGGTGTCATCCCTCACGCTTATGGGGGTGAAGCTTGTCTTTGTGATGGAGGGAGAGGCCCCTAAACTTAAAGCAGAAACCATGAGCAGGAGGGCAGAAACGAGATATGGAGGATTCAAAAAGGCCTCTGCCCCTAAAGCTGCTACAAAGACCAGCAGAGGGCGCTTCAATGCTGTACTCAGAGAGGTTGGTTGTTCCCCCACTCACCTGCATCTCTTATTATAGTCACTTCATAATGGATTGAGGCACTGTTGTCCTTCTCTTACCTCTGTAGTGTGCAGAGATGTTGGACTATCTGGGTGTGCCATGGGTGACAGCTGCTGGGGAGGCCGAGGCCATGTGTGCCTACCTGGACTCTCAAGGCCTGGTGGACGGCTGCATCACTAATGATGGAGACGCCTTCCTATATGGAGCCCGGACTGTCTACAGGAACTTCAATATGAACAGTAAAGTATGTTTGTCAAAGTTCATCTCAATGATTCACAGTGTGCAGGGGGCGGCAGTAACTCCGTCCATAGAGACTTGGGTTGGGACCCAGAGGGTCACCGGCTTAAGTCATGCGGCCAAAACAAATGCAGAGTGTGAACTGGTGGCTGGAGAGTTGCCAGCCTGCCTCCTCTGCGCTGCAGAGAGGCCCTTGAGCAAGGCACCAAACCCCCAACTGCTTAGGGCACCTGTCCAAGGCAACCCCCCCCCCCCCCCCCCAACATCTCTCCATTCCTTTTAATGCATGTATAAGTCCTGTTTGTGCATGGGCGTATTTCAGGCCTGTGTGTGTGTGTGTGTGTGTGTGACAAGTGAGTGAAAAAATTGTATTTCCCCTCGGGAGTTAATGAAGTATATCTTCTTCTTCAACATCTGGAGAGAGGTGAACCCAAATCACTGGACTGGAATCGGATTGAATGTGCTTCACTGCTCATTCAAAAGGCTTCTTCACTTTAGATTGTTCTGGGGACTAGTACTGAATTTAAAGCCATGTGAATCTTTACATAGAGACTTGCATTACATACGTACATCTGCCAAAGCAAATAAAATACAAGCTCTAACATTCATCTGGTTCCCAGACAACTGAATTTATGCCTATGAATCGAAACTCAGTCCAGTGATTTAGTGTTTTCCCAGACTGCTAAAGTAACACTTGGGTGTTACTTTACAAGCTGTGCTTTTTCAGTATTGTGTTCAGTATTCTATCTATTGAGTCTCATATCATGATATTTATAAAATGTTAATATATTGCTCAGCCCTAAGTCAATTACACGATCAAAAATCATACATTATTCAGTAATTAAAAATATTGTTAGCCCTACGCATTTAATTTTAACTACGTCCCTATCTGTATGTTTGATTCTTTCTATTATTCTGCTAATGTCTTAAATGTTAAAACCATCAAATCTTCACAGTCTTGTTTCTCACCTCTCCCTCCAGGACCCTCAGGTGGACTGCTACAAGACCTCAAGGGTACAAACAGAGTTACATCTCACCAGAGAGAATCTAGTTGGTCTTGCCATCTTTCTTGGCTGTGATTATATTCCTAAGGTAAGGAGGACATCTCAATCTGAAATCTGTATCTTCAAAATCACTGTTATGATGAATGACTTATGTTAATTGTCATTCTTTTATAAGGGCATACCAGGTGTTGGTAAAGAGCAAGCTCTGAGGCTTATTCAGATGCTGAAAGGACAAACACTCCTGCAGAGGTAAGAGACACACTCACTGTAGATTATTTTCTTGCACATAAGCATGATTTTCCTTTCTGTATAACTTTTCCTCACATAAAGAGTGTGTGTAGTGTCGTGTTTGTGCTCTTGTCACCTTTCCCTAATCACCTCAGGTTCATCCAGTGGAAGGAGGAGAACGTGGGGGTGTCTGAGGGAGTTGTGAAGAAGGTTCCTCACTGCAACTTGTGTCGACATCCTGGTGAGTGCTTTGAACTGTGTGACCCCTGTTTTTGATTTTGATAAGAGGTGGAAAGCAAAAGGGGGGTTGTCCCCATGAGGACATGCTTCACACATGGCTGTTTTGGAGCCATTAACATGTCAAAACATACACGTATGTGAGAGATGGGTCAGACCCCAGTTGTATTAGTGTGTTAGATTTTAAAGTTGTTTGTCTTCTCCTACTATTCCTGTTTTATCACATATTAATACTGATTCATCCTCACCCTTTTTAAGGGTCAGCAAAGGCACATGAACGTGGCGGCTGTGTGCTTTGTGACAGTAAACGTTTCTGTCAACCTCAGGACTTTGACTACCAGTGTCCCTGTGACTGGCATCACTATGAACAGACTCGGCAGGCTGTGTCCTTCGAGGCAAATGTCAGAAGGTGTGTGACTTTCTGTAAATGAACAGTAGTTGCATTTTGTCACAAAAATAATAAATATAAATGCAGAAAATGAAAAAGTGGAATAAGATGAGAAAGAAAGAACATAAGCAACATGTTAACTAGGGATTTTTGCCAATATGCTGATATTTTCCAAGTCATTTTGGCTGATTGCTGATACCAATAAATGTTATTTGAGTTTGGGTTGAACCGCTAGTGGAAAATATTAGAGCCCATTCATGTTATGTCTGTTAATGAAAAACAACACAGGATCTCATTTCTCAATGTATTTACTTTTTATTAGGTTTTACACAAGTGTCAACTAGACACAAAAACATACTTAAAGTGAGCTAAAACAAAACAAAAAGTAGGAGTGGATTCCTTCTTTAATAAAAAACAAAAACTGTATATATGCATATGCATACACACACGTGTATGCATACACACATACATACACATGCTAAGCGATACACATACACATACTAGTCAACCTGTATTGATTCTGCACTAAGAGGAAAAGGAAAATATTTTAGGTTGAGAATCATGCCCATAACATAGTACTACTCTACAAAATCAGGCCTTTTAGTTGACACATAAGTAGCCATTTTGACCAATTTTCATCAAAAATATCAATTTGGGTTTTCTGATCAAGATGATTATTTTGCCCAGGCAACTTTACCAGTGCCAAATGATTACAGTCCTGTTAGATAATAATACTATCAAGACAGTAAACAGTTGGTTAAGGACATTTATTTGGAACCTTGAGTGACTGTGACTTAAATTTGCTAAGTTGCAATTATGTTTAGATCAAGGAGGAACGGTGGTCCCCACTATTCAACTAAACCAGCTAGCTTCTCATTTGAGGTATCTGGTAGAATGGGTATGAAACGATCCAGATTCTGTCTGTTTGAAGCATTCAGTCTGGGTAAGCCTGTAACACTAGCTAGTCTCCCATTTATCTAGAATCAGAAAGAATTAGAGATTGCAGATGGTAATTTAATTGTTAATTCATTAGGGCATTTTAAGTGGCAAAATAATTAATTGGCTTCAGCTACTCAAATGTGAAAATCTTCTGGGTTTCTTCCTCAACAGTAAACTTGGTGTCTTTGGGTTTTGGACTATTGATCGGACAAAATATGACTTGAAGATGTCAGTAGAGGCTTTGCAAACTTGTGATGATTTAAAGGATGGTTTGCTCTCATGATATGTGTAATCTGTTCTTTTTGTGTTTCATTTCTTTTTTAGGAAAACACTGGCGAGTCAACAGTTCCCTTTTACAGAGGTACAGCTGTTTCATCTACTATGGTTTATGTGTTCTTGTTATAATTAAGGTTGTCAAAAGCATCCATACTTCGATACTTTGTCAATACCATATGTTTAAAACTATACAGTCTCCTTTAATTATACATTCGATAGTGTCAAAAGTACCAAAGCTATATATTTATAAAAAAAATGATTGGGATTCAGAGTTTAAACTCAAGGCTGCAAAGATTAAACAAAAGGGGAAGAAAATTAACTGGTCCTCAACCTGTAGCTGTCAGGGCTTTCTCTGCAGTGGCAAACCCACAATGTGACTGGAGGCAGATCATAAGTAAAATTAAAAAATATATATATTATTTTGTGTGCCCAGGACTTCCTTTTTGCCGTGGAATTGAAAGCGGTATCAAGTATCATTTCTTTATACAGTACGGAAGTTTAAAATTTTGGTATCATGACCACATTTGTTACGTAAAATAATCTTCAGAATAACTTTGGTTTTTAATACTTAAATGGTATTTTGCAGATCATTAACGAGTTCCTGATTTCCAAGGATAAACCTGTGTCACATTTCAAGAGGAGACAGCCAAATATGCTGATGATGCAGGTAATGTGTTTATTTAGATTACTTGTTCAGTCCGTTATGTCTTTGTCAAGTGAGTTGCTTGTTGAGATGTTTGTTTTCCAGAAATTTGCCCATGACAAGATGGAGTGGCCGAAGCACTACACCAGTGAAAAGGTTTTAGTCCTGATGACTTACGCAGAACTGATGAACAGAAAATATGGAAGAGAAATGTCCTCCCAAGTCAAACCCCTCAGGTAGTCCTGTTTTAAACTTTAACAACAACAAAAAGGTCTCCTCAGTGACTTTGTTGTAATAAAAGGTTATTTCAGCACATGTGTAATAAACAACACCTTTATTTTCCTTCACAAGAATATTGAAACCGAGGGTGAGGAATGCTGTCGCCTGCTTCGAAGTCATCTGGAGCGTACCAGGTCAGTTTAAATCTCATCAACACTTCTTGCAGTCTTCATTTTTTCTTATTAGCAGATCAGAGGGAAAAAGCAATGTTTAAGAAAACATCCCCTGGGTTGAGTGACGTGACTGCTGCATTAGGTGGAGTTGGGGTGCGGGGTGCTCGTCACCGGGTTGTCTGTTAGTGACTTGCTGTGAGGTGGGGTTCAGAGGTGACAGATCAGTCACAACAGCCACTAGGTGCTAAACTGGCTTCCTCCCTAGGCTGGGAAATCTGTCATATCAAAGTCTACTTCACTAACAAGCGCGCTTGATACAACCAGCCTGAGAAAGTCTCAATCTCAATCAACAATCATTTGAAAAAAGTATTTTAATACAACTAAATTATTACATAATGGATTTAAATGTATAACTGCTATAAATTAAGGCCTAAAGTATATGCATTTTGTATAAAGATGTGCTGTATTTGTATGTTCTGTTGATAAAGTCTTGTCTGCTTGTGTTCAAAACACTGCATATTTTTCCGGCAGAAATGCCAACTATTTGATGGTTTCCAGTGTCTGCAGGTCCTTAACAAGTCTTAAAATGTCTTAAATTCAATTTCTTAAATATTATATTAGACCTTAAAAGTCATTAAATTGTCTGAAATTGGAATTTGTGAGATCTTAATTACCACAAACATTTTATTTAATTTCATTTATTCAACTTTTAATTTATTTTTGTCAGACTCAGTCAAGCCCTTCTGCATCAAAGTACACATTTCTGGTGTTTTAAATCTTTAAAACTACCACTGAAACTAATAGTCTTTTTACGGTACTTTATATTTGCACTTACCTGTCTGCAAAATGTAGATTAATTTAGCTCACACTGATAAGAACCATTCTCCTATGCATAACCTACCTCTGCATGGGACCACATATACATATATGTTACGGCTCTTTATACCTACCTGCACTGCTTGAATGAGAAAAGATGACTTGTCCAAAAAGGCATTGAGTTTAAGTGTACCTGAATGCACCCCTCAGATGTGAGAGCTTTTTGATTTACCTTTTCTAACATAATTAATCAAATATTATTGAGTTTTTGTTCTGCTGGTTTAAGAAAACAAGACATTTGAACACATAATTTCGGCAGCTAGAATATTGTGTTAGAATTTTTCAAGTTTTCTGATTACAGACCAAACAGTTAATCAGAACTATAATATGAAGAATAATCTATAATAAGTTGCAACCCTTATGAAAAGTGAAAAGTGGTGCACAACAATTAGTAATTCTTGTCTCTGGCCTTTTTTGTCATTTCATAAGGAACCATTTTTTCCCTATATAACATAAATGACAGGCTTATTGGGAGCAATTTGGACCTGACCTTGATGTGTTTTTCTGCAGATCATTATGCGTTTCCTGAGGATCGGCCTGCAGACGATCAACATGAGGTGAGGACGGTGGAAGAAGAGTCTCTCTTCCGTGTGGCCTTTCCAGAAGTGGTGGAGAACTACCTTAGAGACAAAGCTCTGGCCGAAGAGAACAAGACCAAGAGTAAGACAATACTTTATAATATTTTGTAAGAATTTTACAGTTTATTTAAAATAAACCAGTAAAGTTAGACATGTTTTTCACAACAAAACTGAAAGCCCCCCCACAGACTTGACAAGCTCCAAGACTTCCCACACTGCACTGACAAGGGTGTCCTGATCAAAGGCACCTGGCGCTTTGACTTGTTTTTCGAGGCTGTCTATTGCAGCAGCTCTGACACCTGAAAATGTTGAGTTTGGCAGCTCGACTAGTTCACACCAAAGGCTTTGATGCAGCTGAGAGGTGTCTGTCTCACAGGCCTCGCTGTCACTTTATGCAGGTTGTACTCTGCTCCCCCCTCCGTCATAACTGCTGTAAAGCTTCACTTCCTAATGTGTAGGAAAACTAGCCACTGGGACTGAAAGAGCTTACAGTCAAGAGATAACACAGTGATTGTTTTGTTAGTATTTTTCCACATGGAACTTATTTTTTAGTTTTTGTGTCTAAGTAACTAATGGGTACAGTAATGTTTGAAATTGGTCCAGTATTGAGAGACTGCTGCAGTCGGCAGCGGCAAAACAGGCTGCAAAGTAACCACTCAGCGCATGTTCGCACTGTGATTTTACATCCACTAACAGTACATACAGAGATGGACCTTTTTTGTTAAAGAGTAAGATCCTTTTTATTTAACCAGAAACAGCCCTGAAATCGCCATCGCCAAACCCACCAGACTCCATTTAAACACGCAGTAATTTTATCATTGTAAAACTCGCTAAAAAAGAATTGAAACTCACAAAAGCATCGTTTCTACTCTTCCAACAATCACCAACTCTGGTTTGGTTGAAATAAACTCTTAATCCACCCAGTCAGATGTTAAAATATGCTGCTCTAGCTACATGCTAAAAGGAGTTTGTGGGTTTGGCAGTGGCAATTTCAAGGCTGTTTTTGGTTAAACAAAAAGGATCTTTCTCTTCAACAAAAAGGTCTCTGTCTGTAAGAACAGTTTCCATAATGTTGTCAGACACTAATAACCATCTGAACCGGTCAGTGGCAAAAACAAACACTTTAAGTGGACATAAATGACATTGCTAACATGCCTCAAATGGTTACATTGCAGGCTGTTTCGCCACTGCTGGCTGAAGCAGGCTTGTTCAATACTGGGCCAGCTTCAAAAAAATGTTGTTCCCATTAGTTATTTAAGCAACAAAATATGAGGAAATAGCATCCAGGTGAGAAAACACTGAATTTACTCTTTAACTCTTTCAAAATACGTTTGAAATCCTGAAAGAAACAGTTGGTAATTTCAGTGAAAATAACTTTGTGTCACATTATGCTAATACTCTCACTATATTCTGAAAGAAGTACATGATACAGATAGTCTGTTGGGGAAAAAATCATGTCCCTCCTCCTCTTCCTTCTGCCTCAAATTGCATTTGCTATTTCTTCACTCAAATATTTTCAGAAACATATTTTAGTGTACTGTTTAGCTGTAAAATGAGAAGTTGGTCCAGCTGGTGGACGGAGCTTGGTTCTCCTGTTAAACTGTATCCAACATGGCAGCTGGTTCACAAACCTTTTAATTTTAGAGCTAAACAGTTCATTAAAATGTGTTTCTGTAAACATGTGAGGTGAGGAATAGGCAATGCATTAACATAATCTTGATTTAAATTTGATCAGCGCTGCCTAGTTTGATAGTTTGACCGCAGTTTTCGAGCAGTGATTGACAGCTGCGTTAGAGACTCCACGGCTCTGATTGGTTGTATTTGTGCACATGCAGTAAGGCCATTAGAAATGCTACAAGGCAACTGTGTAGGCAGAGAAGTGTGATTTCTTTTGCACAGATTACAGCTATGCAAGTATAGAGACAGTTTCAGCAAATATGAAAAAAGGTTATTTTTAATACCAACTACAGCTTGAAGTTGTTTAACACTGACTTGTGGTTTCAATCTTCTTTGCAGAGAGAAAACCAAAGAGTAAAAAGGAGAAGCCATCTGATGTCTCTGATGGTATTTCTGACCTCTTGGCACAGATGACCCTTCAGAGTTCCTCTAAAACTCAACCACATGCGCTGCTCCCTACTGCTTCAACCACAGATAAACCAGAAGTGGTGGTTGTGGACACTCCAGTGAACTATAAACAGCATCGGAAGTCAAAAGAAGACCACAGCAGTCTGGGTGATTGCCCCAGCACTCCTCTGTCTCATGGAGAATCAGAGGCTGCTGCTGCATCACCCTCTGTCTCTGCTGTTATCGACGCTCTCCACCTGAGTGATATTGACTGGGAGGCTTTGTCCTTCACATCCTCTCCAACCCCACAATCAGCTAATAACCACACCGCTGAGCCCAAGCTGAGCAAAACCACAGACAGTGGTGTCAGAGAAACAGAGGGCAAAAACACCAAGCAGAAAACCTTAAGTGACGTCAGAGAAGCAGACTCCAGATCTGCTCTAGAGGTGTGCTACACAGAGTGTCCTCTACGGGACAGGCTGCTCATGAGGAACACAGCCAAAGCTATACACCAGAAGGAGATACACACTGACGTGGTCTCGAAACAACTACACCATGAGTCATCCTCTCTCAAACACATTTCTCCTCATAACTCAAGTGGCCAGATCTCCAGTAAAGGTACGGGTGACAGTAAATTGTCAGGAGAGAAATCTGCTGTGTACAGAAAAGAGCCGTTGACTGACAAAACACAGTGTACATCAAACAAGGAAGAAACTCACAGTTCAAAACAGCAGTTGAGGCCTGCAGTTCAAAGTAAGACAAAGGACAAATGTAACGTCTCCCAAAAGCCCCCTCACAAATACAAATTTGTCAGAAAAGCCATTTCATCATCGCTTGTCCCACGGCAGAGGTGCCACACTGACCCAAGTCAAACTGACATAGACAGGAACACGTCGCAGAGCACCAAGAAGAGTGTGTGTATGAGCCTGTGTTCATCCAGCGAGGAAAGTGATGCAGAGAACCGGCAGTCTGGACCTCAGAGAAAAGCTAAAATCAAGCCCACAAACAAGATCATTATCTCAGATTTCCCCCTGAAACCTAAATCAACCAAACCAGCTGCAAAAACAGCTCCTACCACTCAGTTATTACCAGAAAAATCTCAGAGCTTAATTGCAGACAGCGAGATTAACATCCTACCTGTAGCAACTAAAAGCAAATGCCAGGATGTCTCACCAGCTCATGTGGATGTAGATGTGTTCCCTCAGACTCCTGCATCACCTGTCATTGTGTTAGATAGCGATGACTCAGTTATTTGTAGTGAGAGTCCACTGCCACTGGCAGAGAGACTGAGACTGAAGTTCCAGAAGTGAGCAGCACGATAACAGGATGATGGACAACAGCATGAAAGCTATTTTATGTCAAATCATGTGAAGTGTTGACGTGGAGTTTAACAAATAACTTTTATCTCAAGGTTGGCTTCCCAGCTTTTAAAAGAAGAGCTGCAGCAATTAGTGGATGAAGAAACTGGGGCCTGATACGAAGGTAGTGACCAGGTGCCAACCATAAGCAGCAGGCATCCAAGAAACAGCACTGAAAAAATACCTAAATTTAGCGAGTAGAAATGTCAAACAAGTGTGAATCCGGGGTTTGATTTTTACTTCCACTTTCGCTGGTGAGTGTGTTCAGAAACAGAAACCGACATTCCTACATAGTATACCTTTTGAGTAATTTTTCAAGCACATAAGTCAAACTTTTGATGATTCTAGCCTCTCAAATATGAGAATTTGATGTTTTTCCTTGTCTTAACTTTAATAAAAATTTGAATGCATTTGAGGTTTGGACTGTAGATCAGACAAAACAAGACATTCGATGACATCAGCTTGGGATTTGGAAACTGATCAGTGTTTTTCTTAGTTTCATGTACCAAACAATTAACCAATTAAGTAAAAGTTAGTCTAAGCTTTGCTGCCACCTGTTACTGTAATCCGAAATGGAACTGTTTCTGTAAAACAGTGGGAAAAGTTGTGTATAAACACAGTTTCAAAGGTCCAGTGTGTAACATATAGGGGGATGTAGTGGCATCCAGCAGTGAGGATTGCAGATTGTAACCAGCTGAAACCTAACCTAACCTAACCCTAACCCTAACCCTGGTTAGAATTTCTTCAGTGTCCATTGTTCAGGAGGTTATTTATGGGAGCTGAATTATCCACAACGGTCTCTTCTTCTCCAAAACAAACGAACCAGGTAATTTAAACTGGTAAAAACACTGAATAAAGCTGTTTCATGTTAAAAGAAATCAGTGTTTTTCGGACAGTGAGACACAGAGACATGGCGGTGCGAGGACCTGCTCCCTATGTAGATATAAACCGCTCATTTTAGGGTAATGAAAATGCAAAGATTCTTATTTTTCTGTAATTATACACTAAAGAAAAAAGTACATTATCCTCCATTTCTGCCAATATATCCCCCTAAATCCTACACACTGAATCTTTGAATAGTAAGTGTGGACTATGAGTGACATGTGGTTTGACAGCTCCAGAAAAAGCTACTAATTGGACCTTGAGTCAAACATTTTTATCCGGCAATTTTACTCTTAATTTGTGTGTGTTTGTTGCTGTATATGTTGTGAGATTTAAATAATTAAATAAGTTCTTCATAAATGTTTTGCTCCACCAATGTTTGCCTAACCTGTTATTCTGATCCTGAAAGGAGTTGTTGATGTAAATCAGGGTGTAGAGGATGCGGATTCGCACATTTTTTAGCATGTAATGCTATTTAACAGCACCACATGTGCTTATTTTCTCCCACTGCTGTTTGACAAGCTACATGTCACTTCACACAGCCGGTGAGAGAAGGCACTGCAGCTGAGGGACACAGAGGACGCTGAGGTTTTACAACCTGCCAGTGTTGGCCCCCTTGATCACGAGTGAGGCCTTACACACCTTTTTCAGACATGAAAGGTCTGGCAGGAGCTTGGTGACAGCTGCATCCTCTGCCCAAATAACAACTTCATCCTAGTGCTGGGTCTTAAACCTTAGTTTTCCTGAAGGATGTGCTGAAAATCCAACTGGTTGTCAGGATGATTCAGCTTGTTTTCCAGTGCAAATTAAGTTATCTTCTAAAGTAGCCTGAGTCCTGTGTAATTTTCTTGTCAATTGTTAAGGATATTTACACTTGATGGAAACTGGAAAAACTACATTGGAAACAAGTAGCATCACTCCAGGTGGCAAGTAGCAAAATGTGTGCATATAAAGGTGAAACTTGATTTTAGTACAAAGAACCTTTCATTGTTTAATAGGGGCATTTCCAGACAGCACAATGATTGTTGCTCATTCTGAACCTTTAGTTGCTGTCATAGATTTTTAATCACTTTCTGCCTGTGAGACTATACTCTTAATAAGTTAAAAATAGTATTGTTTTTTTAACCATATAAAGTCCAGACTGAAGACACACGTAGGCCTGATTTACCAGAGAGGTGTGAAGCTCTCAGGTGACACAGCATCCTCCCATTCCTTCATTAGACAGATCACATCAAACTGATAATTGTCGTCGTGCAGACTTTAAAGAGTAATTTCCCACAAAAGGAATCTAATTATTTTTCTTTCTATCACATTATCCGTCTATTTAGCCTTATTCTCACCCCAGTGATAACGAACGACGTCCTTCGGGAAGGTCGCATTTTGGCACTTGAGGATTTCTTTGAACTTTTTTTCGCCTTAGCTGTGAACCCATAAACCTCCGGAGATCTGCTTCTGTATAAAAACGCTTTGGCAAAATCGCCTCCACAGAAAAGCCAGTCATCCACCCCTGATGTCATCCCTCGCTGCGTGACCGTCTGGAAGTGTCGGGATATTTCCAACATGGACATGCAGGTTGTCACGGCTAAAATACTGTCTGAGTGGAAGAGCCATGAGAGCAGTTTTGGAGAAGACCTGGACTCGCTTCAGTCCACCTCACCGGAGTCCTCCTCCATTGACTCCATGTGCTCCTCGCCGGAGATGTGCTACTCTAGCGGGTATCATGAGATGAAGGACTTGTCTTTCGGCTTCACAGGACGCAGGGAGACTCCAACATCAGCGCAGAGGCTGAGCAAGCCCAAGATGTCCACGAAAAGACGCATGAAGGCCAGCGAGAGGGAGAAGATGCGGATGAGGAGCCTTGCAGAGGCTCTGCACCAGCTCCGTGACTACCTGCCGCCGGACTACAGCAAGAGGAGCCAGCCCCTGACCAAGATACAAACCCTCAAATACACTATTGAATACATCAACAAACTTTCAGACATCCTGAACCGTGCGTAACGGACACCGATGGACCTTTTACGCATCAGGGTTCCTCACATCTGGACATTCAGTGGAGCTGGTTCTAAATATTTGATGTGGAACATCTTTTAACATAACTTAATCATCTCATTTAATATTTCTCCTGTTTGCCCTACTCTTGGTGTATATATTGATTAGCGGGCACTTGGCAATTACTTTGTATATGAGGCTGCCTTTGATGGAGTTATGAATTTAATGTTTGCTGTTGATATTTGTTATCTCGATACAGCTTTACTGACGAAAAAATCTCTCATATATTCCTGTTTGTGTTAATAGAGAAATTAGAGAAACTTCATGTTGGTTGCATTGTGTTTCTGGTGTATTTTAGAGTTTAAATAGCTGCATGCAATTGTAAAGTTTGGTTGTGTGTGAAAGCCATTAAATAATTTGTTCTGTTGTTTTTTAAGTGGCCTAATTCTTCGTCTGATTTATCCCAAATGTACAGTATATCAGGCTTGTTTACATGTTTACACAGTAAACAAACGGGTTATATACACAAACACACTAAAACATCTACAATAAATTGATGTGTATTGAACTTGTGGCCCAGTTAATCACCGTCTTCAGGATGAGCAGGACAATTAGAACGCGCGTCAGCCCACTCCTCCAATCAGAATGCAGAACTATATAAGGGTAAACTGAATGACAGCAACAAGTAGCCAATCAGATACCAGCATTCCTCCCGGTGGGCGTTACTCATTATAATGTGTTCCTCACAAAGAAATCCAAACCTGGATGTAGTCTAGTCTGACGAAGCCGCCATTTCAAAACGCAAAGGAGCGACAGAGGCTGTAGGAGATTTTGTATATTTTTTATTTTTCTAATATATTTTTATTTTTACTAGCACGTAGGAAAATTGCATTACTTTTTTTGAATCTACCTCGCCTGCATCACCAGCTGAAGTAAGTGGCTTCTCTCTTTCGGCAAAGCGTTTGAAAACCACAGGAACGCCCCTTTTATATATGACTAGTTAACATTTAAATACACTTATGTTAGGCTTGTTTATTTATTTATTTTTTTAGTTAGGAAAATGGCTGTCCAAACGTTAAATTCCTACCCGAAGACTATTTTTAAAAAGCAACTGTTTTTGGTTCAATGTGCTGTTTGTCAGGTCGGCTCTGCGATGTTTATTCCAGGAATTAGACGAGGCCTTCCCAGCCCTTTGAATTACAATTTAGCCGGCTGTGCCCCACATTAGCTGCTGTGTGCTAAACAGAGTTAAGAGGTGTTATTAGAGGCTTTATGTGTATTTGTTGCATAGGGCCTCTTTGATGGTCCTAGCTTAATATTTAACAGCTCACACAGCTCCAACCGCCTCTGTGGATCAGGATAGAAATGTTTCCATGACGCTCGACGTGCCTGTGGCTCTGCAGGCTTATTTACTTTAAAATAACACTACGATAATGTGTGTTTGTGACAGATCTCCTTTTTCTTTGAAGTTTCATTGTTATAGGCATTAGAGATAGTGCATCCCAAGCAATAAAACTGTCCCACAAGTATTTATCTGTCTGTCTAGATATCTGTGTAAAAGATATATACATATAATTAAGGATGAATATGAAGGGAGAGTCTACTCTCATTCATCTAAATGTCATGCACAAAATATCTGAAACACCACCTCCGAAGTGACCATCAGAAAAACTGATCAGTTTAACCTCATTGCAGGATTAATTAAAGAGCTCCTGATTTAGACGGCATTACTTACAGCTAGGTCTTATCTTTCTAAAGTGTCTATATATATATATATATATACATATACATGGATAACAAATGATAAAAAATCCTCAGTGTTTTTTAGACTTTTTGCCGAAAAGACCACGATGAAGGACAATTGTTCCTGCAGGGGGAGTATGAAATAGTACTCTCATGGTGACCTCATCATACCTGAAACCATCTGCAATATTGTTTATAAAAATATTATTCCTACTATGACTAAACAGTTGTGCTAATGGTTACTGCATCTTTAGATGGCTTATCTTACAATGTGGTTCTGTTAAAAACTGTATTTGGCTAATGTGTTGACCTCTTAAAGGGATAGGATTTAGTGGCATCTAGCAGATTGCAGCCAGGTGAAACGTCTCCCATGTGCCAAATGTGAACTCATGGTTAGGATTCCTTCAGTGTTCCTTGTTCAGGAGATTTTTACTGGGAGCTTAAATATATGCAGAGGTCTCTTCCTTAAAAACAAATGGACTAGGTGAATAAAACCAGTACAAACACTGAATAAAACTGTTTAACATTGAAAAGGCAGAGTTTTTCCAATGTGCTTGTGGCAGAGACCTACTGTAGAAAACATGCAACATGGCGATCTCTGTGGACGAGGACCTGCTCCCCATGTAGATATAAAAGGGCCAATTTTAAGATAATCAAAATAACCCCCACCACATTTCTTATATTCAGGTGATAATACAGTAAAGAAACATGCATTATATTCCATTGGCTGGGTCCTCAACCAAAGTGTCAGACACATACAAAGAAAAACAAGTTACAGGTGCCTTTTTCAGGTTTTAGTCTTCTGGGGCAGTTGATCCTTCAGGGCAGATTTTGAAAGTCACTCCACAAATGCAAATTCCTCAAGTATGTCAAGTGGTAGTTTCATGCTTAACACCCACGCCCCCCCCCCCCCCCCCCCCCCCCCCGNGCCCCCCCCCCCCCCCTTCCCTTACCTTTCCCCTGTATCACAAAAGTCTACTCTCCACAGTCCCCTCGTCTGGCAGTGTCACAGATGTTTCATTTTACAGTAGTGATCCAGGCTTTGGGACTATTAATAATTTTCCCGCTATCAGCTTTGACTTCAGTTGTCCCTGCCTAACATTCAAACTTGTCACCTGCTTTAGTGTGAGGCATGCACAGTCTGTCACACCCAGTGATGGAGCTATGCAATGAATGCATCACTGAGGTTTCATGTTTCCGAGATCTGCTGAGTGACATTTTAACAGCCTTGTGTCACATTGTGGAAGCACATACCTATATGTCAGTATTATTATCAATTATGCCATAATTAATCATTTACTATAATTGTCTCATAAAACCTTAAACATGAATAAATAAGAGATATACCTTTTAAATGGGAACAATGCTCCCATTTCTTTACATCATGTTTGATTACCTCATAGCTGCAGGGAACTTACAAATTATTTCTGCTTCAATTTATTTTTAAAATAGTAAAATGCCCTGTTTTTCCTTTCTGCAGGGACTGAATAATTTATTTTGCATGTGAAAGCAAAATGCATTTTTCCATATGGAAAACTTTTTTCCCCCTGCAATATTTTTATCAAATTTTTAAACACCTTCTCAAAACACAGAAGCAACTGTGTTTTCATCCAGAAGAATTTCAGTAGCACAGAGATTATTGTCCAACAACAAAACGATGTCTTCCCTTACATGTTAGACATGTTACAGATAACAAAATGCAAACAACTGCAGAGGACCACTACATTCATGTCTCGCCCGCCACATTCATGACCTTACTTACATCAATATTCTCCTTGTATTGTAGAAAAGGACCCCCAATAATGTCAAAGAACGATTATTTCCCTAGGTAGAGTTACAATTAACTTTTTAATCCAATTAATGAACTTTGAGAGAGTGAGATGACTGTTTTTGCGAGCAGCAGACAGAGAATTAAAGCAGCAGCATCTTTCTTGGACGTAAGATATTTGTCAGGATGTAAACCTAGAACGAAAAACTTTGGGTCAAGCGTTAATTGTATGCCCAATGTATTCTCCAGAGCTTGTTTAATCTCCCGCCAGAACTCTTCTGCTTTGTCGCATTTGCAAACACAGTGAAAATAGGTCCCTTTCTCCTGTCCGCACTGAACACACAGGTCTGGGATAGGGTTATTATACTTGTGTCACACAATCCTCATCAGCCAGTTATGTTGCAGCAATCTGAGTATTAACAGTTTGTGTTTGTGCTTCAGCACATGCTTCTTCCCAGTCCTCTGAGTGGAGATCTCCAGGCATTCAATTTTAATATAGAGGACTTAGAGGATCCTTCAAATAAAAGCTTATATAATCTGGAGATAAAATCCTTTCCAAATCAATCATTTTGCATTTCTGTTTCCAAAATAAACAGTGGGGGAACAGACAAACACTGATTTTGAGATAATCTAATAATCTATTTAAAGAAATGTTCATGTGGGATATCATACTTGGCAACTGACTCTTCAAATGACATTTAAGTATACAGAAGTCCTTTTCATGTCAAGGCAGGTGTTGTATATGTTTTGTATGCGTTGTTTTTATTTATTAAATGCTAATGTTAGACAAGTGACAGTGTACTGCATATTAATATTGACCTGCATCATTTCAGATGGATGCAGACACAGAAGAAAAGGTGACAGAAACTTCAAAAATTTCCAAGGATGAATCTCAGAAACCCTTAACGGACAACAAATTTAGGTCAGTTTTACAGCCTGATAATGTATGTATGGATATATAATGATTTTAAACCACATGCAAAAGAAAGGCAAGGGCTACTTATCCCTTGAGTGACTTCTAAACAGGTGGTGCCAGTGTTGGGTGTTTTTCCTGTTTCATCCTTATGTCATTTTTTTTATATGAAGCTTGGACTCGTTGCTTGGTGGCAGTTTCCTCATATTTTTGTTCTCTCCTCAGGGGTCGTGGATTTAAAAGCCGTGGTCGAGGGGGTCGGATGAGTCGAGGCAGCATGCGTGGTGGGCGGGGCATGATAAAAGGGTTTGGTCCACCTGGATATGGGAGGGGTCGAGGGAAAGATGGAGCCATTAATGGATTTGCACCCATGAGGTACGGATATTTAAATACAAATGAAAAAATGTAAAAAGTTTTGCTTTTATTAATTGGGTAGTATGCAAACAAGTCGTGTTTTTAAAAAGTGTAGTAGTATAGTGTGTTTTTTTTGTGCTGTATTTAATATTAATTTTGGGGGGTTAAATTTCACTTATTGCGCTTCCCTTGCAGAGGAATGAGGAGGATGCGACCTTACCCAGACCTACGAGGTCATCGAGGTAGAGGTGGACCAATGGGCATGGGCATGGGCCCTCCTCCTCCCCCTCCTCCCCCACCACCTCCCATGCACCTCAGAGGCCCCTACCCACCCATGCCAAGGTAACGATCTCACACACAATCATATGCACAGACAACCATGGCAGCCTGGATACAGTTTGTCTGAGATGTAAGAATGATCCTTCCTGAGTTTAAAGCTTTCGTTTGTCCCAAAAAGACGTCACTAGCTTCCAGTTGGTAGATGTGTGTTGTCATTCAACTGCTTTGCATCAACACTGGCTCCTGTGTTTCACTGCGAAAGGTTTCCTCTCCTGAAAGTGCACGTAGAAGTGTGTGTTGTATCGTTGTTATGCTTGTCTCTTTGTGCAGGCATGGACCCCCGCCACCCCCTCCTCCAGGTCATCCTGGTTTCAGAGGGCGTCCACCACACCCTCGAGGCCGTGGCATGTTGCCCCCTGGACCTCCACGCCACTTCCACCCCCGCGGCCCAAGAGGGTAAGAGCTGTTTGAATACTAATATCACGCCTGAGCTTTGCAAGTCACAATTCTCAGCACTTTCCTTGCACGCTTTTAAGATTTCTAAATAGATTTAAAGGTCCAGTGTGTAGGATTTAGGGGCATCTATTGGCAGAAATTGAATATGATATTCATAAATATGTTTTCTTTAGTGTGTAATCACCTGAAAATTAGAACCGTTGGGTTTTTGTTACCTTAAAGTGAGCTGTGTGCATCTTATGAGGCGACTCCTCTTCCAAGGAGTCCACCATGTTGTTTCTACAGTAGCCCAAAACGAACAAACCCAACACTGGCACTAGAAAGGGCCATTTGTGTTTTCACGTTGGTTACCATGGCCTCCTACTCACTTGGCACAAGGTAGAAGTTTCAGTTGGTTGCAGTCTGTAGCTTCACTGCTCGATGCCACCAAATCCTACACACCCGACTTTTGAAATACATCTAATGAGTATTTGAGATGTGCTTACACCAGCTATGTTCCTTAAATTCTGATGCAAACATGCAGTAAACTGAGAGTTGTGACACAATGCACAGTCCTTTCTGTCCCTTTGCTCTTAAGCCTCACTGTAGCTTAATTTCTTTTACTTTTAACTTGTCCTCGAATTACCACATTTCTTTCTTAGTTTGTTTATCAAATATAATAAATAGTATAACTTTTTGCCACAATTATTAGTCTTATTACAACAAATGCTGAGCCAAAGAATGTTAACTTAGCTTGTGCATAAAAAGTATTCTTACTGCTCAATGACTTGAAGCCAGACTCTTAAATAGTGCATGGAATAATACAACTGAATAAGACATTACAATGTATTGTGCCTTTCAAAGTTAGACAGTAACTGAGAGGGGATGACATCCCTGACTGGGTTAGTTCAGATGGCTGCTCTTATCAGAGTGCGCCCCCTATTGGCCAAAGCCAAGAATCCAATGTGTGATTTTATCCTTTTACACAGCTACCACAATGGACCGGTCTCTCCTCCGCCTCACCCCCCACCTGGCAGAGGCCAGAGGTGGCCAGGGCCCCCTGGTGGCCGACGCTTTTAACACAGCCTGCCCTAAAACCAATAACCAAACACTTTGTTAATGTAGAAGGGGCCTAAAGTGGTGCAGTAAATGAAACGTCCCTCAAATATGTGTTACACAAAGTCTCTGAGTATCTTTATGACATACTCTGTGGCCAAATGTGTGGTTATTGATATTGTCTACTGGCAAAGAGATAATGTGAAAATGACTAATGAGAACATAAGATGCCTGGCAACTTTAACAATGTAAAGGCATTCTGTTATCTATGTTACAGAAATACTGTTGGTACTGTAGGAACTATTTGACATTGTTGAGAAAAAGATGTTTAAAAACAAGTTTGAAAGCGCTGTTTTCAAATGGAGGAAAATTCTTGTCAAAGTTTATTAAATGTTCTGTGGTTCTTGTTACAGTCACCCTGTGAGCCTTAAGAGTCTTTTCCTGATCCGTAATAAAAAAAAAATAAAAAATGGGTGACAGTGTATATTTGAAGGTGGGGAAACATGGGTGACAAATTAATGAAAGAGTGCACAGCAGCCCTCGAGCACCACTGTTAACTAGCTTAGTACACCTTGGACCTCTCTAACCTTTCCTTTTGTTACATGGAAATAGTTATGTATTATAACTTCACCACGCAGTGCAGTAAATATTGTTTAACACACATTTTTTCAAGTGAAAAGACAATGCTCTAATTGTCAAGTATTCATGAGTATTTAATTTTATATTTTATATCGTTAATGTGCAGCTATTGCTGTTTGGAACATTCATGTTTGTCTTCAGCAATCTATTGTAATGGAAAAGGCATTATAAATGATAGTATATGGAAATATATATCTAGTAGATTTTATAAATGAAAGCAAATTTCAGTAGTATTTGCTTCAGTTAAGGATAAGAAGTTCTTTACTGTGTTTAGTTTTCTGAAGTGTTATAAAACTCTATTCACTGTAATTAACATAACTTTTGTGAACTTGTGATGTGTTTGATGAAAACAGTCAAGACTTATGACATAGCCGTGGAGAAAAAAAAATAAAACTAAAAATAAACTCAACTTCTCTTTTTTTGTTTATTCACAAACAAGTCTGAGAGTTGTCATTATAATTTACATCATATCTGTAATATATGGAAAAATGGATTGTAATGTCAGTTTAATATTGTTCACAGTGGCACAGTAACAGTGTTATATATTTGTAAGTGAATATTTGATACATGTAAAGACCACTGTACTAATGCACATCTTTATACATATATATTTTTTTGGAGGACCAAGAGCCCTTAATGAATGTAATATTCAGCGTGCTGAGGGCTGAAACTTTCTACAGATAAGAAAATGCTTGGAAAGTAATCATGAATTGCACTTTTTGTAACTTGAAAGATGAACTTCACTCACTCAAGTGCATTTTATGTTACCATGTAAATTTGACTGGAGGATTCAGAACCGCTCCACTTGAAAAGCGTTGAAACTAAACATCAAGCCACAATTCAAATTCAGTGGTAGCATGTCTAAAAGGAGGACATCATCTGCAAAGGATACACACTCTGATATGACCAAGGACTTTCATATTTTCATGCTGCTCAGTAATTTCAATTTGACATCAAAGGCGACAAAGGGATTTGGAGAATCTACAATTATGTTTATGTATGTGTTTTTCTGTGTTTATAGTTCTTATAATTTAATATTCTTATATAATTTCTCCTATACTCCTGTAAATTTTTAAGCGATATAAAAATAAAAGTTGCCATGCATGTATGTATGTGCATATGAAATTGCTGTACCCTTTACAGAAACGAATAGTAAGATTATTTAATGAATGATTTATTCCAGAATCAGTGGTACACAGACACCATCTCATGGAACATTCAATAAAGTTGACACCAATTTTAGAAGCAAGCATTTTAGCACCTCAGGTTTGGCAAGCTCTGTGTATGCATGTAGTTTATGGAATCAAATAATTGACATAAATATTTAGCATTGAAATATTTTACCTTAAAAACCATGTTTCTGAATTTATTTGTTCTGAATTCACCTCTTTGAAATTAAAATGTCTTTGTTTGCATTATCAGAAGCTGAATTGGATGGGGGTTTTTTTAGTGTTCACAAATTAAGAGCCAAACATATTAGTTTCAGTATTTAAAATTTCAACTGGTCAAATTCAGATCTAAAAATTCAGGTTGAAGAAATGCAAATAAAACAACATTAAAATTTGACTGGTCAAAACATTCAGGCTCGATTACCTGTCCTATCCTAAGTAGCCAGGATGTTAGTATGTGCATTTTTTTTTTTTTTTTTTTTTTCAACTTGCATTTTTAGATCTCAATTTGTGAATGTTGAAAAAAAGTTCAAATTCAAGTTTTGAGATGGAAAATCACAAAAGAGGAGAATTCAGAACAAATATGTTTAGACACATGGTTTTCACGGTAAAATATTTCAAGAAAAATCCTAAACTTTTGTTTGGTATAGTTTTTTAATTTCTCCTAGCCAATTGGGATCAGTAGGACCTGAAAAGTATAAAAAAATGAACATTTTAAAGTTAACATTTTAAAGTCCCAATGTCCTCAAATATGACAATAATAAAGCCCCAATGTCCTCAAATGAGTACTTCCTAATTATCAGCAGTGTCTTCGCTTGTTACTGTTTCTAAAATTGGTCAAATTTGTTGCAATATCAAACTACAAACATTATTAATCATAAGTAAATAAGTTTCAACCATAAGATGTGATCTTGTCCTCTTTTGTGTCAGGATCAGCTGCAGACTGACTTGGCAGAGATAGCTGCCATCTTGTTTTTACATGGATTAGTGTATTGTGGTCTTACTAACACTAGATGGCACAAACAAGTGTCCACGAATGAGGACAGCAGGTCTAAGTCAAGTAGAATGAAGTATAAGGTCATGATAAATTAAATTGATAAATTAAACTCAAAATGTGATGTCCTCATGTGAGGACACAGGGTCTCAGGAGGATATGATATCAGTGGTGTTAAAAATTCTCAATTAAGTATTCAGTGGAAGCTGAAATTCAAATACTTGAGTTTCTTATTTTCTTCCTATAGAAGCCCTTTTTCCATAATGTGGTGCTAATTTAGGTACTGACGTCATAAAGATGTAACAAAGCCCTGCTGTAATGCCAGAGCACCTTCATATGAAGAGGCATTTATCATTAATACTGTATGTTGTATTTACTGCTGGCACAAACGAGGATTTCTGCATTATTTCTGGATGAAAGAGCATTTTATTGTCTGAGCCACTCAGGCACTGCAGAGTACCTCAAGAGGTATTCATCACAGCTAGCCTGTTTCATAAATTAGCCCCGACAGGTGTTGCACTCTCCTCCTCCTCCTCCTCCTCCTCCTCTGTCTGCCCTTTCCCCATCTCTTCAGCACTTTCAGTACATTTTGCTGCCTCTTCAGTCTCTGCAGTCCCTTCTTGTTTCTCCCTTTGGTTTGAGTATAACAGCCTGACTGTTGTTGTCTCCTGAAGGGGGGCACACAGTACAGTTAACCTCCCGGGCCCCAGGAACCCAGGCCCTCCCTCACATCTCTCCCCTCCTTCACCAGCGGCGTGAAACCTGAGGTCCGGCACTTCACTTGAAAAGGTGAGCCTCCTCTTGTGTCTTAACACCTAAACCCCTCCTTCTCTGATGCCTGGAGATTCTCTCTTTCAGGATGGAAGCTGAAACTACGACGGGGTCGTACCAAACTCGGTGAGACACAGAGGAATATTAATAGTGGTAGTAATATAGAAGTGGGGCTGCACAGTATTAGGAAACTCAAACAGAATTTATTTTGCTTGATTTACGTGGAACTAAGTCTACACTGTGAAGTCTTGACAAGAACAGACAGTAAGTACACCTTGTCGTACAATGATCCTGCAGGAATACATAGGAAAAGACTGATCTGTAAATCAGTTGTACGACTGGCGTGAACCAGTTTTGACATGTCTAGGCAGGGAAAGCACAGGTGTAATTAATAGAATTAGCTGCATATGTGTCAGAGTCCTGGTATGGACCTTTTTCACAGCAGACATTTTGACTTGTCATAGTAGGAAAAGCACAGGTAAAACTCATTAATGATGGCTCAGTTCCATTAGGTGTCCCAATGAGCTGTTCCAGTGAGCCGGGGCCTCCCCTTAGCAGAACCCAGCTATCATTAATGTTATTGAATACACCTGTGCTTTCCTTGCTATGACATGTCAGAATGTCTGCCGTGACAAAGGTCTGTTGTGCACGCTGGCACACTGTTATGCTCATGGCTTACTTAGACGGTCTCCCTTAAGTAGAACGGAGCCAGGAGGAAACTCCACCTCTCCTAAAGTCCCTCCCAGCTGATAAAATTCTAAAAGATATTAAACACCCCGGAGGCATCTTGTCCTGGCCTGGTAAGAACATCCTGATGACGTGAGCTCAACATTCTGTTTTGCTCTCTGTATCAGTCTGGACTTTCTGCTGCCCCAAACACTTTCACTCACCTTGACAGATAAACTCCTTAAGCCAATTAGCCTAACACAACACTGGAGAACATCTTCATCACCAAGAGAGTCAGCTGATAAATCAAGCTTTTGCCAAGTCTAGTCAGAAGAACGGCGAAAACATCTTTTCCTTCAAGAAACTCTGAGGGTGAATACTTTTGCTCTTGTATAATTGTTGTTATTGACTGTTTCTTCTTTACTGTCTGCAAGTTGTGGCCTGCATTTTACACCATCAACTACAATGCAATCTCTGATTGGCTGGTTGTCTACTCTATAAGATATCCAATTGCCCGCAGTTGGATTTGAATTTCTGGAAAGGGTTAAGGGCGACACCAAGTCCGGACTGATACAGAGGGTGAAACAGAATGTTGAGCTCATGTCACTAGGATGGTATTACCAGGCTAATTCTGTCCTTTATATATATATATATATCAGAATTTTGGCCTTTGCAGAGAGTAAACCCCTAAACACTAGGACCAGTGTGAGCAGGACCTAAAATGTACTTTTGAAGATAGTGAAGTCAATATTTAAGGAATCACTGTCATTCTCAAGTAACAGATGCCATAAACATTTCAGTTTAAAATTGTCCACAGAACCTATTTTACCCCAGAAAGCCTTGTAATAATTTTGTCAATTGGAAAAAAACATTTGGGGGGATTTATTTGCATAAAAGAGCACCACAAAGAAAAGATGAATTTCTGTGGTAAGGTTTTCAAACCTGCAGTATCCAAACAATCAGGAGGAAGTGTACTCATGTCAGATTTAGAATTTTGGTGAAGTAATTTCAGTCAAAGTAAGGTGGTATAAATATCTAATATGGACCCATCATAGCTGCATGGTCAATAGGTACAGATCATTACTGAAGAGACTATTTAATTGATGTGAGGCCAGGTATGACCCAACCATCTATAATTAGGGTCCCTGCAGCCATGACCTACGTCAGATCTATCCAAAAAATGGAAAAATGATTCTACTAATGACACAGCAGACATTTTGACTTGTCATAGTAGGAAAAGCACAGGTAAAACTCGTGATTTATGTTGTATAGCTGTAATTTCTCTGCTGCAAAAAAAATCAAAGCTTCTGACCAGTTTCTTTTACAGAGGTCACAGACTTTACTACGATGATAAATGCGAGGCCTTTTACCAGAAAACCTCCTTAAAAAGACAGGAAGTATTCACCTTCAACCACAGAATGAGTGCGCCATGGTGTTTTCACTGTTAAGCAGAGGATGAATGTTAAATTCAGTTTCTTCTTTTTCTATGTTTAGCCTTGGTTATGTTGGTTTACTAATAATAAAATAAATGCAAAAAAGAAAAGTCTTGTGTGCTGGTCTTGTGTCCTACAGAATTCATGTGCTCGTCATACAGAATAACAACCCAATCCAATATCACTGCAGAGCCTACAGTTAAACAAAACATGGTAATATTAATGTATGAAGTATTATTAGTCACAATTTAAATAAATGACTGCTCAAAAAGATGAGTTAAAGTCAATAAATGCATAATTTATTTATTGGAGAAAAAAAAATACAACTGATTTCACACAATTTTGCCACAGAAAAGACGATGAAACCACAACTTCCATTAAATGAAACTTTACATGTGGACGTAATGAATGCAAGTTGTGTAGGTGGTCCTCTTTCTGTGGTGTCCAAGTCTCTATAGACAATGTTGAAATCTATATGACGAGCAGTTCACCAGTGCATGACAATCACATGTTCATACTGCAGGTCTTCCACATCTTTACATTTACCCAACATATTCACTGAGGTCTGAGACAACACATCCAAAATCTGCATCTGATGCTCATGACTGACTCGACTCGCTGGGCTTGTCACCAGTTGGTTGGTCGTCCCACATGGGTTCACTGATGTGATCTGGAATCTTCTCCATGGAGGTCTGATAACATCAATAAAAGGATCCATTCATTCAGGCTGTTTTAGCGCACATTTAGATTGAGCAGGTGAGAGTGTTGCTGGTGCGTGACTGACTCTGCAGTAACTTACCTTTGCCACTTCCATGGCAATGCCTTCAGGGAGGTTCCTCTGGATGTATTCAAGGTACACCTGCGCTGTGGAGCCTGTTATATGAGACAGCTGCAGAAGAAGAGAAGACTCATGACCACATCATCAGAACCACTGTGAGGCTTAAAGGGAAACTTAGGTATTACATTATAGACTAATTGAATTAAGCAAACATAAAAAGCCATGTTCAGACACGTCACCTCAATGCAGCGGTAGTGTGTTCTCATCTCATACTGGACCCTGTGTTTTTTGAAGATATGGACTGACTTCAGGAGTGTAAACCTCTCCAGGTCCTTTGGAAGTTCAGAACTGTGACAGAGGAGGGAACGATCATCAAAATAATGTCAGTGAGAAGGATATACCGTAATATATGACTGATGTCTGTCTTGTGCGACAGCTTAACTCTGTTAGTACTCACACTTTGCTGATGGTGATTCCCAGCTCTTTAGCTGCCATGGTGGCAAAAAACTCATAGCTGTCCAACACGGTGCTGTCATGACCTTTGACCAACACTGACACCTTCTGAAACAGTGCGTCAGGCTCTTCTGTGACAGTGATCTGCAAGGACAAAAATGGAAACAGGAAACAAGATGCATGCATGTGAGCGGACGTCTCAGTTCAGATCATTTTAATCTTGAGCTGTTGAAAAACAAGTTGAATAAATTGTGCTGATGACTCACTGGTGAAGGTGTTGATAAAAACACTGTTGCAGTGTGTAAGAAAGCGCTGGATGCTAACGGGAGATGGGACCTGCAGGGACAGAGCAGCGAACAAATCACATGTACCTCATGTTGTCAAAATACCAAGGTTTTTTATTTTGCCTTTAAGCAATAGGATAGTATAAAGTGTCAAATGGGGAGAGAGAGGGGGATGACATGCAGCAAAGTTGATTTTTTCCCCCTTGGCAACAATCATGCTTTTGCCAAACGATTTACAGATTTTCAGACATTTTATCATCTCAGTGGCTTGAAAAATATTGCATGTAGCTGTCGTATATGGAGGTTAAAAAAACCAAAACTCCATAGAAAAGCCTCCCCCTGGACCCCCCTAAGTTTGGGCTGAGCCCCATGTTTATGACATCTGGCTCCGCCCCTGTTTACGACATGTGCAAAGCTGCTTACACAATTTGTGACAACTTAAATCATTAAATAAGTGTTAATTATTTTACAGTTGTTAAGATAACTACAGCCTCGTTGATTTACTGCAGATATCAGCTCCAAAGTGACATGTACTGGTATTTATTGTTAAACTACATAGACTTCAAACGAGCCCAGAGGAAAAACTGTAGCTTACCTGATTATGTTACATTTCCTGTGAGCTGAACAGGCGCCCAAAGCTCTTGGTCCCTGCAAATAAACTGACATTAGTGGACATGCAGAGAAAGACCTTTACCACCATACTACAGCTGCTGTCAGTGACCACACTCGGGACACTACCCGACCAGTACGTCCACTGCCAAACTGTCCTGTTAGTTAAACGTTCACTAATGTTGTACAAAGATAAAAATATGTTAGTTACTGTACCAAATGTGAGACTCCACTGAGTATCTTTGCCAGAGAAAATACTTCTCGTCTGAGCGCCATGGGAGCAGCCATGTTTTACAGAAGGTGGGACAACAGGAATACTAACTCTGCAGTGCTGCCCTCATGTGGTCTGGAGTGGGAACTGCAACTGTAAGGTGCTATTGATAACACTGCTGGACCAGCTACCTGTGCTGAGGAGGACCATCTTCATTATTATTAACAGGTTTTTAAATATAAATACACAGAGATATATGTGTCTTATATACTTTTATATAATTCTGGAGAAATATTTCACTTCGCCAACCATAGTGTCTCAACTTAGGTAGTGATATTTCATATTCAAATGATGCATTGATGCTTGAAGGTTCAGAGGCTACAGATTGAGATACAGATTTTCACATATAATTTCAGTTTTTATAGCCTTGGATATTACTTTACAGGGTATCTATATAGATTTTAAAATTTTATTTTATTTTATTTTTTTGCTGGTGTGGATATGCCACTTCCCAAAAATCAAAAGCTGGTAAACAATGTATACGTTTTCAGTTTTCAGTCTTTCAAATCGTCCCTCCCCAGTGCAGACAGCATAAATATATCTTTAAAGTCCATCATGTTAAATGAGACCCCACAGTCTAAAAGGAAAATTAGCTCAATTTTATCTATCTACAACATCAAAATTGTAGTACACATGAATGCGTCGGTAATTCTAATCCAGTGCTTCAGTAATGATATTTGAAAATTATATTTTATACATTTTTGGGCAAGACCAATGTCTCCTAGGACGAATTCAGTCTTGTTTTTCCTACAGTTATTTAATCACTAATTTCCCCCATGGACATAGAGAAAAATATTCGACAGCCAGTGCCTTTTCTCAAATCATTTATGACTGGTATGTGGTAAAAGAGAAGGGGAAAATTATAGGAGTAGTTTTGCTTGATTTTTTTCTGCTGCTTTTGACTTCATTGATCATGATCAAGTGTTATGGTTTTTCTCAGTCTGCATTATTTTGGATAAAAGTTACCTGAGTGATAGGCAGAGAACAACCTGATACAGGTATCTCTACCATTTGGTCCACTAGATGTCGCTGTGTCTTTGAATAGTATGCCTTCACTCCAGACAAGAAGGCTCTGTGTGGTGGGATTTTCAAAGGTAGACATATTTTTCAACATGTTATAGTTTTAGGGGTCTGAACAGATATATGTAAGTTTATATAATGAATAAATAAAGGTCAAATATATATATATATACATATATATATATATATATATATATAGCCTATATATATATATATATATTTTTTTTTTTTAAAACATGCTTTACCAGACAGTTCATTTGTCCTTTTGTAGTAAAGGTAGTGAAGCTAAGCTAATGTAATTAAAATTGACTATTTGCTATGAAATAAAAAAAGATGCATTTAATGGGATACATTATGCTGAAATGATTTAGTAAGAAATATTTTACCATCTAAAGCCATTCTCAACCAATACATCTCCAATTTTGATTAAACAGAAAAGGGTAATATTCACTGCTATTAATATGTAGTGTTATTCGATGATATATTTGATGAAAAAAAAAAATATTAGCATGATTTCACCATTTCTGAGATGTTTCCTGGGCATTATATTGTATGTTAAATGATGATATGTATGTAAGATCATGATGGATTCAGTCGGAGCCGGTCTATTTTCTTTGGTTCTTTCTTTTCTTTGTTGTTTCATTCATAGTGGATGTGGATTATGATGTGTTATGTTTGAGTATTGTCACCAGGTGACTGTGTAGACCTCAGAAATGCAAAAACTGATGAGGATCTTTATGAACAAACAACGTATTGGACTGTTTCTATAGTTTAACAATGGTAAAAAATGCCGTTTCATCCTTATTTATAAGAAGATTAGATTAAAGTTAAAACACTTAAGTTATTGATGTGAGCTGTGATAATTTAATTGGTGTAAATCACGTGCCTGTCACGTGACCCAGCTGTCGGGGCCCTGCCAGTGTACAGTAGCAGGTTGCAGGCAGAGGAAGAAGCAGCAGTACAGAGCAGAGGTAAGCACTTCACTGTCTGACCATTGATGTTTCTCCGGCTTTGTTGGCGACAGGTCTGATTTTATCTCCGCTCTTTCTCCACCACACTATTGATCCGTGGATCTAATGAACAGCTACGTGCTACTATTTAAAAACCCGTCAGAATAAACAGTCGGCTAACGTGCTAGCTGTAGCCTGTTAGCGACGAGTGCCAGCGGCGGATGGACGGAGCCAGTCTCCGCTGATGGTGGTTCAGGTTCAGCTAGCTGGTCGGTTAGCCGTTAGCTTTCACTGGCTGCTCTTTGTGGAGGGGGACAACACAGGCAAGCTAACGTTAGCTGCATCCCCGAGCATCTCGGTTAGCTGGATTAGCGTTACAGGACAAAGAAGATAACGTTACACTAAAAGAGAGAAGATTAATCCAGCTGCTGACATGTTTTGATCCGAGGAGCCCACACAGCTCTCTGTCTCGGTCCAGCATCCAGAATCTAGCTAGCTGTAGCTAGCAGGCAGCTCACGGTGATGTGTTTGGGGCTGTTTTGGCATCATCTCACGGGCTTCAGCGGTGTTTGGGTGTCAGTTATTAACGTTAGCATCACTGGGTCTTTATTTACATCAGATACATCACATAACTAGCTATATTTCTGTTGCTGGAGGTTTATGGGATGCTCTTGTACCGTCACCTGTCTATAATTTAAAAAAAACGTTTAAAAAAACAAAAAAAAAAATGTTACTCTCAGTACGACCGTTGACTCACTCCAAATGTCGGTTATATTCATTTACATTAGTTGTCTATTGGGTGTCATTTTGTTATCAGATGGAGTCGTGAATCATAACGGCCGTTAGTAACGTTAGCCACTGGGTGTCTGTCCGTCGTGTCTGTCGAACATAACTGTGTTTCTTTTATAACTGTCAATGTCTGATTTTATTTCTTCTTCTCTTTTATAACACTGTTTTGTTGTTTTCCCTAATTTACTATTTATTTAACCGTCTAGCCGCGAGAGGCCGCTTTGGCACATCGGTGTATCTAGCCCTAATTAAACGAGAGCTGTAAAATGATACATGGTTCCTCTAAATAATTCAGCAGTTAGTTAAATATCCTTCCGCCGAGCAGGATAGTCCTCGACCTAAAGTGATTGCTCAGTTAGACGTAAGTGAGGGGTAATTTTAGGCTCGCGCATTAATATTTAAATTAACGGCTGCGGGCGGCAGGTGAGTGCTTCCGGTGGTTTTACACTGCCTGAGCCGTGGTACCGTTTGCTTGTCCGCTTCGTAAAACGATTTAATGGTCCCTTTTTAAACACAAGCTTGTTTATTCGGTAGCGAAAGTGTCTGTGTGATTATAGCTGCCTTTTTTTCTAGCAGTCCTCCATGGGATCCCCGAGGCGGATTGAAAAGGCAGATTGGCTGACGTGATGACGTTACCGGGAGAAGCGGCTCTCCTGCGGGCTGACAGCTGATGGAGAGGAGTCCCTGCTCCTCCTCTCACACACACGGCCGGGCTCGTATGAGGAGGACACGGAGCCCTGAAATGACACACTGAACTGGACAGAAACCTGACTCACATCAACTGGAAGCACTGGGACACTGTGTTAAGTGGAATGGATGCATCGCCTGTTGATGAGTTTACAAGATAACGCTTTTTTGTGTGTGGATGTTTGTTGTTGATCAGCTGACATCACTCTGGAGTCTGTTACAGTGGATTTCCGAATAGTTCTCGGTACTGTCATCTGTTGCCTTGTCATTGAAACATCACCAACAAGGCAGCTCACTGATCAAACATCACAATGACTTGAATGAGTGCCTTTTGTTGTGTATGCAGCCCATTTGGCTAAATGACATCTTCAATCCAGCATCGCTCAAGCCCACAGTTTTAGTGACCTCATTTGTACTTTTGAGGAAGTGTTCACTGATCACCTTTAATCAGGATTGCAAATCACCGAGATAGCCAGGGGGAAAGCGCAAGTACTATGCACCGTTGTCGCTGTCTCACAACCGACACCAAACCAGTAACCTCAGCGGAGGAGAGGCGCTCATAACGGTACCGACCCCTCCCAAGAACCCCCGACCTCCCTCTGGGTATTTTTTTTTTAATCCACGGGGGGTGTAGAGAGCTGCAGGGATGTTCGCCGCCGTGGAGCATGGCCCGGTCCTCTGCAGCGACTCCAACATCCTGTGCCTGTCCTGGAAGGGCCGGGTGCCCAAGAGCGAGAAGGAGAAGCCGGTGTGCAGGAAGCGCTACTACGAGGAGGGCTGGCTCGCCACCGGGAACGGTCGAGGAGTTGTCGGGGTCACGTTCACGTCCAGCCACTGCAGACGAGACCGGCCCACCCCGCAGAGAGTCAACTTCAACCTCAGAGGACACAACAGTGAGGTAAGAGGAGTTTCGTGGGGAAAATGCATATTAGGGCATCCGTGCATCATTAAAAATACTGTTATTTGTGTTGAAAAGGAAAAGACTAAATCTGAGTAAAATTATTGTGAGAGTTGCAATGTGACATCCTGACTTTATATTTTAATATATACATGCCCCACCAAGCAGTAGTTGTCTATTTTAGAAGTGTTCTTGAGAGTTGTGGTCATATTTCTTTTAAAAGAAATACAATTATTGGAGCCTCCAAGTTATTGTAGTATGTTACTCCCCAAAAGTAGTTTAGAAGTATGTATTTATTGTACTTATTTACTTTACGTTTCCACCATTCTTCTAATTCAAATCATCCTCTACACACTGTAAAGAAACACAACATCTGTATCTCTACATTTATTCACAAGAGGATAGATTATTGATCCCCTTCAAACAAACTGTTCAAACCTCATTGATCACATATACATGGGATGCAGCGAATGCTAATGATTGCAAACTATATTTTTTATTATTTGTAACACTCTGGGTTCACAAAAATCCGATTTAAGAGCAGAGCAGTAGCAGATTTCCTGTCACTTCTTCCTTTTCCCAGCTGCAGGGTCAGGTGCAGAACAATGCCCTTGAAGCTGCTAGTCTTTGTACTTATTTAGGGCAGGTGTTTGGTAGCAAGTGTCTCGTTGAGCACAGCAATGGTTCACTTTCCTTGAAGGGTGTCCGACCTTGCGCTATGGCACACAGAGAGTTTCTTTCTACAGCAGGTGTTTTCACTGTTGTAACTAGAACAGGGTGAGTAATCAACTTTTGTAGTTTTTGGTCGGAAGTGGGACCTGCATACTCTCAGTGTCTCATGGTTTTACACCCCTGTATATCCCTGCTGCTCCTAGTCAAAACATTTCAGCGCTCCACCCTCTGGCACTGCGCTTATCTCCCATCGTGGTTATACCCTCCAAAGTTTCCCACCGCTAGTGCACTGAGGCCATTTATGTTGTCATTGGAAACATCAGCTGAGTAATGTCGAGGTTTTTCGCCCGCCATGTATATGAATATTCCGCTCAGTATATAGCGGCGCTGGCACAAGTGGAGATTGCACACAGGTTGCGTTTTCTCTCTTAGTGGGTGTAGCTGTTGGTCAGATGGAGCAAGGTGCTGTGTCAGCATTCCATAAGGCAGCTGAGGGGAGAGTGGATGAATCCCTACAGAGAGTGACTGAAGCGCAGCAGAGATGTCATTTAACTCTGCCCACTTGAATGTGGTCCAACTACTGAAATTTCCCTTTTGTTGTTTTGGTGCATGCAGTGTGGAGGAGGTTAAACATACATCACTCTAATTCACCTACTTTTTGTCATATGTGAATTTGACTTTATCCGCCTGTTTTGGCTGGTTAAAATCACAATGACACACATACGTTTAGTGTAATCAAATTAGATCAAATTAAAACACATCACACAGCTCCTCTTTATTATACCATGCTTTATTCAACACGTTTATGACTGTCTTGCCTCCATCACAGTCGTCAATATGGTGAATAAAGCATGATGTGAAAGAGAGATGTTTTAATGTTGACGGACTTGCATTGAAGCTCAAACTGGTCTGCACCCTGCTGTTTGTGCATTCTTGAAGTTAGAAATCCCTGACGTTACCGTAACGCTGTTTTGACAAATATTTGTGTAAAATGTCTGCATCTATCAAGATGCTTTTTCATATTAAACACAGCTGCAACTGGGAGAGAAATGCATATTTCCCCACTGCCCCCTGACCTCATTCCAGCGCTAATATTGAAAGTAGTAATGTCTTCTCCACTCTCACTCCAGGACTGACATAAAGCAATAAATAAATGCTTTGAGAAATGCGAAATCCATCACTCGTCCACCCTATGCATAATTTTGGGCTCCTGACAGTGGTGGAAATCACACTGCCTAATGAATTTTGTCAAGTTATGACAGAGCACTCCGCTCACCCACATCATTTTCCATCCCCGTTCTGAAGAGGAAAGAATGCTGTTTGCAATATATAGTCCAACACCAAGGAAAATGACCTCCTAGAGCTTGGTATATAGTCTGCAGTCCTGTCTGGGTATTAAAATATGTTTTAGAAGATGCAAAAACTCTCCTCAAATCAACATTATTTCATTTTTTAAATGTAGTCTTTAAAGAGCTATGTCGATAAATTTGAGTAACCTTTCCTTGTCTTTGAAAGCTGTGCACTCAGCAGTCACGTCCCGTGACAGTCCCGTCCTTTAAACGTCAGCACCGTCATTGAACACTTGTCATCGATGGTGACGAGTGTCCTTTAACGTAAATTAGTTCAAGTCATGCTATGAATGACTTCATACAAAAAAATGCAACATGAAGTCATCCTGTAAGAGTGGAGTCCTGCCAAGATCAATACTCATGCCAGCATCCTTAAGTTTGGCCGTTATTCCTGTTGATGTATAGACCCGAGTGTCCTGTGATCATTCTAATGTAAGCGAGCGTCTGAATGGATGTGTCTTTTGGACGCGGCCCAATAAAGGCAATGTAGTAAAGTACAGGGCAGATCTTAAGCTGTCAGACATCTGTTAGGAAGAGGGGTAGAGGACTGTATTTCTTTAGAGTGTTGCACTGCCTCTCACTGGATAAAGGGTTTGATTTACACCCATGTCCACCCGTGATTTTAAAAAAAGAATAAATGTTTGCACTCATTGCACTACTACAGAAGCATAATTCACTTGAGAGAAAAATATTTCACTATTCCTCTGAATTAACAAGATTATTATCTGAGTATTCTGGAAAAGGTTTTCACATAAAAAAGCTGCTCATGTTTTGCTGAATTAAAGAGTTAATAATCTCCTAAATTCTTGTTTTTCTGTATTAGCAATATTATTATTTCAGAAAAATAAGAGCAGATTATTTTTCCATGAAAACTTTTCTTACAATATGAGAAAATAATCTTGTTAAAGATTCAGTGTGTAGTATTTAGCATGATAAACTGGCAGAAATGGAATATAATATAATAAGTATGTTTTCTTAAGTGTATAATCACCTGAAAATAGGCATTGTTGCATTTTCCTTACCTTTGAAGGAGTCGTTTATATTTACACTGGGAGTCCACAAAGTCCGCCATGTTGCATTGCCATATTTCTACAGGAGCCCAGAACGGACAAACTAAACACCGGATCTAGTTAGGGACTTTCCTGTCTTTTGTATTAGCCACTGCAGTTGGCAGCACCTCTGCAATGAACTAAACAGCGTTGGAAATACATTTTTAACGTGAAACTGCTACGTTCAGTGTCCACAAGATCCATTTGTTTTGGAGACCTCTGTGAATAATTCGGCATCCGGTAAAAAATCTTAAGTTATCTGAGAAAAAAGGTGAGCACACATTAGCAGGTGCTGGGCTAGCGGCTTGTTTGTAACATGAATCTGCTTTATTCAGTGTTTTTACTGCTCTGAATCACCTATACTGTTTGTTTTGGAGAGGAAGACACCACTGTGGGTAATTCGGCTCCTGGTAAAAACCTCCTGAACGTCTGGATCTTAATTAAGTTATCAGAGGAAAAAAAGATATCACACATGAGCCTGGTGCAGGGCAGGCAGCCTGCCTGTGATGAGTTGAACAGCGTCGGAGAAACACTGATTAGTAAATGAAATTGCTGTATGCAGTTCTTTTGGTTTCGGAGAGGAAGAAACCTCAGCTCCTGGTGAAAACCTCCTGGATAATGACCGCTGAAGGAATCCTAACTGGGATTTAATGCTTGGCTCACGGAAAGAGTTTCAGCTGGTTGTAATCTGCAATCACACACTGTTCCTTTATTTCAGGAAAACAAGAGCAGTATTTTTTTTTTTAAGTGAATGCATTAAGCTTCCATACTAGTGCAATGAGATCAAACCTTTTTTTAAATGTGGACTCAAACCCTTTATATCCATTGTGAAGCAGTGCAACACACTACAGAAATACAGTCCTCTACCTGTCTGCCCCTTTCCTAACGGGTGTCTGACAGCTTAAGAGCCGCCCTGTACTTTACTTTTCTACTAGTTTTCAGGTAAATGCATTATGCTTCTATACACTACAAGACACTTTGAATAAAAGCATCTTGTGTTGTGGTGAAGCTCAGCTGTTGTCCTGCTGTAGCACCTATTCTGAAGGCTCTCATGATCCTCCGCAGATAATGAAAAGGTTTTTCAGGGCCAAGGCCTGTAGTACAGAACTGATTAAGGTTCGTCCTCCTCTGTGTTTAATTCCCCTTCAGCCACGGTGAGAGATAATTACAAGGTAACAGCTTCAAAGGGAGCAAGGTGTGTGGTGCCATCCTCCTTTTGTTCTGTCTCCCACAGCCATCTTTTCACAGTGGGTGTCAGGAGAAAACTATTTGGTATTTAGTGCGTTGTGTTTTTCATGGAGATGGGTCGCTCAGATGCACGTTACTGTCAAGTCAGCATAGTGTTGTCTGTTGCTGTACTTATCGATTATCAAAATAGTTTTCTGCTGATTGATTAATCAACTAATCATTTCAGCAGTCTTTTCATTGATTTATTTAACATGACTACTTTGTTGGTTTCTGTTTTAAACTGATATAAGGTGATTTATTATTGGATTGATGTTAACTCAGTTTTGTTCTGAAAGAGTTTCACATTGTGGCTTTTACACAACTTTGCATTACAACACAAAATAACAGTTTAACTCTTAGTGACAGTTCTTTTTAGACTAAAAATAAATCAGCCAGACAAACAAATAAAGTTGTAGTGAAAGAAATTTTGGCATCAAATGTCTTGATACTATTTTTATATAATTTTCTAAACACAGCGACTGACCTTTTAGCAGCGGGCGTGTCAGTTGCACTCCACTTAAAACAAAATTGAAAATAGATGAAAGCAATAAGTTTTGCGTCCTTCTATGTGACTATACCTCTGATGCTGCAGCGTAATCCCTCAGGGACCTGCATCAGAATAGATCAGCGCCTCTTTTGACAATCCAGGGCTTTTTTATTCCATTACAGTGCACTCAGATGCTGAACAGACCGAGCAGATAGTCACTAGGAGTCCATTCATTCTCCATGAGAGCTGAACATCTGAGACAAGCTTGACAATGACTGTCAGCATGTTGTCAAGGGAATGTTGGCCGCAGCACAGAGTTTTGGCAAATTGTCTTTCAGAATCCCGTCAACTGCGAGCTGTGCTATTTGTCTTACAGTACAATCATACATATATGCTTTAGGGAAGTGCTTGTATTTCTAGTGGAAACATCCACTGCTCTTACTGCTCTTGTTTCTTTCTTTAGTTTTTTAACTCATTATTTCAAAGTTTTATGATTATAAATTCTAAATACACAGGTTTATTTGAATATTAAAAGCCTCCGTATTGTTGTAACATCAGTCTGTATCTTTGCTACAGTAAGTTGTAGTCAGTCACAGCCAGAAAGTACAGTGCAACTCCACTTTCTTGAGCATGTGTGCTGTGAGAGAATGTAGAACATTAAAAGACAATCTCAAGGGGTGATGTTGTCACTTTTGATGCTAAAAATATGCATCATTTTAAGTCTTCAGCACAATGTCATTGTGTCTATGAATTGTTGTGACTGAAACCCCTTTTTAGGTTTTTTTGTGATTGCTGAAACAGTTGCAGACATGGTAGTTAAAAACATGCATTCACACACACCTTGCTACCATTCCCATGAGTCTTATGAGTGACTTATTGCCCAAAGGCAGGAGCCTCACCTGTTGGGTTTCCCTTTGAGGCCTGATTCAGGCTCTTCGCTAAGGCAGAAAGGGACTGCGTGTCTAAGGCCCTAATCCAAAAGGGACAGGTGACCCCAGGGCACCAACTCATGTTTACCACTTCACCATGTAGGTTCAACTCCCAGTGCAGCTTCTTTGGGGTGTTGTCCTCTGAAAATATTTAACTTTTAAGCTTCACGGGGTCTGCGCAGTCTTCTAAAGCTGCTCATCATGACAGATCAGAGGGTATGAATCTCTTAGATGAACCCCACCCTCTCCAGCTCTCATTTTTCACTTGTGCTATGTGACGTTGTCATGCGTTAAAAGTTGTTTCCTGGCGAAGCCTCATAAATAAATCAGTTTATATCTCTAGTAGATGGCCTGTGCAGGAACCAGCACTGATCTGAGACCGGCACAGTTGTTTTTAAATAGGCAGTGAGGAGGAGGAGGATAGCGGATGACTTCTGTGGTGCAGTGCAACTAACTTGTCTGCTCAGACTTAATGGGGACCATAATAATGGATTGCAAGATGGGCAGAATGCAGCATCATTTTTCCTGCTATACAAGCTGAGGGAAGTTAGAGTAAAGTCATCACTTTTAATGGGCTGCGCTGCATTTCTGCCTCAGAGTTTTCCTCAGTGTCAGTCACCTCAGCTTTTCACTACCTGTGTCCAGATGCTTATCTGTGTTCCCTGGTCTTGTTACATTGTCTAATTAGTTTCTTCCTCTGCACCGCAACTCTCCATCCTCCTCTTCCTTCTATCATGATCTCCTCCCCTGTGCCAGTCACTACCCTGCATGCACACGTCTTCCTTTAAAGCACTTTCTTCTGCTCTCTCCCCTTGTCTGATCTCCTGACTTTAGAAGCCCAGCTCAGGATTGAAGAGTGCACGACCCATTCACTGCATTAAAATGGTCTCACCAAATGTGCTTAGTGGAAATGGCTTTAGTGTGCTAATCCATCCTTGGAGAGGACATGTTGCATAATACTCAGGCTCGGCTGCTTCCTCAGATCCAGGTGTACTTGTCTGCTCACTAGAAATGTTCCAAGAGGGACAGCGTGGCCCGTACAGTGGTTCTTTTTGCTCTGAGAGATGTTTGTAGTCAGGGATCAGACAGATGTATCTACACACTTGAGTTCAATTTGTTGTAGAGTTGTTTTGCAGGATAAAAGCCCCTCATTCCAGCCTATACAGAAAACGGCTGAGGACAAAAAAATAGAAATGTAAGCACCAGACTGCTCTTCTTTTTTTGTCTTTTGTGTGCTTTGTTTGCTTTTTATGTTTCAGAGAGGTTTTTTTTTTTTTTTTTTACCAGACTAACAAGTAATGCTTTATGTTACAGTTAACATTTGAGGAAAATGTCCCCGACCCTAAGTAATTGTTTTTTTGTTTTTGTTATTGTAATATTTTTCTTAAATTTAATTCAGAGTGGCATTTACAAAAGTCTTAAAAATCTTACTTCCCTTGAAATTCAGGAACTTTGTGCATGCCATGATTTTTTCCCCATTATGTCCTTTTGCATTATAACTTGGTGGCAGCCTGGAAAACATGTTGCAGTTCTTATAAATTTAATATAATGAGCCACTGTAGTATCAGTAACATGCTTGCGGCATCATTGTAAGTGACTACCATGTGATTAACAGTGTACAAGGACATACAGTAAACAGTATATACTTTTCTTATCTGATGTAAAGTCCGTAGCATATCAGCCATATACTCAACTTTCAAAGACCAATGTAGTGAGAAAATAAAACCCAATGATCTGTGTGAAGTAAATAATGAATTACAAGTTTTCAAGCATTTAACTGCACAGAAAAGTCAGTGTATCCACCTTGCCAACACCCTGAGCACACCGTTTGCCTGCAGCTACTTTTCTCAAGCTTTGCATCACACCCACTGATAACCAATGTAAATGCTATTATCAGATATTGATATTGATTAAGGTTTTATCACATGCTTGCTGTAACCGTAAACATTTCAGATTCTACCTCCCCTGAAGGTCCTGTCCTGTTGCCCTTTCTGTCACGCTGCAAATCACTCTGGCCCTGCTTTGCTCATTCTGGCTTCCTTGCTTTTGTATCAGCACAGCACAGCGCTTTTATTTAATTGAGTTTTGTGTCTGATTTAATATCATGTCAGACCCTGAAACAGAGGAGAGGGTAGAGGGGGATGTGGAGGGAAAGAGTAGAGTCTCTCCTTGACGCTTGCTTGCACTGTGTCTGATTTTTATTGTCGGTCAGGTGATGTTGACTTTCTAATGAGATTAACTCATTAGTCAAGATATTCCAGCAGCTTCACATACAGCAGGTAGCGTGGGACTGACATTTTTCAGTCAGTCTTTTTGTAACCGCTCTTATTATCTGGAAGGAGGAGCTTTTTATTCTGTTTTACTGTTCTAGAAGTCTGTTGATGTATCTGGTATTGCCACGCTGCAATCCAAATTTCCCATGCAGGCCAAAAAGTAAATTTTTCTACAGGTGTAACAATGACTTTTTTTTTTTTTTTAGAATAAAATCCTTGCTTTTTATATGCAGTGTGTGGTGTTCTTTAGGTATGTGCATATATAGTTGTGAGGAAAAAAAAGCCACAATGGGCTGCAGAAATGTGATGAAATAATCTTCAGCTTCTGTTCTGTCAGTCCAGCCTACTCAGTCGTCACCTTCTTGCAAAGTGAAAGTCCTTCGTGCCAGGGACTGGTATTGCCATGGACCCATGTACTCACGACTGCACCGCTGTGACACTGCACTGTCACAGTGTCCTTTCACTTCTGCTGACTCCAATGCAACCCAAAGCTGTCCCTTGATTTGATTTGTTCTTCTCAGTTAAGTTGCTAGGGTCAGCTCAGCTCCCAGTCTCCAAGTCCCAGCAAGAGGCCAGGGCTGCAATGACAACAGCAAGGCACTGCGGGAGCGAAGACAGTGCCAACTTCCCAAGGAGAAGTTGTCAATGGCCATGCACTGGCCAAGGGGCAGAATTAAAGGGACCATTAACACTTAGTTTCTTGTTCTCTTACCAGGTATGGGTTTGCCCAGCTTGAAAACATGTGGCTTAAGGCTTTTTCAGTCATGCTGCATTTTTGAAAGATGTTATATTTCATTCTGAAGTATTATGAATGAAATATAGTAATATAATTAAAATATATGTAATACTGTGGTCTTTGAGCACTGCATAGGGATTTAATTTTGTCAGTACTTGCCATGACCATGCAGCACGTGATGACGAATGAAGACTTTTCAAGTCTGCATGTGTTTGCATATGTGCATGTGCCTTTTCCGCCCGTGATCCCTTTGGCATCTCGCTGTCCTGTAGCTTCTCATTCTTATCCTGTCTGTCTCCATGTGATGTCTGATCTCCCAGATCGCTGCGTCACAGCGAGGTGCTCAGCTGTCCCCCTTACGGGATGCCTGACCAGCTCACACTAATCTCCACGCTGAGCTAAATTTACACACACACACACACACACACACATACACAGATTATTCTCACCTCTATGAGGCTGCAGATAAGTGTGCACACACACAAGACACAGCACGTGTAAGTCTTTTGCTAATTTCTTCTTTTTTTGTTTTTATTTTGGCCCTTCTTTGTTAGATTATGTACAGTGCATGAATGATGTTATAATTATACAGACTGGAGCAACCACCTAATCTAAAGCCTCATGTCTGCTCTGGCTGGAGCTGAATTAGGTTGTATAATACCATCCGGAAAATCCATTTTGCTCACCAGAGGTTGCAGACAGTGCACGAGTGGAGTAACAAGGCGGATTTGTATTCCCCCAATGAGATCCTTGAGCATGGAAATTTGTTATCTTTGACAATACTGCTGAAGCTTGTCAGCTTTGTGCCCACTGAGCACTGCTGCATCAGGTGACTGCTGTGTCTCAATGATAAATGGCAGGCCGTGTTTTTTAATGGTCTGTGAATATGGTCAACGTGGTCAGGATGACATAGAGACCTCAGCTGCAGACCTGCGTGAGGCCAGGTCTCATTGTGTCGTCTTTCCTGCGGTTTCCCAGCTGAGACACACCTATAGAGCAACATTAGGATTTATACCACAGGGAGTGGGTGTGAAAACACGGTAAATCTGGCTCACAGGACACCTTATTGCTGAGGGAGCAGGGCCAAGAGAGCGATGAATCCTACTGTTCACTCATTACGCTGGAGGGTTGCAAATGGTGTGTTCATATAAACATGTTTGTGTGAGACAGATTACTTTATGTTCACCCAGGACAGCCCTGTCTTTTCTCACTTAAGACATTTAACAATACACAGAACAGTGACTAAGAGGGAATTGTAAGGAAACCCTGCAGAATAAATATGATTGGCAACTGGAATTTGCTCAACGTTGTTGTTGCAATTGCACAGAAACATCTTGTACTGGAAAATGTTCAAATAAGTTTCTTGTACCGCTTTTTGAACTTTATTTATAGGAGCATAACTCATCTACAGTGCACTAAAATTGCCGTAAAATCCGGAAAAATGCTACCTGGGATTTCTTCCACCATGTGCTAGTGATTATCAAACTAACTCAGTACTGTGTCTGACCTGCAGTGCGGAGGTGATCCCCACCACACCCCAAACACACAAACACATCTCATAACCCTGATTGTGACATAGTAGGCTGTTTGTCTCCTCTATTCCAAACATTTTGTCATGCTGCTCAGAGTTTTCCAGCAAAGCGAAAATATGATGTGATTGATCAATTGTCTTGAAAAATGGCAGCACACACAGCTCCAAATCTTGAACTGTATTGGGATCAAGATTGTGGCAGTGATCAAAACAAACAGAACACAGCACTCACAGATGAACAAAGGATAAACTAAAAAAATATCAATGTAGGTACAGGTGATGATTTAAACCAGTGTTACTCAACTTACAGCCAGCCCAAGATAAGGTGCTGCATGGCCTGCTGACCATTTTCTTATCTACAATAAAAATACATTTTTCCACATGTGGAGTTTGTTTTTTGAATGTCAATAAGGTGCCAGAGTGCATTAAAAATATAAATAGAGCTTGTTTATTTAAAAAAAAAATTTAAAAAAAATGCCTGGGAGGATCCCCTGGACCCCCCGATAGAGGTCTAGGCTAAGCCCCGGATGTCCTCAAATCCTAGAAACACCCTGTGTACACTTGACCTGTGCGGGGCTGCTGTGGTTAAATTTGCATAATTTATTAGTTTTATATGATAAATGTTATTAATCTTTTTTTAATTAACTGTCTCTTAGTGTCCTGTCATTTTGCAAAAGTGGCCCCTGTGCAAAGCAAGATGAGTACCCCGGTTTACCTCACTCATTAAACACCTTGACTGTGTGATGTGTCTCCAGTGTTAATTTTCCCTGAAGCTTAAGCAGTCTAAGAGTGAGATTGAAGGTGTTAGTCGAAGTATACAGCTGCAGGGAGAACATTATTGTTTGCTTTGTTTTTTCTTCACATTTTTCTGTAGCTTTCTCTTCTCAGAGGAATATGAGATATTTGTATAAACACACAGTTAATATCACCTGTTCCACTGGATCGTGGATAGATTGGACTGTGTGTTTGTCGCTCAGCGGTGAGAGGGGGATGGTGTTGTTCAGGGGAAAAAAGAGCAAGACTGGCTGGCTTATCCAACTCTCAGCAACTGATCTGTTGGACTTGCACTCAGAGAGCGTAAGCCCCACTAAAACCTGCCCTGTGTTGTGTGTTTGAGCGTGTACAGCCCACGTGCTTCACTCAGCAAGAGCAGAGCTGCTCCCTGCTTAGGATTATTCCTCTGGGAATAGGCTGAGTCACGCTACAGAAGACCAGACAGATAGACACATAGGGAGAGGAGGGGGCTGGGTGGAGATTGTAATGGGTGCCTCTGAGATGGGTGACACTGATAAAGAAAGAGATTATGAACAGTTTGATCTATACTGATCTCTGCCAGTGATCGAAACCTTCTTCCCCTGTAGCTCATTCTTTAAGCTAATGATGATCCATGTCGGTATCTACAGACCTCTGGGCAGATGCAGAAACACATGCATCTATGAGTCACTGGTGCTATAGGCTGTACAGATTACTGTATGAATGATCTTTAAACCACAGTATTTTCTGTAGGGATGTTCATGCATCAGTGCACTAATTTTTGCATCTCTTACCATCTCTTTCTCTCTTAGATTAGATTTGGAATTTTGACAAACGAAATGCTTTCTATAAAATATGAATGGAAGCATAACCTGTATATTGAAACATATACAACATCAGCTATCCACCGTTTACAATATCAAGTCACAAACAAGGAGGTGCACTCACAAATGTGTGATGTGGTTAGAAAACACTCAGATGAGAGATTCAATAATTGAATCTCATTGTCTGTAACATTCTGGTTATTAGCAGCTCCTATGCGACTTTTTCAGAATGAGGTTAACCCACTTTGTGATATATTTTCATCTGGTTCGATGCTAAATTTAGCTCATTGAAATGTGGGAACTTGGATTTTACTTTCTGGATTTAAGGCGTTTCAGCTGACGCCCTAATTTAGAGCGACTTGCAGTGAGTGTGCAGGCAAGAGTTCAAAGTCCTGATCAAGGGCACACTGACAAGGCATCGTGTTGTTGATCATCTCACATTATCTGTTGTAGTTAACGGGGCAAAGCTGTGTCACAGGAAGGCCACTGCTAAATTCTTTGCCTGCCATACAACACATAACACAATCTGGAATTAGTTAATTTGCATATCTCTGAAAATACTTATCTCACCAGAGAACATTGACAGGGTCACTAACAAAGGCCATCATAAGGAGACAGGATAGTCTCTCTAATCAGTGTTATTGTCCCTTTTCCTCTATCTCACTCATTGTTTTGTGTTTCTTTGAGGTGGTCTTGGTGCGGTGGAACGAGCCCTTCCAGAAACTGGCTACCTGTGATACAGATGGAGGGATCTTTGTTTGGATCCAGTACGAGGGCCGCTGGTCCGTGGAGCTGGTCAATGACCGTGGAGCACAGGTAAAATGTGTTATAAAGAAATGAGTTATGAATTTAATCACTAATTAAAAGTACTTTTAGACTTTTTGTACTGGACCTTGCACTGACACAGAAAAGCATGAATAGAAATAAAAATAGTTGAAATGCAAATGTAATGGAGAACATATAAATTGCAATTACAGGCAAAGTGTGAAACAGTAATGGGAGCAAAACGAGCGTCAGCAGCAAAAAAATATTTAAATAGCAATAGTAGTGGTTTACACATTATCCCTTTAACTCTCTGTATAGGTTTATGTGTTAGTTTGGATCTTCTAAAGTGGGTTTGTATGAGGTATTTATCCAAAGTCAATGTATTATCTACAGTAGATGTCGGGCAGCAAGCCCCCAGTTTGAAGAAGCAGACAGGAGTACCGCCTTAGAAGCGAAGCCGTGTACTGCTGTGGAGGGGGGCACGAGCAAAACGTGTTTCCACCTTAAGTCCCACCTAAAACAATTGATAACATTGTAAGTGTACGCTATATTTAGAATATTTTCATTACTTTACCATGTCATCAGGCAGCCCTTTCTGACGGGGAAGTGTGAACAGCTTCAAAAAACCAAACAAACAAAAAATCAGAACTATCCCTTTAAGAAAACACTTTATTTTTGCATATTTCCATCATATTCTGACTGACTGAGCCATTCGCCTCCAACATTTCCCAACTGGAAAACCAACTCTGTGACATTACACATGCTGATTTTAATAATAACTGTCAAGCAGCGTATGATGGGTAGGTCTGATCCATCAATCACTGTTATCTGCTGAGCTCAGTCTGACACATTCTTCCGGCATCCTATCTTTTGTGATCAATTTAGTAAGTAGATGACAGTCTAAACAAAAGTCTCTCTCTTTAAATACATTGCCTGTACAGTTTGAAACAGAACCTCTGCTCTTTGCCCCTGGAGGTTAAGGTTTGAGGAGACCCTTTCAGTATTAACAGTCTGCAGTAGGGCATGTATTTAATTTACCTTGTTGTGTGGTATTCTGTAGCTACTGGGATGAAACTAGTGACAAGTGTAAATGCCTCTCTAGCAGCTCCTAGAGGCCGTGCTCCTCTTAACATCTCAAGTGTTAAAAAAATTCTCATTTTTGTCATCATTATAGTCCTGGTAGTGAGAATACTTCAGCACCTGGAAGGTTCTTGCTGGACAGCTACTGCATTTTACAGTGTTTTCCTCAAGGCTGCAGCTAATGATTAGTTTGAATACCATGGAAAACATTCTGTTTATAATTTTCCAGAGCCCATAGATGCATCCTCAAATTTTGTATCTGACCAAGAGTCCAAAATCCAAAGATGATTAATTCATTGTCATAAGAAAAAGAAAAACAGAAAATCCTTACATCTGAAATCAGAGAATGTTGAATAAAAACATTGCCCTAATTGTAACAATCACGCCACGGCATCTCATTATCATCATTTCATCCCTAACTAATGTGCAGGTGAGTGACTTCACCTGGTCGCATGATGGCACCCAGGCTCTCATCTCCTACCGTGATGGATTTGTACTGGTGGGATCTGTCAGCGGGCAGAGACACTGGTCCTCCGAGATCAACCTGGAAAGCCAGATTACCTGTGGTATCTGGACCCCTGATGACCAGCAGGTAACACACATACATCCTACAGAGCTGTGTCGACTAAGACGTTTCCTCCCAGCGCTGTGCCAGGCCAGCCTTTGAATGCTAATACATGTAGAAGTTTTAGGTTGTCATTTGCCACTTTTAGTATGTGGACTTGTCATTCAGGAGGCAGAGACAGGCCCTGAGGGTGATCGTCTGTGAGTGACAGCAACCATCCTCTGTCTTGAATGTGTTGTGGGTTTGTTAGGCTATGTTTTTGCTTTCATGCTGTTTTATTGTCAGCTCAGGTTGGACGTCATCAAACTTTTGGTCTGCATATGTGTTTCTGTCTTTGTTCATTGCCTTCATGCCATTTATGTCTATTCCTCCAAGTTGTTTTCCTCGTGTTATGCATTTCTCTCGTCATCCTTTGCTGTCTATCTGTCATGTCCTTGTCTATTTCTACGTGTGCCTCCCTTTTCATCTTTGTTCTTCTTTGTGTCCAAGTGAAATGTTAAATGTCTTTCATTGTGTCCTCCTTCTTCCTCTCCCTAATAACCCTTTTACTATGTCTCTCTAGGTGTTGTTTGGTACTGCGGATGGACAGGTGATAGTGATGGACTGCCATGGGCGCATGCTGGCCCACATTCTGCTGCATGAGTCGGATGGCATCGTCAGCATGTCCTGGAACTATCCCAGTTTCCTGGTGGAGGACAGCAGTGAGAGCGACACAGACTCTGACGACTACTCCCCACCGCAAGGTAAGCTAAGCACTCAGGGATTGATTTGAATAGACAAATTTTCTTGGCTTCTTCAGGCACACAACCGAAAAATGAAACTGAAACATGTTCAGTGTAGACATGATGTAAGCGTATAATCTGATGTATAATAGGAGAGTAATTTAGGTTTATCTAGCAAGGAGTTGTGCCTAGAGGGAGTAGAGTAGTCCAGCTGTTTGATAACGCAGGTACCTCCATGCAGAAGAAAGCAGATGTGGGACCATCTGTTAGCTTCTAACTCCTCCCACCTTTTACCTCCATCTTTTACTGCTCCATCAATTCTTCCTCACGCTCGTAGTCCTAGGGGAAGGGGAAAGATTTCCAACTAGGGGCACCAGGTGGGGATATCATAAGTTATGACTGGTAGGCCTGCAGTACATTGCCATTAGTGGCAGCAGTCCGCCTGGTACTCTCATGAATATTTTAGACTCGGAAACAGGTGGGCATAAACTGTGCCTGGGTTCTCTGTCAGGTCATTAGATTAATATGAAGATCACATTATCTATGAATGAGATGTAAAAGAGAAAAATAATCATGGAACACAATGGATCAGATCACAACGAAACATCCTCAGCTGCACGCGTCGGATCACTCTGAACTCTCTGAACTCTCTGCACTGTTCAGTAGTACACTGGGCAGTAAACTGTGTTCTTGAATAAGGCACCATATTTTTTATCATTCCATTTTGCCTGTACATTTTGAAGTATACTATTGGTTTCAAATGCAAAAGATATGAAAGCTTACAGTCAGAAAGATAAGTCATTTGTGATGCTGATCTCACCGGCGATTCAGGCCATTTAATGAAGCCTCAGATATGGACAGGTGACTAACTATTTTCCACCTCCCTGCCCGTTGTGAAGGTGGGGAGGGAGAGATGCATTAAAACAAAAGACTGTGACCAAATGGAAGGTGGGTGGAGTGCTGCGGTGAAAGATGGAGGGCAAGGAGGTGGTGGAGGAGGAGCATAGTGAAACAGAGCTCTCCTGTCGCGGGACTGACATCGCCACTGGACCTCCTGTATGCTCTTAATACTGCAGTAGCTGTTGTTTTAACAGCAGTAGATGTCACAGTGTAAGGGTGGAAAATCACAGCCTGGAAAAGGAAGTGCGTTGTCTTGAACAAAGGTGCAATAAGCATCTCTTTGACATGTCTGAAAACAACACTAGTTGTTGTAGTAGTAGTGGAATAAAAAAGTCACTTCAGTGGAAATGATGCGTTTGTTAGAATTGGGTCGATTTCAGTTTTGCAGGTCCAATATGGTGCAAGAACCTAAATCAGTTTAATTTCATGCAAACGGCTAAACCAGCATTTGTCATTATTCCATGTTATGGCAAATTAAAAAGTAGCCTACGTCAGCAACCTGTGCTGATGGCACTGCGGCGCTAAATCAACTTGTATTGCATTAATAATGAGCAATATGACAACGTGATTAATATGTTTATTTTATAAACGGACTAACAGAGCCACTAGAGTCTGACAGGTCACCTATGTAATTAACTGCTGATTCCGGCCTGGGATCAGCAAGGGCGGGGCCACACGTTGTTTTTCTTTACTAGAAAGTGTTTTTTTGGGTGAGACATGACACAGTTTAAAAAAAAACGTGGCAATATGGCAACATTTTGGATTAGAAATTTACAAAAGAGGTGTCCTAAGTGGCTACTAGCGATGGGTTGCGCTGTTATTAGCTGAACTTTTGTTGGACGCTCTGTTTCTATCTATTCCTGTCGCTTAATTTGGAAGTGCCGCAATGGATGAAGAACAGCTGATTCGTGACGTTAAAATGAGGAGTTATCTATAGGAAACCTCCTTATATCACTACAAACGCTAAAATAAGGCAGCTGGCAACTGACCATCACTAGTAACAACCTACTAGGGATGGACGATATTTGGTTTTTGCAGTATCTAATATGCTGATATACACAGTCCCAACTCTAGTATTTATCTATTTCTGTATTTCCAATTATGCTTCCTTTAACCAAACCCCTCAGGACTCTGCTAGAATATGTTTACCTGCAGTGTCGAGGATAAAGCCCTAGTCCATGAGTGTTAAGTTGTCACTGTTGACTGCATGCTATCGTTAGCATGTCAAATGAAGAGAGAGGTAAGAATGGGAAAAAAACATTGGAACAGCTGCAGGATGAACACTTGCGCCAATTTTAGATTGTCCTCCAACTAACTTATTTTCACATGGTCATGATTCAAAAATTTTCTACTCCTCTAATGATCCAGGCTACGTCAGCTTTCCTATATTTGCCTCCCTGTGCTGACAGCCTACAGATATACACAGTGCTAGTAATTAAGAACAGTCAACAGTAAGCCTGAGAGCGTAGCTTGTGAGCTCACTGTCCAATACCAATACGTAAATGGCCCGTGTGTACCTGGTGCAGTGGGACGTGAGCAGTCACACAAGAGAGGAGTTGCATATGGTTAGCCCCTCCCTCTTGCAACTCTCACTGTTTACACCAGTCCAAGTAACAGCCTCATTTTTATTTTTATTCCTGTTTTTGTCTTCTTGCCTCCTTTTTCTCTTGAGCTTAATTAGTCCCAGTTGCCAAGGCTGCATTGGTGAGGGTCTGTCCTCCTGCTGTGATATTTTTTTCCCCTCACTTCACCGTGGGCCAAATGGTAAAGCTGAAAAGTGCTTGCCTTAGCTAGAACACTGATTATGCTCTAACTCACTAATTAAACAAGTCAATAGTAATTGATTGGCCCCGATAGAAATTATCTCTGAAGTCGACAACCTGACTGAGACACCAGGCCGCTTCCTCCTCCGCCTGCCACATCTCTCTATCATGATATATGATGATGACCCATTATCACTGCACCGCACAGCACAACACACTGCATTTACAGCGGCATCATATATCTCATTTAATGTAAAAACTCGTTGTGAAAGGATTACTAATGGGGAGTAGTAACTGTGTTGGACTGAAAGTCAAAAGCAGAGGTGGATATTTAATTTGTGGTGGTATTTGGGTCATTGCAGGACTATGAGTAAGGACAGACTGAAGGATGTTTTAATGGAAAACGTATGGGTGGTTGTCTGAAGGTGTTTTATTTATAGCAGTTTGTCAGAGAATGCCACTTGTTTGCAGCTATAAATGCAGCAGTGAGATGTACTGAGCGCGTGTTAGTGAAATAGTGTATTCTCATGAATAGCACACAGTGGAAACTCATTGGAAAAGAATTACAGCTGCCAAGAATGTGGAACTGTCCTTGCGTCTCTCGTAACAGCCCCCAACTATAGTCAGCACATACAGCCTCACAAAGAAGCACTCCATAAGTAATATTAGTTACTCTCTATGTTACTCTCTACGTTAATTATTAAATTTTATTCGGTACACAGGTGTGTATAATTTTAACACTAGTTGCTTGATAGACATTAATTGACACACATTATTTACTTCTAAAAACATGCAAGTTATAGTTTTGTTTATTTGCGGTTGATATCGTGTACCAGTTTTTTAGTCAACACCACTTTAACCAAGACCAGAGTGTATCGAGGGCAAGGCAAGACCAAGGGTTTGAGGGGTTGAGATCAAGTCAAGACAATAACCAAACCAGTGCTAGTCCCACACTGCACGACAATAAAACGTGGAACATGCAAACCATATGCACTCCTCAAACTGATCTGTAAGATCCACATTCAACATAAAAACACCCACAAAAAACGAAATGAAGATTCCTCTTTATTCACCTCTTTTATTGTTATATACTGTATATATGTATGTATGTATGTATGTATGTATGTATGTGTATGTGTACCTGAAAAATGTCTTGATTAAATAATCAAAAGGCAACACTCCTGGTTTTTACACAGGCAGTTTAGTGATATCTCGACAGCTGTGGTCTTGACCGGTCTTGAAATAAACTTCCAAATTGTCTTTGTTTGAGACCGAGATAAGACCAAGTAAACATGTGATAGAGGCTTTGGCCTTTAAAAAGTGGTCTGGAGACCAAGGCCTATCTCAAGTGCTACAACACTGCCATGTACTTAGACTGTCTCAGACTTTGTTGTGTTGCTCTCACGTTGCCTGTTTAAGATGTTTGTGTTGTCCTTTGTCTCTTCTCAGTGCACAGCCAGAAACCACTGCTGACTGTCAGCTTCACCTCTGGAGATATCAGCCTGATGAACAACTACGACGACCTCTCTCCCACCCTCATCCGCACCGGTCTGAAAGGTGTGTTGTTGTTTCAACATTAGTCACACCCAGTGCTCCAGCAATGTTTTCCCTTTTTTGTTTCATTGCTTCCTTCACTCACGCGTCTACACCTACGTATTTGCAAACTATCTTCTCAAAGAATTTTTTGTTTTCCTGCGTCTTGTGCTGTAGATGTGGTGGTCCAGTGGTGCTCACAGGGGGACCTCCTTGCAGTAGCAGGGATGGAGAGGACCCTCCTCTCCCCTGACCCCTCCTGTCCTCCCCCCACCAGGAACGCCATTGTTAAGTTCTACAATGTTCGGGGTGAACACATCTACACACTGGACACACCAGCACAGGTGATCAACTTTAACAGAGCCAGACCTGGCTAACTCGTAGCCTGAGGCACAGTACTCAGAATTCTATGAATTTTATTTCCCTTCTTTAATGAATGGACTCTACCTCAATATGTATTTGAAGACCTAAAATGTCACAAGCTGGAGAAAAACCTTGGAAAAATACTAAAATGTGTCTGTTTGTAAAGTAACTAGTAAAGTAATAGACTAACCTACAGTAACAAAGTGTAGTTACTTATATACAATATTTCGGCAATAGAGATGTCTGCCTTCTTTTGAATAGAATGGAACTAGATGGTGCTCGGTGCCAAGTGCCAAAAAGATTACAACTGCTTACCGCATTACCGCACAGAAATAAGCATGCATCTACTTCTAGCTCACCTAGCACCACAAAAACAATCTAGATTGATAATAGAACTACATGTGACATTGTGAAAGATGCAATGCAGTATGTAGTAAACACTCTTACCCTCTCTCCAATATCTCTCCGTCACGCTGCAGCGCCCCATCACTACGCTCTGTTGGGGTCACCGGGACTCTCGCCTGTTCTTGGCATGTGGCCCGGCACTCTACGTGGTGCGAGTGGAGCACCGCGTTGCCAACCTGCAGTTACTCTGCCAGCAGGGCATCGCCACAGCAGTGAAGGAGGAAAAAGACGTTGCCAAGCTCACCATGCCTTCCCGCCTTTGCTCTTACGTCACTACTGCTTTTGTCCCCACCATCAAGGTAAAACAGGGCAGGAGGGTGACAGAGCTTCCTTGAAATTTACTTGATGTATACCAGTGCTGTCAGAGATGTCACATTAAACTTAGATCAGCCTTGTCTACAAATAAGATCAGGCAAAGTTTAGTTAAGCATGACAGTTTCAGTAGAAATACACCTTTGACACATCTTACAACACTCTCCAACTGTTTTCTCTTTCAGCCCCCCATTCCTGATCCCAACAACATGCGTGATTTTGTGAGCTACCCAACAGCTGGAAATGAGCGTCTGCACTGTACCATGAAGCGTACAGAGGATAACCCCGAGGTGGGGGGGCCCTGCTACACTCTGTACCTGGAGTACCTAGGAGGTCTGGTGCCTATCCTCAAAGGCCGACGAATAAGTAAACTGCGCCCAGAGTTTGTCATCATGGACCCCAAGACAGATGGGAAAACAGGTAAAACTGAGCTTCTCTCATATTGATAACCTAACAGAACAAAAACCAAAATAAATCCCCAATTGACATGTTTCCTGTATGATCGAAATAGTAAGACCTGGAATGTTTAAAGGGAAACTTTGGTGTTTCTTCAAGCCTGGATCCTATTTTACCTCGTTTTTGTGTGTAAGTGACTAATGGAACCCGAGAATTAAGAGAGAGTGTTCCAACTGCAGCGGTTAAACAGGCCGCAATGTAATCCACACGGGCAATTGTGCACTGTCAGTTTACATCCACTAAAAGGCTTTTTTTTGCCCCTGACAGGCTCAGATTGTTATTACATTCTGATTTATCAGGAGAGGTGACTTGTTGCAGGAAAAACAACGGTGAACAGGCTTTTTGCACCTGAAGAAAATTAGATGCACAAGGAAGAATGATCGAGAAAGGTTTGTCAAAATTTGGGAACCTTTCTGGTCAAAATTTGGGAACCTTTCTAGTCTCATTTCATTTCTTTGAGACCTAGTGAATTCTTCCCTCTTACCTAAGACTGTATTGTCTACGTGGTTTCTTAAGTACGTGTGAGCGACTTATGTCACTGCTTGATATTTCTATTGATGCCTGTGAAGGTGCTTATTGTTATAAACTATTAAAACTGAGCTCTTCATTTATGGAATATGTTTAAGAAGAGTATGGGGAGTGATGGGCAGTACATTCAGTGTTAGATTTTTCCTTCCACCCTCTCATAACAGTAAAGTATATTACAATGTGTTACTCCCATGTCCCTGATCAATAAGCTGTTACTGCCCTCTTTAAAACTGACCTGGATTTGAATGTCTGCTCAAAACCAAAATATATTATCTTTGTTTTCTATCATACCACCCATAAGAATGTGTTTTAATCATGACATACTTATATGTTTTACTGTTTGTAAAGATTCAAACAGGGCTGCTACATGTATTCCTCCCAGACACATTTGCTTGCTCCAGTACTTTTCCAGTTATTTGAGTTTCTCGAGTTGGCACACAGAGAGCGAGTATGTTTTAGTCACATAGGGCAGACTGGGCCCATGTTAATTAAAAGCTGCTTAATGGGGGCTCTGATGGCCCTTGGGTTCCTCATAAATCAACCCGCACCCTCCCCATGCAGTGATAAATGAAGCCAGCCATGAAATGGTTCCAGCACGTTCACACTTTAATGTCCATCAAATGAATTAGCTTGACCTAAACTGGAGCAGCAGTGGTTCACAGACTCCATATGAATGAGGAAGAAGAGAAGAACTGAAACAGTGGTTTGGACAGAATGGGTTTAAATGTTTATCTGTGGAAATGGTGGAACACTGCTGCTGCTGCTGCTGCTGCCCTCGTGTTTTGTAAAAAAAAAAAAAAAAAAGTAAGAATTGACTGCCTCAAGGTTGTTAAAGTAGATTCCTGCGATGCCAACATTATTGTAGTAATTGCCACAGACTGCCATTTTATAGAGCTTCTCATGTTTGTTCTCCCTTATTTTCTCCCTGGTTTAGTCCGCAATTACATACTGCATCATTGTAAATTAAAAAACAAATAGTGCCACATATTATCTGTGTTCAGTCATGACTCCATTCTTTCCGTCCTCCAACTTATTTTCTCTCCTCAGATGAGATATATGGCAACAGTCTGATATCGGCCATGATCGACAGCTGTAACTGCTCAGACTCCAGTGACATTGAGCTGAGCGACGACTGGGTCGGCAAGAAATCTCCAAAGATATCCAGGGGTAGTAAATCCCCCAAACTGCCCAGGTAAGCAGACACCTGACCTGTGTGTGCTATAGCATGCCGCCTTTAACTAATATTTCTTGGTTTTTGTTTGTTTTGGTTTTTTATTATGTGATATTTGGTTCTTGGACCCAACAGCAGCCATGATCCATATGAAATGGACAAGAGGGTGTTTAGTTCTCTCCACACAATATGAAACATAGGTTATGTATGCAACAGTCAGAACTTTAATATAGCAGCAAACAACTATGTGCTATGTGAAGATATAGTGGAGTAAACATATAGTGAAATGATGGCGTCCTGAGCAGAGAATGAAGTCACTCTACCTCTGTGTGTGTTGTAATCCGAGCTTCTCTTTGGTGTGCTGTGATAGACGGTCCAGTCATACGTGCATTTTAGTTCAGGTGTGTATCCCACTTAAGAGCTTGTTGCCACCACTTTGCACTGCACTCATATGGCAGTTGCGCAGTTGATATCGGGATGGTGTCATTATGGATATGTTGCGCTGTTGTCGTTGTTTAGCGGTGTTCATGGAGTTAGCACCGCACTCAGCCACCTCCATGTTGAGAGCCGTTTGCAGAAAACTCATACACTCTGAATTTCACGTAGAGCTCCTTTGAATAAATCAAATCAAGGTGGTTTGGTTAACATATTATAATATTAAGTTTGAATCAAGAAACATTTTTGTACAAAGTTCTTTCCCAAATGATAACCAGTTATTTGGCGCTAGTTTAGATGCTGCTGTGACAGCAGAGAACCAAAGGATGCATTCAGGTGTCTTCGATTGTTTTCACTTCATCCTCCAACAGCATGAAAACATGAGACTAAACATTTGAGTGAATGTGTGTTCATCGTTTTGATTAATATTTCTGCCAAATACAGCAATACCAGAATTTACTGCTTTGAGTTTCACTTGTAATTAAAGTGACATCCCTGCAGCTATTGAAACCTTCCCTTCTTTATTAACCCCTTCTCATGAATTTCTGTTTAAATGTTCTGCACTTGTGTTTTTGTTTCACTGCATGCCTAAACCTTCTTTTTTTATTTGCTACCTTCTCTGTAGAGACTTAGTTTGTCCCTTTACCAACAGGATCAACATTGATCCCAGAAAATCACCCAAACTTTCCCGCGCTACACAAGAAATCTCCAGGTCACCGCGGTTACCTATACGGAAACCTTCAATTGGGTCACCCAGTCTAACACGGAGGGAATTTCCTCTAGATGACATCACTCAGGTAACAGTTACATTATTTGAGCCACAGTCATTATTTACCCCTGGATCGGTGGCAGTTAATAATAATGCCTTTGCTGCTACACTGTGTCACGTATGGATTGGTCAGGTCACCAGTGTGTGCAGGGGTGGAGAGTGTTTTGTTTGATGAAAAGCTCACTTTTAGAAATATATTTTGTCCTCAAGATGTTTTATGTTTTTCTAGAAAATAATATGAATCTCTTTGTTCCTGTCTTGCAGCAAAATTACCTTGCTCAGGTCACATCCAATATTTGGGGAACGAAGTTCAAGATTGTGGGGCTCGCCACATTCTTGCCAACTAATCTTGGTGCAGGTAAGAAACCAAAAACTATTCCATTAGTGTTAAGCACTGAATGAATAATTAAATAACTGTCACTTCAATTAGTCCTACTTTTCAGTTGCTTTTATTTTTCCTCATACTTACTCTGTCCCTCTTCCCAACAGTCATCTATAAGACGAGCCTCCTCCATCTGCAGCCCAGACAGATGACCATCTACCTTCCAGAGGTGCGAAAAATCTCCATGGATTACATCAATCTGCCTGTCTTCAGCCCCAACGTCTTCAGTGAAGATGAAGATGACCTGCCTGTCACAGGCCCTGCTGGTGGCACAGATGACAACCCGCCCTGCACTGTCAACATCCCTATTGCCCCCATCCATAGTCCCGCCCAGGCCATGTCTCCCGCCCAAAGCATTGGTCTGGTCCAGTCTCTCCTAGCCAATCAAAATGTTCAGCTTGATGTCCTTACGAATCCCACAGCATCCCCTGCTGGGGCCGCTGCTGGTGGGTCAGACCAAAGCCAGGACACCATCCTGACTGCCCAGTACACAGTTCCCACCAGGTACTCCAGTCCTGGTCAGGTCATCTTTGGGGGACTGGAAATGAGTCGCCTAATGGTGGGACCTCCACCCTCTCATCATCCTTCACATCAACAGCAACAACAAGCAAGTCACCAACAACAACAACAACAACAACAACAACAACAACAACTACAACAACAGCTACAACACCAACAACAACAGCTACAACACCAACAACAAATTCAGCAGCAGCAACTCCAACAGCAGCAGCAGCAGATGATCCAGCACCAACACCTACAACAACAGCAGCAGCTTCAGCAACAGCACATTCAGCAGCAGCTCCAACACATTCAGCAGCAACATCAACATCAGCTCCAGCAGCACATTCAACAGCAGCAACAACTACAACAGCAGCATCAACAAATTCAGCAGCAACTGCAGCAACAAATGCATCATCAACAACAAACACAACAGCACCACCATCCACTTCAGCAGCAGCTCCAAATTCAAATCCCTGTTCCCTCTATGGCATCAGGACAGCCTTCAGGTACTGCTGTGCACCAGCTCCAGCCGGGGGCGCTGCAGATACAGATCCCTCATCCACCTGCTGATTTAGTGGTGGAGAGAGCTGTGGGAGGTGAACACGAGCACCTACTGAAAATCAAAACCACTCGGTCAACTCCACAGCTGGCTGAGGGAGATACAGTGGTGTTTAGTGCCCCTCTGGAGCTCAGCAAGATGAACCCCCCACCGCCCTACCCCGGCACTGTGGCTGCCGCTGTGGCTGCTGCAGCAGCAGCTGCTGCTGCCTCAGCATCAGCCTCCTCTGCAGCCTCCAATGCTGCATCTGGAACAGGAGGAGGCACCAGTGGGACTCCTCCCCCCGGTGACCTTTGCCTGAAGAAGGGAGAGTTCTCACTTTATCCTTCAGGTCAGCAGCAAGCGCAGTACCCCACACCACTGGGATATGAGAGGATAACAACATTTGACAGCAGTGGGAATGTGGAGGAAGTATGTCGTCCTCGAACGCGCCTTGTCTGTAATCAGAATGTCTACACACTCCAGGGACCTGGCAGTTCTGCCACTCTCAGGGTCACTTCCTCATCATCCTCCTCCTCGGCTGACAAGAAGATCCAGCTGCCCTACACCTCTGCCACACTCAACAGACTCACTGCACCTCGCTATTCCATACCCAGTGGAGACCCACCCCCATACCCTGACCCAGCCAATCAGAACAGTGCTGTTGGCAGGAACCCTGGACAGAGGCTTGACAGCAGTCTGATCCATGCCACTCTCAGGAGGAACAGCCGAGAGGCCGCTCTCAAAGTTTCCCAGATGCTGGAGCCGCCCAGACCACTGCCTCCTAAGGCTAAAAATAGTAGTGCACTAGCAGCCTCGTTCCAACAGAGGGTGCCCACAGCCTTATACACCTGCAGTCAGTGTAGCAGTGGATCCAGTGTTGGAGGCACTGCCCCAGGGAGTGCTAATGGAATAGCAGGAGGAACTATTATCCGGCAGGATTTCCCTCCAGGGAATGGGGCACCACATAGCACAGTTATTGTTCACTCCAATAGCGCTACTCCTCTGGCCTCCCAGTCCTCTTACAACCTGCTGAGCTCTCTTGACGGATCTGGGACTGCAGCAGGAGGAGGAACCAACAGAGACAGGGCTGATTATGTTAATTCAGCGTTTACTGAGGATGAAACACTGAACCAGTCACTGAGGCATCTGGCACTCGGAGGAAATGATGCATCAGGGCTGGTTGTCAAACGCCCACCTCCGTATCAGTGGGACCCAGCTGCCACAGAGGAGGTGTGGGTTCCTCAGGAACGGACAGCAACGCTGAATCCCACTGCCCCCCCTGGACCCCACAAACCACCGCCACTTATTCTTAGCCCAGCTCAGCACTTGGATGTGTCCAGGCTGCCTTTTGTCCTCTCTCCAAAGTCCCCCACCAGCCCCAGTGCTGCATCATTTCAAGCTGCAGCAGCAGCTGCAGGCTACCAAATCTCTCTTCAGTACCCTCCAGCAGCTGCCTATTCTGGAGCCCAGCTACAGTCCATTCCAGGGTCACCACGCCCCTGCTCCTCCCCAAAGGAGGTGGTGGCACCTGTGCCCTTCTCACAGCAGGATGCAACCCTTGTCTTACCACCTGGTTACCCTGCAAACCTGGCAAACCTTGCCTGCTGCCCTCTCCCACCCATGTATCCAGGAGGCAGCGCTTGTGCAGGGCTCCCCATTCCCCCTATTGCCCTTCACACTCCTTGGGGTACTTATAATTCTTGCCCACCTATGTCCAGTCCTGCAGTGCCACTACCACCCAAAGCCTCCCACATGGCAGTAGACAAAACTGTTCTCTCGCCTCCACCTCCCCCTCCCCCTCCTCCACCACCTCCCCCGCCACCACCAGCAGAGCTTCAGAACCATGGAGGATTACAAGAGGCCATGGCAGAGGCCGGGGAAAGTTTTCAGGAGGTGCTCTCCTTGACCGAGAGCCCTGTCCCACAGCGGTCTGAGAAGTTCAGCAAGAAAAACCGCAAGCGGGCAGATGGGCGCGCTGAGGAGGCTAACGTGCCACCGTTGGCTGAAGGGAGCAAGTCAAAAAAGGAGGGCAGAGCTCTGGGTGATTTTAACTCACTCATCTCCAGCCCGCGGCTGGGAGGAAGGGACAAGAAGAAGCTGAAGGGACAGAAAGAGCAGCAGCTGAAGGCTAAGAAGCTGAGTAAGGCCACTGCCAACAGTGAGTTCCAGGACAGTTCAGAAAGTGAGCCAGAGCTGTTCATCAGTGGGGATGAGCTGCTCAATCAGTGCCAGAGTGGTAAGAAGGGCTGGAAGAGTAAAAGGAACTTGAGGGCTGCCAGTGAACTGGATGAGATCAAGTGTCGAAAGGCCAACGAGAAGGAGGACCGCGGGCTGGGCAGCCAGGGGTTTGTGTATGTCATGGCCAACAAGCAGCCACTGTGGAATGAAGCCACGCAGGTCTACCAGCTGGACTTTGGTGGGCGTGTCACGCAGGAGTCTGCCAAGAACTTTCAAATTGAACTGGAGGGCAGACAGGTAAGAGCTCTTGTTCAAGAAATATCAATCACTGCATGTTGTCTGTACACTGAAATTATCATTACAAGCATTCATATTCATACACAGTGTGCATAAGGACATGATGTTAATGATTAGGGATGCACTGTTTGTGAAATTCTGGGCCAGTATCAATACCGATAGCAATTTGGTCGATACTGATACCAGTGTTGTTGTTTTTTGTTATTGATGTTTGTGTTGTCATTTATTCCCTCTTTTGTGACAAGGGAACCAGAAGTGCTGAAATGCTAAGTAATTTCCAGGTTTAAGGACTTATTTCTTCACCACTCTATATATCATAATCCCCTCTCTAACATCATTTTATATTGCTGTGAAAACATCAACAAATTTCTAAGTTACTGCCAAAACTACATTTTACAAGATTACTTTTGAACACATCATGATAACGTCATAGTTTACTTTCCAATACTGTACTTATTTATACTAATTAGAGCTTGAACACATTATAGCGTAACTCAGTGCAACCTCCATAAGCTGTTAGTTGCAGCCACGGACTGCTAACTGCTAGCAGCTAACGTTAACTTGCTCTTTTCCTGCCGATTCAACACAGATTTGTTGATCACAATGTATCATTATCAGGGAGAAATAGGGTGTGTCCCATGACGCATTGATACTGAGTTTACTGCGTCCTTTTGTCCCAGTGTTATCCCTGATAGTGTCTGTTTGTCCCAAAGATGTTTTCGGTTGTCCCAGAGGCAGAAGGCTTGTCAACAAGGCAAAAATCAGCCGATATCGATGTTAGGCTGATAAATCAGTGCATTCCTATTATTGACAGTACCTCTTACAGTGTGTATTTACTTTTTTGTTTGTCTGTTTTTCTCCACAGGTGATGCAGTTTGGCAGGATCGATGGCAATGCCTACATCCTGGACTTCCAGTATCCCTTCTCTGCTGTGCAGGCCTTCGCAGTGGCTTTAGCCAATGTTACTCAACGCCTCAAATGAGATGTCCCCTCCCTTACTTACCCTGAGTTATATCTGGGAATTAAATGCAATCTGTTGAAGGGGCACAGTTGTTTCATTTGAGATTAACAAACTTTGATTTTTGGAGAGAAGACTTAAATCAGCCCTGGTCATAGAGAGCGATACAATCATGCTGCACTACACAATGCTGCCACTAGAGTTGGTGCAATAAGCATTGGCTGCATTTGCCAAGGATGCCCTCAGACATGCTCCGTTTGGCAGTCAGTGGCACCTTGCAATGCATGTAGGGCCAAAGAGCTGAGCTTTGGTAATCATCATGCAAATAAATGCTGCTTTAGCTAGAAGAAGCTTGTAGACGTGATAACCGATTGGTTAACTCCGCGAGGAGTTGTCAAGGTGCAGTTTTCAAAAAGAAGCAGCAGTAATACTTGAAACCCACACTCTGGAGATCACAGTTGTTTTTTCCCAGAGCGCACAGGTACTACTGGGCACTGAAATCCATTGCTGTACAAACTTCAGTGAAACAGTTACCACTTTATTATACTGCTTTTGCTTTTAGGATTTTATTAAATGACTAAACGTGGTGGAGGGTAGGAGGGTCTTTTTGTTTTCGCTCTCTGCCATTCCTTTTGTTACTATCTCAGTCTATCTCGGCTGGAATTGAGGCTTAGATATATGCATCATTTAGGAGCACTCCTAAGAGGTCACACTTTTCACTGTGGTAAAAGGTGTGTCACTGTTAAACGCTTGGGAGTCAGTAGATGAGGCGAGCTGCAGTCTTTTCCACATAGTTTCCTGGGACTCTGAAGGAAGAAGAAACGTTACTCTGCTACATGGGTTAATTTATATGTAAATTTTGTTGTTTATCTATTCAGATATGAATTTTAACATTATTGTCATTGTTTGTGATATACAATCTTCATACCCTGTCAACATGGTTTTCAACTTACCTGCTTTATTTGGGAGAACTGGTGGCTGAATTTGAATATTGCTGTGTTGTAATTCAGGTGGAGGAGGGATGTGCTGAATAGCTTTGACTGATATATCCTGTACTAAGTGAAATATCTACATACGGTGACACGGGCGCAAGAGAAGTCGCCAAGGCCCGGATTAAACTCAACCTCCGGCATGAAGTGATTTGTCACCTGCTGTCACTTCTGTGAAGTGAGTGTGTAGTTTGGGGGGGTGGGAGGGGGTCATCCCTGCTCTTTAAGACCACACTAAACATGTAAGCAAGGTACAGGAAATATTTTTGTATATTTCACCTATACCATTTCATAGTCTTTTCAGAAGTCATGTAAATACATATCAGTCATGTGTAAATGTTGTAAAGAGACTTGGGGTGACTTTGACAGATGTCTGTTTACACCTGTCTCCACTGTGTTTTAAGTGTAACTTCAGGTGTGGAGCGACGCTGTAGTACTGTTTAACTCAACCGCTACAACCACCAAAAAAAAAAAAAAAAAGTTAACAGTTAAGCTGAAATCATTGTCACTGAATCTTTGAAGTCAGAACTCCAATGAAGGATGAAGCTATTGAAATCTGTTCGTTTAGTAAGCTGACACTGAAATCTGAAAAGCTGTCTTTTTCTTTTTCTTTTATTCTTTCAGGCAGTCGAGCTTGTGTTTGTGTTGAGCTAAGGACACAGAGCAGGGCGCTGTGGGCAGGAGGAAATTATCAGGCACATTGCAAATATAAGTAAATAGGTTTTATCTGTATAAGATGGTAGACAAAATCACTAAAAAAAAAGGGCAGTGATATTAGGTAGGTGTGATTAGGGTCACCTTCAACCAGAGGTGTGGACTCGAGCCACACGACTTAGACTTGACTTGAGTCACAGATTTGATGACTTAACGCTTGACAAAATCAAAAAAAGAATCGCAACTTGACTTGGACTTGAACACCAATGACTCCTGACTTCACTTGGACTTGAGCCTTGACTTGAAGATACTTTTTCCTGAATCAACTAAGGTTAACGCTGTTCATTCCCAACAAGTCGACGCTTAATTCTTCAGATGATCAACGTTGTTTAAACCAATCAGACAAGCATCTAATCAAGTTTCAGGAGAGAACTTTAACAGACTAACATTATACTTCTGAGTGCTGGTTGGGAGAAAAAAAAGATACTTGTGATAATTTCGTTTGCATGCAAAAACTACATTGGTCAACAAAAAGTGAGTTGCAGCATGTGAAATATGTGGTTCGATAATTACAGAGATGCAACAACTTACAGCAAATGTCGGTGAAGACTCTGAGTCATCCAGGTCATGGTAATCATAAGTGCTGTATTGTAGGCAACTGGACTTGCTTGTGTTTCATGAAGACGTTAAAGACATTCTTTACAAGACGTTCTAACTGACTGGTGCAGAGTCTCAGGCTTTAAACTCGTTGGAGTCGTTGGTGTTGCAGCCGTGTGTCCTTTCACTGTGGAACCCAAGCTTTAGCTGTCAGGAATGATCCTGTGTTGCCTGCATCTCAGATTGAAACACAGGTGGTTCCTGTAATCAGCCAGCTTCCTCGATGTTCTTTCGAATTCCCATACCAGTCGAAGGGCAGTCTGAGTCTTCCCAAATTGAATGACCACATGTTGGGAGATTCTGACAATGACTGTGTTGTTTAAAACCTGTGACTCCGCACCAGTCATTTAGAACTGAAGAAGCCTCCTGGATGAGAGGAAAAACACCTTCAAGAAATGCAAACAAGTCCAGTTGCTTACGATATAGCACTTATGAACTTCCAGCAAACTTCTTTTTATCAAATGAATAAATTAAAATGGCATCACATTTGTTGACGAGTGCATTGTGACTTGTTTAGGACTCGTAACTCAAAGTTTAGGACTTGAGACTTGACTCATGACTTTACTTTCTAGACTTGAGTGCAAAGACGTACTTGTGACTTGGTCCCACCTCTGCCTCTAACTTTGTGCCAAAATATGCATTTGCTAAAAAATTATAGTGGTAAAAAATGGGCATAGAGGGAAGTGTAACTTAATTCTTGACTTTAAAAAAAAACGATCACTTTGGACCGACTTTGAATTGATGAGATTATTGAATTATTTAGTGTGATCTTTCAGTATCACAACAAGATGCATGTCCGTCAGACGGGGGTTGTAGGGATGGGGATTAAAAAAAAAAAGTCTCTTCTGATCCTAAAAAAAAGAAAAGAGCATGTCACAGAAAATATCCATCTTTTTGTGTTAGTTGTGCAATATTTTTTAGGGGGGAAAAATCCTTTTGTCATCACTTTTGACCACAGTTTGATACCATACTTTGAGTTCAGCATCTCAGTTGCTGGTCTGTACATTTTATTTATGAGATTATTTCCTGAAGGAGATATAGTATCTATACATACTGTATATTGTGGAGTTTTCTGAACATTTCTTTGTGTTGATGAAAATTTGTTACAAGTGTAGCCCGAGTCGTGAGCTGGGAAGATAGGGTTGGGTCGAGGGTGGGGGCGGGGGACGGGCGACTCTTCTGTGTTTTGTGAAGTTTGCATTGGATGGAAAAGATGTGAATGAGTAAGTGCCCAGTTTAGTGTAGTCGGTAGACTAGTTATGTAGAGTGTAACTGTCAAGTCAAGGTGTGTCTGTATTCAACCGTGCAGTCTACCAATCCCATCAGTGTTAAATCTATTATCTTTAAACGTGTGTGGTCATGGCTTCTTACACATACACACACACTTACACACACATCGTTCACATGAGTTCACAAGTGTAAGCCACTGAGTTCATGTTGAGAATTGCCTATGGACTTAGGTTAAGGATTCACTTTAAACTGATTTTCTGAGATGACCTGTTGTAGATATTGTAGGATCTGGCTTTTCTTTAGAAGAGGTATGTGCTTTGTATTTGTAGATGTAGACCTAAATGACAAAAACACTTGAAAAGAACCTGAGTCTGATTTGGTGACTGAACGTTTATAGTGAATGGATAGTAAGGCATGCCATGTAAATTATTTTATAATTGTATATGTCACGCATCTTTTGAATAAAACGTCATCGTTTCCGAAAAAATGCTGTGTCTTGTCCTGTAAATATGTCCAGTGATGTGTTGAATTCAGAGATGGTAGTGTACAAACCAGTCAGTTTACACAAGGTGGCTCTATAGTCTCAGAGAGTAAACATTATGACAGGTGAAAATAATACTACTATCAAGGCCCAGTTTAATCACATCACCTCAGTCCTCGCTTCTCTCTGTTGACTCTGCTCGTTTTAGAATTGATTTTAAGATTTTATGGATCATTTATAAAGCTCATCTGGATCCTGCCCAAAGCTACATAGCAGAGATGTTGACCCCATATGAGCCAGTTTGCCGCCTCAGAGCCTCAGACAGTGAGAAAAATTAAAGCTTACATCCAAAGGTGACCATGCTTCTGCCATTAGGGCTGTTCTGTCTTGGAACAGCCTGAGAGAATGGGCCGCTCAGTAATCCATCCATGTGCCTGAGGAGTGCCTGACTTCTCTTAAATCACTTCTTAAATCCCATCTTTATAAACTTATTTTTATATGATGTCGTATTTTTTATTTTACAGTTTTATTACTTTTATTTGTATATTTATTTTGACATTGTATATCTAGATTTTTCTTTTCTTGTTTTAACTTTATCTTAACTTCAATACAATGTTGTCTCTCTCTTATGTTTGGTAGGACTGTTTGACTTTCTGTTGTTATTTTGCCTTCTGAGTACCCTCGTTCTGCTTTTGCTTTGTTTGTCAAAGCACATTGTAAACTCTGTTTTTAAAGGTGGTAAATAAATAAAGTTGTTGTTATTATCATTATTATTACAGCTCCATTCAAGTGTTCCAGAAAGGCAGGCCAGTGAGTGAACATGCACAACACCAAGACCTTAAAACTCAGTTATGACTCACTATCTCATAATTGTGAAACACTTTCTCATACTCACTGGTGCATGATGAGATGATGGGCCCCCGGGCACAGATACACAAAAGCCTCCACCAATTCTCCTTCATAGGAGCAAGACACACAAACTTTGTGGTGATTTTGCATCTCTATGTAGTCGTTTTTTGACTATTTGAATTAATTTTGCTGCTCTTTGTAGTTATCTTGTTTCTCTTTGCAGTTGTTTTGCCCCTTTTTGTAGTTATTTTGTGTCTTTTTGTGATTGTTTTGTGTCTCTTTGTGGTTGTTTGGCCCCTTTTGTAGTTATATTGTGTCTTTTTGTAGTTTTGCCCCTTTTGTAGTTATTTTGTGTCTTGTGGTTGTTTTGTGCCTCTTTGAATTAATTTTGCCTCTCTTTGTAGTTATCTTGTTTCTCTTTGCGGTTGTTTTGTGTCTCTTTGTAGTTATTTTGTGTCTCTTTGTGGTTGTTTGGTGTCTCTTTGTAGTTATTTTGTGTCTCTTTGTGGTTGTTTTATTAATCCTTGTAATCTGTTTGCATCTTTTTGAGGTCATTCTGACTCTTTCCCTGGCCAGTATGTGTTAATTTGGGTGAAATGTTACAGGCAAGGGCCAGAAGGGCTCCAGGGCCTGTGCTAAGTAAGCCTGTTTAATAATTCATTCATGGTCATACTTATGAGAAGGTTTTCAAAGTATCTCAATTTTCACTTACTGCAGCTCATATTTATGAGAAAATTAAGATAGTTTCTCATAATGACTAAAGTCACGGTGAGAATTACTCAACTGGGGTTCTTGAAACCACATAGTAAATTGGTTTTAGTTTGTAAAATGCTTTTAAATGTGTTTAAATGTTGAATAATAAAGACAGTCACTGATGGATTGTTACAGCCAAAGACAGTTTGTGAGTGGAGGACTAATATACTTCAGAGGAGTCAGTGTTTGGAGCCACAGACCCATGATGCTGGCCACACTGCTGTCTGTGGTGTCTGTGCTGTCATCACAGGCAGCTGTCTGTCTCTGTCCGTGGTGCTGAACTCTCATCACGTGACCCTCCTCCCGTGTGTTGCCTGTGTGCTTCCGCCCCCTCTTCGTTTTTTTTTTTTTTTTTTTACAGCTTTTTTTTTTCTTTGAATCGACACAAACAAAACAGCTTCGACTGCATTTTCAATCAAACGACGCTAACAATACAGCCGGATCATTGTGCTGCTCTCTGTAGGCAGCGGATTGTTCCCCCATCGCCATTTTCAGCCGTCAGACGGCTCGGTGTGTCATAATGGACACCGACTACTCGTCCGGCTTGGAAAACCCTCTGTACAGCGAGCTGAAATACTTCTGTAGGAAGATACAGGAGGCCTACAACGAGCTGAAGGAGGACCTGACACCTTACAGAGATGATCGCTTTTACAGGTGGGTCTCCTGTTTATCCACCAACAGATCCATTTTATCGCTGCGTTACAGTATCATGGCTGTTTGGCGTTAGATGCTGGGACTATGAATTTAACCATCTGCACCTTTAGCTGTATTTTATAAGCGTGCTGTGTGGTGATGGCAGATACAAAGGAGAGGTGTCCATCGCTGAGATTTATGCGGCATTACGCTCATTTATTGTATAACATGGTGTGGCTTTATATGTTAGATGATGCCTGTCTAAGGTAGTGTAGTCCTAAAATAGATACATTAAAGAACATATGGATGGAAATGAGCAAAATATGAGAATACTTTGCGTTTTACACATTTTCTCACCGTGCAGTAATATGATAATTTTGTAGTTTCAAGAGGTAGGGGCCGATTGGTTTCTGTGAAAGGCAACAAGTGTCGCCTTGTGGAGGGGCATTTAACCATAGATTACATCTGCATTAAATGATGGTGAATCAGCACACGCCTACTTTGAAATTTAAATGCTCATTCGTGAAGTGTGAAGTAATTTTTGTGTGAGGAAAATTAACTTAAATCGCTTTATTTTTTTTTATGTTTTATATTTAATTTAATTTTATGTTATTTTTAATTTAATTTAATGAGATTATTTTAATTTTATGTTATTTTTAATTTAATTTAATGAGATTATTTTATTTTATTTTATTTTGACGCAGTCGTGTTACATAGGCAAATCTTAAATCGCTTACATGGTTATTTATTTATTTATTTTAGCTAAGTAGAAATTAAAAATCAGAATCTAAAAACATCAGATCAAATCTTGTTGATACATCATAGAAGACGTTAAATAGCTATTGCCTTAGAAATAATAATTTGCTTGTATCACAGTTAAGTAATGAAAACAGTCATTTACATACACCGAATTATTAAAGGAATTTGGTATCCCAATGCTTCCACGAGAATATATTATAGTATTTGATGCAACACCTACATGTTTTTTGAGTAGTAATATGTCTAATGAACAGTCAATGTTTAAGACAGATGTTTTGTTAAATGGCATCAACATCAAGGATAACAAATTTAATATTTTTTACACATATAATACACTGACCTGCACCTTCTAGCTGCAAACACTATTGGAATAGTCAACATTATTGGAAATTAATGGAGTTATTATGACAAATATTTTGTCAACAATAAGGTTAGTGAAGTATATTTAAAAATTACACACTCAGTTTATCTAACAGACCACTTTTTAGAAATAATCTTTCTGAATCCTGCTTGGTTTAGTTTATTATGATCTCCATTACTGCATTGCAGCAGCTATTCTTCCTGAGGTCCACAACAACTTAACATTCATGACAGAGCACAAAAACAACACACATATAACACTTAACAAAATGGCAGGACGAGACTGAAACATTGACACAGACCAACAGGACAGCTCCTGGTAATACAATAATTAAGATATGTACTTTTTCATGATTACATTTGTTAAGTAACTGCCAGTTTGGGGCTAAATTTTGCTCTCATTACCTGTTGATGCTCCATTATTGTAATATTAGACCAAGTATTCACATTTGTGCGTTTACATAAATTCATGACATACGCATTAAAAGGAGTAGTTCCCAGAAAAAAAACAATATTTTAACATGCAGAAAGTTCATTACAGTAAATGAATCATATTATATAGGCCACCTTTTCTTTTAGTCTCATTTGGAAAACATGAAAATATGATTAGCATACTAACAGAAAACCATCACTAATTAAATGTCCCTGCACCACAAACATAGAAGCTGAGACACATGACACAGTGAAACTTTGATATTCATTGATTAGGCTTTGATAGCTACACTTTTGTCTGTTTTATGGATAATCTAAGTGTGTGTTCTGTGATAGTGGCATTATATGTAAAAGTCTTGTGGCTTGATGTTGAACATGTCTTTGATATGGTATGTGGGGCTAATTTACAGATAAGAGATGTTATTTTTATAAAGGGAAAATGACCTGAACAGAGGTCATGCCTTTATTTTAAATGTCTCATTTTATATGGCAAGGTTTTCATCCATAAATGCAAATGCTCTCTCTAAATATCCATCATCTCAAGCATGAACTGACACTGAGACTGGTGGGACCGACAAATCAGAAAGCTATCAGGGCTATAGACATTTACAGTGCCTTAAAAAAGCTCTTTTTATTCTTTTATGGAAGTATGTACCCATTTGGTGTTTTGTTTCTCTTGTTATTAATTGTATTCTTCCATGTTTTTGCTTTATTTATGATGATTGAATGAAGGAAGTTAACAAAAAACCCGATATCTTCAAGGCTTTAAACCGTATGTCTTTTAGAAAACAATATTCTTAATATTTTATTAGTTTCATCCACAGATAAATATATCGACATAAAGTCTAACATTGAAACGTAACAGCTTTATAAAGTAAAAACAACGTGTATATAAAGAGGAAGTGGTAGCACAGAGGGAAGCCCTTTTCCCCTGACGTCACGTGACTGGTCCCTCCCACTTGATGACGTTGCATTCCGGCTGTCGCAGACTGATGTTGCTACACGGATGTGGATCCACTGCGATATTTTAGCGTTTTTTCTCGGAACCGAGACTGCGAACCGAAACAAATGGAGCGGTAAGTGTTAGATGTGGTCAGCGGTAACTCCCGAGACGTGTCACCAATGTTTGAGAGTGTGGGAGACGGTGTTAAAGCAACTGGGTAGGTCCTTTTCTACCATCTGTTACTGCTAGCATAAGCTAGCATGGAAGCTAACAGTGTTGACATATCCGCACCTCAACCACAGTGGGTTTTCAGCATTAACCACAAAACAAACATAACTCGTGTCAGTTCCTTTTTATCATTTTCTGTCCGTGGCAGTGGTGTGGTGTGGTAACTCTCTCTCTAATGTCTCCCTGTGACAGACTGGCACCCATGCGGCTCTACACCCTGTCCAAGAGACATTTTGTCTTGGTCTTCGTGTTTTTCCTGATCTGCTTTGGTCTCACAGTCTTCATTGGGATTGCAGGTACGTTTCTCTCTGCAGCACCGGCCCAAGCTGGGTGTTGGTCAGAAGTCTCATTAACGCAGACTTAAGAGTTTGAGATACAGGGATGTGTGAGTGTGTGAGTCATTCTCCTTGACACATAACGCACCGTTATCAAGCTCTGATAACACATTACTTAAAGTGTGTCAGCTGCTTTTTATCACTACTCTTATCCTAGTCCAGTGGTTCAGTCTGTGAAAAATGTATTCAGTGTGTCTTCTTTATTTGTGTAGGTCCTAGGATTATTACTGAGCAAGAGCACAATGGCGATCAGTTACTTCTCAAAAACTTCACAGTTAAGGTAAGATACCTGTATAAATAAAGGTTAATAAAAAAAAAATAAAAAAAAGATGAGAAGCTGTGTGTTGCTGAGAACAAATAGCACACATCAGGGGGATAGGATGCAATCACTTCATTTGCAGGAAACCACATTTGTGATATTTGATGTGATATTTTCAGATTTACTGCAGTTTATAATGCCCAAGCACTTTTTTGTTGTTGAACTTGCTTTGTAGAGATTGTTGACATTACTTAAAGAGATGCTTTGCCAATTATCGACCAGCTTTGTATCATAACAATGTGGGTGATAGGTGTAAATGAACAGCGCTGAGTAGTTCACCAGGTAGAGCAGGTGCCCCATGTACACAGGCTACGTCCTTGCTGCAGCGGCTGTAGGTTAGATTCTGACCTGCTGCCCTTTGCTGCACGTCATCACCTCTCTCTCCCTCTTTTACGCTACCACTGTCCTATCAAATACAGGCTGAAAAGCCCCAAAAAATTATCTTAAAAAGAGAAAAATCTTCCCTCCATCTTTCCAGTGCCCAGGTCTCTGTGCTCATCTCTCAGCTCAGATCAGCTGGATGACACAAAATGTGTCATCTGGTGGATTTTCGCTGGCTCCAGGGCTGTTGCTCAGAAAAAAGGGCGGTTTCTTGAACTACATATTGAACTTCTGCATTTTCTCTCCCTTAAACTCAGACCAAACGATAAAACCAGGCAGTGCTGATCAAATACAAACCAAGATTATGTCACTGTATTGCCTATTTCTCCCCTAAAATGTTTTCAGAAACATATTTTAGTGTACTGTTTGATTGCTACACAAGAATTTGGAAACAAGACACAAGAGCCATATTGTTTCTTTTATTGTAAAAATGGAGGCTGAAAAAACTAAGATCAAATAGTAAAACTAGGCAGTGCTGATCATAATGAGCCAAGATTCTGTTACTGCATTGCCTATTTCTACAGTTGAGCTTGCATTACATCGCACACCAGTGGGAGCGTTTATTGATTCAATGTGGTGCAGCGCACTCTGGTAGTTGTAGGTTTTCCTCCTCTTGAGCAAATGCAAATGCCACAGCCCTTTTCCTCTGTTTCTTTGGTCATGTTGCAACAATTTCAAAAGTATTTTTATCTTTCTACTGCATAGACAGTCTAGTTTTTTGAAAAGACCGCCTTTCAAGCAATTAAATATTTCTTCAAGTAACTGCGGCTGTATCCTCTCTGTACTACAGACATTTTAACTGGAACTTTTCTGCTCTCTGGCAATTCAACCTTTTGACCTTTTGCTAGTTTTTAGCTGTCTTACATTTGATTGAATTCCTGTGTGTGTGTGTGTGTGTGTGTGTGTGTTTACACATTTTTTCTGTGTGTGTGTGTGTGTGTGTGTTTACACATTTTTTCTTCTTCTTCTTTTCCTATTATCTCATGTCTCACAAAGTGCTCCAGGGTTGACTTTTTCTGTAGGTCAACGTGGAAGTTAGCGTCATTGTGTTTCCCTCGTCAAAAGACTATGGGATTTTTACATAGATGGCTTTTTTTTTTTTGATGGCTTCTGTGGCAAACAAATGCTTATGAAACGCACACGTTTGTTCAGCAAGATAATCTTCACAAATGAAAACCACTTTTTTTGATTTTTGAAGCCTAAATACAACTGCGGAAAAGCTAACATTAGGCTATAAACAAACTACACCACAGGTGCATGCCTACCACAACAAGGCTGTCAAGCTGTGTTCGGTGTAATGATGGTCTGTAGTCTTACTTTGCAACTTGTCAGCAACCGGATTTTTTAAGACATATTAAAGAAGTATTTTATGTTGTAGAACAAAACTTGTAAGTCTCTTGAGCTTGAGTTAACCGCAGACCTTATTTCAGGCATCTAAATCCATTCAAAAAAATCCATTGACTTTGAGACCAGGAAACTGAGAGTGCAAAAATTCTAATTCATTTCCAGATTTTAGGACTCATTCCTGGGGCACTCTATTTATACATAAACTCTGTAACTGAAGCCGTTTCTTACCGGGGGAAATGAATAGTACACAACTGATTTAAAAAGTGTTTTGCCATTTCAAGGGCACGTCTTTCTGTGGAGTTATTGATATAATGAGTCCTGTATAGGAGAGGAGTAATGCAGATGCACAGTGAAGTGTAATATAATTGTAATGTTGATATCTGCATCGTCTGGTATTAAGAGAAAATCTTTGGGTTTTGTGTTATGATTAAAGCAAAAATGCCTTCTTACTGAAATAACGTCTTATCTTTCCATTTATTATTGTCCCTTATAATGATTAATTATGTCATTAATTGTATGTTTTCAGACTGGGCCCTTCAAGATAGTATCTCCTCCCCTCACCACCTACAACCAGCAGCTATGGCTCACCTGTCTGATCCAGGCTGAACACAGCAACAGTAAGACCACAGAATGAGCTACAGATGACAACCATATTAAAGACAGTGGAATGTTGAGGGCGTCTCCATGACACACCTCACATAGCTTTTTGTTTTATTGTTTTGCAAACATGCCTACCTGTGGCTAATGACATGTTTTCACTGCTGTCTGTGTCAGTGGGTGATTTCCAGCAGCCCTTCGAGATCAGTGTGGAGCTAAAGGGAGTGATGCAGGACGCCAGTGTGATGCACATCAACAAAGTGCAGCAGAAACCAAGAACTCTACACTGCGGGGCTGTAAGTGTAGATCAGCAAACCCAGTCACCTTCTTCTCTCAATATGTAGGATTAAATCATCTAGTCAGGCAGCAGCGAACAGAACAGCAGTGGGAGTTTATGAAATGTTATTTATGATATGAAATGAGGCTGTATAGCAGTGAGTGCAGTGAAACTGATTATCATGTCAGACCGACAGTAAAAGAGCAGTTCAATTATGCATTGGATTGTTGACTGAACCGACAGTGACGCACCGTTTCCTGTCTCTGCTTACAGAAATGTGATGAGATCATCGTGCTCCATCTTGGTCATCTGAACTACACCCAGTACCAGGTCATGGTCAGCTTCAAAGGCCTTGAAAATATCACATATGAAATCAAGGTCAAGTTTGTGGTGAGTGACAAACACTGGCAGGGTTTTTAATAATGAAATAGCTTGAGCTCACAGGTCAGTCACAGCCTTTTCACTCTTATCGTTTCTCTCCCTTTTTTGTTCTCTTTTTAAAAATCCCTCCTCAGTGGAAAACATACAACCCCACCTTCTCGCAAGTGGAGATCTGGTTCAGATTTGTCTTTGTGGTGTTGACCTTCATGGTGACGGTAAGATGACTATTCAGGTCTTAACCCCAATGAACTTTACATAACCAGTATTCTGATCCGACCAAATGCAGGACTAACGTTTGTTTGTTCTACATGTCCCAGTGTATGTTTGCACACTCTCTGAGGAAGTTTTCTATGAGGGATTGGGGCATAGAACAAAAGTGGATGTCCATCCTGCTCCCTTTGCTGCTTCTCTACAATGGTGAGTCCAGTATTTTCTCTCCACAAGTCATATTTTACCCCTAAAATACAACCTGTGAAATCAGGTATAGATAGTTGGTATTTATAGGAACGCCCACAAACTTTCACATCAATTTACTGCAAGTGGGAAAACAAAGCATTTGCTACCATGCTGAAGAGTTGCTGTGTGGCTTTCTGTATGTCAGATGACTGTGAAATTCTGAGTTAAAGGCTATTTTCCAACCTGGACCCTATTTTTCTGTGTTTTTGTGTCTGAGTAACTAATGGGAACAATATTTTTTGATACGAGACACTCAGGGCATCTTTACACCGTCCATTTAGGTCCAATAAAAGTGCTTGTTTTTGGCACTGACATGCTCAGACTGTTATTATAAGTGTGTGACAAGATAATTTAATGGATCCCATGTCAACTGTAATGTCAACTGCAAATGTTACATGTGTCTTGTCTGTGTTAAAAGATGTGTAGGTTCAAGGTGAGGTGTTTTGCTCATTGTGTTGCTTTTGCTCTTCAGATCCATTTTTCCCGCTGTCATTCCTGGTGAACAGCTGGTTTCCAGGGATGTTAGACGCTTTCTTCCAGGCTCTGTTCCTGTGTGCCCTGCTGCTCTTCTGGCTCTGTGTTTATCATGGCATCAGGGTTCAGGTGTGTCCAGTGCTACACCTATACTTTAATGTTTTCTTCAATTTTAGCATATCAATATGAATCTTATTTAATGTGTTTTGTGTCGTTTCCTCAGGGTGAGAGGAAATGTCTTACGTTCTACCTGCCTAAGCTGATCATTGTGGGTCTTCTGTGGCTCTCAGCGGTTACACTGGGCATATGGCAAACGTAAGTCTGACCCCACTGGCTGCTAGCAGCCTGAATCAAACAGTGAATTACAACAGGACCGAAAAGATCAACTCTTCTTTTCTGAATTCGCAGGGTTAATGAACTCCAAGACCCTACCTATTTGTATAAAGTGGACATAGAAAACTTTCAGGTGAGACTTTTTACCTTTTAATAATACAGATTGGGGCAAAGGTGGTTGAATAGTGTTGTTATATTAAGTACACTCAGTGTTTGTGTCTTCATTTGCCCAGCAGTTTAATATAGTCTCATATTATTTCTCCAGGGCATGAAAATCTTCTTCCTGATTGTAGTTGCCCTCTACATCCTCTACCTGATCTTCCTAGTCGTCAGAGCTTGTTCTGAACTCAAGAACATGCCTTACTCAGGTATCACAACATACCACACCTCTTTATTTGATTCAGTTCAGTTTCTTTTACCGTGCTAACATTAATGTGATGTGTGTTTTCAACCTCTAGATCTCCGGCTCAGGTTTTTGACAGCGCTGACATTCGTGGTTCTTGTAATAAGGTGTGTTTTCAAGAAAAGAACTGCTCTGTTTTTTTGACAAAGCCCTTTGTGGTTAATATGATCCTGTCGTTCTTGTTGCTTTTTCTCCACCAGCATGGTCATTCTCTACCTGAGGTTTGGTGCCAAGGCTCTTCAAGACAACTTTGTTGCTGAACTGTCTACTCATTATCAAAACTATATCCTTTCTAATGGTGTTTCATTTCGAGCATGATTTCATTGAAAGGGGGCCTATTATGCTTTACCGTATTTTGTGTCTTAACACAGTGTTACATTGAAGGATGTTCATATTAAATATGGCCAAAGTTTATCCAATGAGGTAGCATTTGTAGAAGTAATTTCAGTGAGTAAAAAACTCAGGCTTCAGACTGCTCCGAACACAGCTTTTATACTGTGGTTACAGTATGACATCATAGGATTTCTTTTATATGGTCATCTGCTCCAAGCACATCACCGAAAGTGTTTACATAACGTAGCCTACATTGTTAGATGTAGCTACATGCTAACATCAGGGAAGCATGTAATCTTGGTTGGTCCATGTTTTCAGTCAGAAATTTCAACTGGAAAGCCCCCTGAAGTCAGATTTCTGACTCCAACCCTGACCTCGAAATCCAATATGGCTGCTCCACACAGCAACAGTAGTGAAAGCTGCAGTAACATCCTGCTTATTAGCACTTGTTGGCTTATTTGTGTCTCATAAGAACGGTCGTACACACAGCACAGTCTAATTTCTGGCTGTGAGCATGTTGCTGTGGTGTTTGTATATGTAAAATAACTGGTATTGCTAACAGTGGTTAACCTGGCTAGAACTGGTTTTGTGTTACTTGTGGTATTAGAACACGGGCAACACAGGTGTGACATCATTGCCCAGTGCGGCCTTCGACTCCTGTGTAAGTGAGGAGATTTGGATGACCTGGAAATGCTGACCAGTCAGAGCTGACCTGAAAATGAGCATAACATGTCCCCTTGAAGTATACCATGTGAGGTAGCATGTTGATGTTTTAAATAGTGAGAAATTATTCCTTAACTTCAGACATACCAGCTGAATTCTTATCATTCTACGGTCTGCTCAACTTTTACCTGTACACATTGGCGTTTGTGTATTCCCCTTCCAAAAATGCACTTTATGGTAGGTAATACAGCACAGTCTCAATATAGGAGGTAAGGAAGATAACAGATTAATGTAACTGGTTTTGTATCATTCCCCAGACTCCCAGTTGAAGGATAATCCTGCTTTCTCCATGCTGAACGACTCAGATGATGAAGTAATATACGGGTAAGCATTTGTTTACTTAATTAATTTTATGTATTTTCACACCTTACAATTTGTGGTGTAGTATTCAGCATAAACCATTTGATGTTTTCTGTGTCTTTGTACAGGAGTGATTATGAAGACATGCCTTTACAAAACGGACGTGCTATCAAAGCAACCACCAAGTACCAGGATGAGAGTGACAGCGACTGATGGGATTTCTGACCAGCTTGTACCTCTTGTGTGTCCCTACTGGAAGCTATGAGAGTACAATACAACAAACTATCATGTGTATGTGTAAATAACTTGCAATGGTATTACAAAAATGACATACTGTAAGTGTACATAACTATATTTTTAAGAAAAGTTCCATGTCTACTGAATGTACTGTACTTTTACTGAAAGTTGGGGCATGTAGCCACTCAGACTTTTTCCTTCATTGTTTATTCTTTCAGTCTCATTGAAAACAAAGGAAACAAACACAGGTGTAAAACAGTACAATTTTTACCAGTTTGTAAACTTTTTTCCTCGTGACCAGCATTTCTTAACAACCTATTAGTTAGAAATGATCGGGAGGAATGCTAATGTCCATTTGGGATTTTTTTTTTTTGTTGTTGAATCAATGTTATTTTTAATGCTTTGCGTTGAACCACTGTTGTGTCTCTTTACCTGCGCTGTGTTGTTTTTGCCATTCCTTTCTGCTCTCTGATAGTCTGACAATAATGAGAATGTGTATCTGGCCACAGCTGAGTAACATTATACTGGTAGTAGGAAGTAAAGAAAGCTACATGCTGCAGCCTTAAGTGCACTCTGGTGGTTCACACTATGGCTTGCAGGCACTGACATGAGTGATAAATAGGGAATTAAAGTGCCATAGCAGTGTTGGCTGTCGACAAATTCTCTTTGGCCTCAGACGTGTTTTAAAAAAAATCCAGAGAGAGCCTTAGCTGGAGTAGGTGCCACTTATCTCTGACCACTCCTCTTGACAATTCTTCCCTTTGAGAGCAGCTTTGTAATTGCACTTGTTTAAGAGTTTAATTTATTCACTGGTAAGTGACGATGTTTGATAGTGTATTATCTGACGACATGGATGAATGGATTTTAATGAACTGCATGGATTTTACACAACTTAATGTAAATGGACTACTGATTTGTCACATTTCTTCTCCCTGCACATACAGTAATTATACCATTGGCCAAATATATTTTTGCCTTATGTAGAGCGTATTATTTTAAGTACTTGTTTTTTTTCTCACGTAACTTTCCATACCTTGCCTACAATGTGAGACTTGCTGCCTTTTCCTTTGTTTTATAAACCTGGAGTTATGGACAAAAACAGCCAAACAAATGTGTTTCCGTTCCTTACAAATAATATCCTAACATATTCTATTCAAGATGGTGCCTTGTCTTTACATTTCTTATTACTGGGCTGTGGTCTCAAATTTGTAAATGCTTTGAGATTAATGTACATTTTTGATTCTTTCAGTGTGAATGTAGTTTACGGTGGTTAAATGAGGTTGTTGTGGGTCCTGATATGTTGGGAGTTCTTTGCAATTTGTGTTGCTTAATGAGATAAAAGCTGTACATGTAGCACTCTTGTCATGTCTCATGTAAATAAAGCAAAGTATATCCAGCATAGTATCGTTTTATTCAATTGCACTTAGTATAAAAGCAGAAAAGTGTATTCAAATACAGTCAATGTGACTGAATACAACATACAGGTTCTCAAAAACACACAAAATCCTATACATTTCAAACACCCTAGGTATGTTGTAATTGGTTCAGATGGCCAGCCCAAAAACACTGACGATACAGTACATGGACTTGTTCTCCCATCTCACCAAACAGCTTCCTGTTGGGTGTAATACACGATACATTCAGTGACTGTGTCACCTCTACATTTAATATTTAAAGTCAGTGACCACCAGCGTCTGAAAGCTGAGCAATCAAAAGCACACTGACAGTCATGACCACTCTAATACATTAAAAACATTACTACTTTACCATCAGTGGCATTATCCCAGAAGCACGTGCTGGCTGTTTGTAGACCTGCCCCATTTTTCTGCATGATGATACAGGTTACTGTAAAGAAAAACAAACACTATCTGTTAATATCATCTTCAGAGCCCAGAGCCATCAGAATATTTTGAAGAACGAGATAGCAGTGTGCTCGAGGACCGTCTTTATCAAATGATATTCAAGAAAAAACGCAGGTGCTCTTGAAGAAACATGCATATTTTTGACATTTGGTTAGTGATTTTTCATTTTAGTACAGGGATTCTTTTTTTCCTCTTTTTTTTTTTTTAAAGGTGTGTCACTTTCAAAATGGCTCCTTATTGTAATCCATTGCTGCCACCCACCCATGAGTGCCTGAGGTTCATTTTTTTTCCACCATCAGAATATTATTGTTACACTGCAGCAGGGCACATACCAAAATATTTAAAAGGCTTCCCTAGCTTGCTGAGATGACTGAGGCACTGCTCCACCACACTGGTGGTCCACTGGTTCACTCTGCTGTGCTGGTAGGCATTTCCTCCTATAGTTGCTTCTACTGCCTACACAGACAGTTTCAGGAAAGTGGTGTTAAATTAAGAGCTGATCATCACAGAGAATGCAACACATTTTAATAACCTTAGAATAATATTAAATCCACATCATATAATGCAATTTAACCAGCTAAATACAATACAAAATTAAATGGAAACGACATTCAAATAAATACGCTGTTTGGTATAAATTCTAGGTACAACATTACAGAGATGAACGTTGTCTAGCAACCGTTAGTGCCCTTAGCAACAGACGGGCCGCTAAACACAAAGCTGCAAGCTAGAAATTAGCCGATTAAATATAAACTTCGGGAATAAACCTACAGGAATCATGTCTTGTTGCTCACCTCTTTTATAATTTTGCTCACTTCATCGACGACAAACGCAGTCTGTTTGGTGAAAGATAAAAACAATTTAGTTTAAGCTAGCCAGCCGACATGTCTGTTCGCCTTTTAACGTACTTTCTAGCAAAACGATTATGTGTCAGGTACAAAGTAAACCGTAGAAACAAGATATTTTTTGTGGTTATATCTTTGCTTTATTTCTAAGTGATACAAATACATGCAATAACTAGTTTAAAGCACAAAACTCACCTCCTCTTCTGTCTGATACTCGTCCATTAATACTGCCTCCGATGTGAACCAAGAAGACTTCCGGTTATAATTCTTCAGAATAAAAGAGGACTAACTGAAAACCTATGTTCCAGAAAAAAAAAGGTTATGTACGGTAATTGTATGTCACAGTTATTGCATTGCTGCAGCCACTTAAAACAAACAAACTGACTTGGATTAAAATGTATTTGAATTGTCAGTAAACAATCACTATCTTGATTTTTTTTAGCAAATGTATCACGGAAAACCTTTACAGGTAAACACCGCCCCCTCTTGGTCACTTGTATACAACATTGTTGTGTAACGTTTATCGTTAGGTGTTGTGCAGAAGTCTGTTTCTTCGCCAAAATGTGTCCCTCCCCCCACCCTCCACCTTGACCTGCCCAAACCCTCGGCCCTAACCTGAACCACCCAATGGGGGAGGGAGCGGTACGCAGTGACAGGCAGAGAACACTATTGGACGAGGGGAACATTTCAATTCAGCTGTCGGCGACAGGTAATCACGTCTTCTCGCAGTCGAGGACCATTTCAGGTAAGTTAATGCCTAAACCAAAGCTGTTTTTGGACAGCTTCTTCTAATATTGTTCTTTTTAGTCTTTTGACTTAACATGTTTTGTTGTGAAATGTTATGAAATAACGGTTTGCCGTTGGTTAGTCGCATCATTTTATGGACTGAAGGCGCTAACGGTTAGGCTAGGCCTGCTAATGCTGTAATTGCAAATGGCACCGTTAGTTGTAGGTGCGAGATGTGTTTGTGGCAATGGTGACTGTTACTCTGAGACTAACATATGACTTTAAATTAGTTTTAACTTAACCTTAAGCATTAACGTTAATGTCAGTTAGTGTTGGTTAAAGTTGCTTGTTAACTGAATGTTACCCTTGAAGGGAGGGTCGCGTTACGCAGTTTTATTTCAGTGACCGTGGACCTACGTTAATTCAGATAACTCATCTCTAACTAACGTTGGTCGACTATTATTCGATAAAAGCATGTAATTTTAGGCCCATTACCCTTTACCTTACCGTATAGCTCTTAAATTAAGCTAAATATGGAGAGTCCAGTTTCAGAAATAACGTTACAGTACGCTACGTAAGTTAATTGTTGCTGCGTGTGGGGTGTTGTTTAACGTTAGCGGCCATGTTGAAGTTCGCTTAAATAGTCAAAGTCAGTTGTAATTTGCGTAGTTTAGCATTACATGCCCATTGTCGCTATTATAAATAGTTAAAAAACAAAATACCATTTAAACAGCTGCTTCAAAAAGTCAACTTTTTCCGGAGTACTGTAAAGACGTTACATGTTGCCAGTACAACTTTTATTCTGAAAACTGAAACACCGGAAGTTGAAACAGTTCTGCTGCCAGTTTGATGCCTCGTTGTCTCGTTGGTGTCCAAATATCGATGGTGTACGCCTGTGATGTTTTGCTGGATCGTATATATTTGTTCAGATTCTAATAAGCTATACGTTGCCAATATTAAAAACATATATTGCTGGCTTACAACAGTTGCTGAAGATTTGCTCTAACTATGGTGCAGACTTTGACATCAAATATAATGCCAATAAGAGCAACAATGTGATTGTTAACAGTAAAGAAGACACAATTAGTATTTCCTGAATTCTTTTTATCTGGTGTTGCTCTTCAAGTGTGTCGTCAGATTACATATCTTGGCCAGTTGTATGCACAAGCTATTATGCTAGCTTGCAAATTTATAATGTGTTCAGTTAATGTGAAGGTCGCTTTTTACAGAGCATTTTGCACTCCTCTGTATATTGCCCTCTCGTGGCGCTAGAGCAAGACTTAATGTGGCCTATAACGATGGCATGAGACTTCTTAAACTTCCACGATGGTGCAGTGTCAGCCAAATGTTTGTAAATGTTAGTGTACCTGCTTGTCCTGCCTTAATGCGAAATCTTCTATATCAATATATGTGCAGGCTCTCTGTCTCAGAAAATAGTATCATCCAGGCCTTGGCCACCCCTGATCTGAGCTCAGTCAGGTCTTCATCTAAACTGTGGGGCCTCTGGCTCTCCTGCTTGTTTGTGGGTGCAGTTTATTGAATTTTGTCAATTTCTATGAAATTATATAATGTCGTGTTGGGTAATTCTTGTCTTCGTTTACATATATTATTTTCATTACATCGAATTCTTGTACATAGGATGATTGTTTGTTTTTGTGTGTGGTATACTAGGGACCCTTCTCTGTGTCCTCAATAGTTGTTATTATTATTATTATTATTATTATTATTTTTGTTGTTGTTCACTGAAGGACAGTGTAAAGTATAAGTTCAAAGATGCTCTGATAGCAGCTGAAGTTTCAGACTGAGCACAATGTCCTGTATTGTTTCCGTCACCAGAGGGAGACACAGCTCAGTTTATCATTGTTGAAGCTTTATATTCAGAAGCAGGTGTAATTTGTTCATTTTTAACCATGCACGCGATCCCATCATTAGAAATAGTTTTACTTAATTTCAATCTTATATTTTATTCGATTTAACAACCAGTTCTTCCTTAATTAAAGCTATAAA